>NW_025224511.1:0-327818 GCF_014066325.1 Apis laboriosa | reverse complement strand
CACTCTTCGCGTTTTCTTTGGAAATTTTAGTTTATTAGTGTTGCGAAATATAAAAAAATGTTCCACTCACGGTTTGTTCGGATTTATATTGAGTGGATACCTATTTTGGTAACCCTTCTGGTTACCTTTTCGTCATTTTTTCTTTTCAGCACCCTTTCATCAAGAGCATTTGTTATTAAAAATATTATAAATATAATTACAAATGTAATTATTGAAAAGCATTTTTTTTTCTTTCTGATAAATAGTTTTCAGTTCAGTTACTTAACATGTAATATTTTAATAATTTGATTAATGTTTCTTTTTTTAAATATGAATTATTTTTTAATTATTACTTTTGATTATTAATTGAAATTGAGTTTGTTACAGGTTCGAATCGACGAAAATCGGAGGAAAGGAAGAAGATTTTTGATTTTCATTTGCTAAAAAGTATTTATTAAATTTTATTAATTTTTTTACTTAGTCTGTTTCAGGAACCTCTCAGCTTTCAGTGGAATGGGACAAAGATTATCTCATTCTTTTTTATTATGAGATAAATCTTTCAATTTTTAAGTAAGATCAAAAAAACATAAAAACATAGGTTTTTGGTAAGAATTATGATGTGTTCTTCCTCTTAGTAGAAGATATCCTCGATTTTCCTATTCTATATAATTCAAAGTTTTCCAAAAGAATCTAAAACGAACTCCTTTTCAATGTGTTCACGAATCGTTTGCCATCCTTGAACTTCCTCATTGTATACCATGAAATCTTTAATATTTGATTGAGCTACGACTTCATTCACTAACTATCCTTATTTGCATTTATATCCTTATTTTTTTGAGATCACATCGTGTCGTAATGTAAATAGAGTTAGAAGAAGAATCTCTTAAAATTTTGATAGGCATGTTTTATAAATAAAATATTTAATTCTTCAATATATGAAAAGAATTTTTAAGATAGGTAGAGAATGTCTTGTATTTCAGTGTTATATTTCAGTGTTATATTTCAGTGTTGTATTTAAATTTATTTCATTTGTTTCTTTTATAGGAAGAAAATAGTAGATTATAAAAAAATATTGATTAAATAAAATATATCATATATATATTATATTTATATCTAAATATATATATATATAATATAATTTATTTAAGTGCATGCATAATCAAATAATTAAGTAGATAAAGTAGATGGTCAAAATAGTGTAGTGCTTTCTGGAAAGCTTATTTCGCTTGTATTTTTTTTTCTTTTATGCTTTTAATTATCAATTATTTTTCATTTTCATTATCATGAAAATGAAAAATATTGATAAAATCTCTCGCAATTTATATTTTATTTTTTATGGATTTAGGTTTTTTTCTTTTTACAATTTTTTTTGCTAATTGCGTTGCACAACGATCAAAAGTTTGAACGTTTTGCAAACTTAAAAAAGAAAAATTTATTTATTTGAAAATAAATAAATTTTCATATAAAAGACGAATGGAACAGGTTATCGCAGTCGGAATGAATTTAAAATTTATACAATCTCAGTTAGAGAGCAGGGAAATTATTAAATATACAATATATAATTATATCATTGTATAATTAATATCAGTGATATAGTTATATATTTTATAATAAATAATGTGAATTAGTTACGTTCACGATTTTATTTTTCATAAAAAATTTATCGTGGTAGTTTATGGGAGGATTTCTCAATTCAGTTTCTTCAATTTCCTTCGTAATTCCTTATAAATTTGATACAAAAATTTGTTGCATTATTTTATGAATTCTTCAAAAATTTCTTTGCTAGGTTGAGCAAGAAATTGATACTTTTTATTCTTGTATTTTATCTCTTTCATTATCCACGTTTCATCAGTATTAAAACTTTCCACATTCGAATTGCTTGTGTTGCACATTGCGGTCTCGTTAGTAAACGAACTCGATAATCAAAAATTATAGAACGTACGTACGGCGTTAATGTAGTTGTAAAGGGACAAACCATCGTCCCAAGGCTCCTCTTTTTCACATGATAAATTGGCGGGCCTCAGGTCGTGGCTTCGATCCAATGCCGCCAAACCGTGTGCGAAAACCTGCACACTGTCGTACACCAAAGCTGGTTCTGCCTGAAACATACGTGTTTTCCTCTCGTGTGAAAAGTTGCTCGTATCTATTTATCACGATCTTTCTTCTTATCCGACCCAATTTCGCGTAAATCGATTTTAGAAAAAGTTTATCGGACAAGTGGTATAATAAACTATATCGAACTTTCTCTGCGGATTCAAGAGAGAAGTTTTACTTTGTAAAGTCAATTGTCGATTCTTGTCTCGAATCTCATAATTTACCGAACAATAAAAAGTTGCAAAAAAGTGCAAAGGAACGCAGAACAATTTTATTCATTATTTTAAATCGCTGTTCGATCTTTCGTTTGAAATTTATCAAAACTATATCGGCAAATTTCTCGGTGAAAAATCGAATCGATCGTTGTAATTTGCATCTTTATTAGTTTATTTTATTAATAAACGTATAATTTTCTTTCTGCACATATCATATTATAATTTTTACAAAGCAATAACATTTTTTTCTCAAGAGAAATTAAAAGCTTGTTATTGATGAGTAACAATTGTATCTTGTAGTTTTTTTTTATTTATATTCGGGGAAAATTGATCAAAAAATCAAAAATATGGTTATTGAAGTTTTTGAGAAGAAACTGGATCGTGTTTTAAATACTCTTGATCGAGTGATTTCGTTTCAATATTCATAATGAATATCGCTTAATTGTTGACAAAATATCAGCAATGGAATGCTGTTGACATTTTCTTCTTTTTCTTTCGTTATTCAGATTAATATTGAGTTAATTTTAACTCCACTCGAAACTTGTTTTTTTTCTATGTTATATTCTTCTCTAATTTTTATTTAATAACAACGGAAGAAAAATTGTAATATATATCTGATATAATACATGCAGAAAGAAAATTATACGTTTATTAACAAGATAAACTAATAAAGAAAATTGCAGCGAAATGTCGGGGAACCGAACGAATACGATAACACGTAGCTACAGACTGATTAAATTCATAAATATTAACCTAATTAAATAGAATTAACGTAGTAATTTCTGGATCGAGAGAACGTTATTATGTATCGAATTTTTAATGCAAATCTTCTACGCGTTTCATTCGCTGATTTCCATAATTTTCTGCAATTTATTCCATATTCGAATACTTTCATCTCACTTCGACGTATAATTTTCCGCTGTACGATACGTTAAACTACATCTTTCATTCGCAGTTTATTAACAATAACTCGAAACCCGATTGATACCCGTCAAACAAGTTCAATATATCACTTGTTCATCGCCGTATAACTTATTCATGAATGATCGTTGCCAATTAAAACAAACATCGTTGACAGCAGAAAATTCTTCTTGCAATCGTTTTTGTTTTATTCAAATTCTCGTGATATTGTCGTTCGAATCGGATCTTGTAATTTTTAGTCTTTTCGTTGAATCATGTCGTTTTTCTAAAATTTCGTCCAAGATTTCTTCATTTATAATACCTGTTTCGTGTACTAATTTTTTGGAGGATAATAACTTGTATAGTTTATCTGTAATTTAGATATGATTTAAAAAAAAAAGATACGATTCCCTGTTATATTTTTGTCGTTATACAATCATAAATTTTTAAAGAAAACCGCAGAGAATCTTGTGAATTATTTTCATCATAAAATCGAATAAAGCTTCGATAAATTATCATAAATCTTTGTATCTTAACGCTTTGTATCTGGACTATAATATTTACTCTCTTCTCTTCTCGCCCGAAATGGATGGATCTTCCAAAATGGAATGCTTTTAGCTCATGTCTTCGATTTTTATCCATCCATACGCGATATCCTCGGATGTTATACGATGTAAATCAGGAGACTTCCATAAAGAATATCAGGCATTGACTATTCTTTCTTAAAGTTAGCGCGAGATCGTTCAACGGAAACGTAGAAAACCGTTTTCCATTTCAATGGGCTAGGGTGTAACGAGTTTTGAGGCCGATAGCGACTTCCGGCGGTCGAGCATACACCTCGAAGTAACTTGAACTTTCCACCAACCTGGATAACTCCGGTTTTGTTGAGGATAGCGTGGCCAATCGGCTGGAAACGTTCCATCTGTCTCAGAACTTCGGCCACCTTTGGTTCCTCGAGGTCCACAAGACGGAACGCAGTCATGTTCACACTGTTGTATTTGAAATCCTCCAGATCGAATGTCTCTATGTCCTAAAAATCATATTTTTTTTCTCTTTTATTCCAAGTATATTCATATCCATTATTATTAAGTGTAGAGATAGGATAGTTAGAACTTCGAAATTCTCGAAATTTAAATATTAATTCATATGAATAATTTATAAAATTATAGTAACGATATGAATGTGTTTTCATTTCATTAATAAAAATTCTGCATTTCAAGAATTTCGAGATCTCGTAATATTTTGGATTTGAGTTTTCAAAAATTTAAATTTTAATTCCTTCTTATTTCTTCTTATTTCGAAAAATATTATTGTGCAAATTTTCCAATTTATTCCACTCACGATATATTATTTTCATGTGTAAAAAAGGAATAATAAAATAAATTTAAAAAAAAAAACATTAATAAAACATTATCCAGACAAGAAGGGTTAATCCTGTTAATAAAACACTACTATGATAGCTACTGTATTTTCCAATATTGGATTCGTTCAATGGATTAAAATTTCTTTGAAAATCTCGATGAAAGCGATCCTATCTATAGGCGGAAGTCTCTACTTTTCTTTAAAACAGTTAGATATTGGCTGTCGATTTCTCTTTGTCCAAGAAAATCTATCCAATCTTAATTCATCTGGAGGATCGAAGAACAGTCTTTTCAAAGCGAAGGGAAACATTATTGCGAACTGTACGGCTATCGTCGGATCTTTAGAAGCTTAATTTACCCTTTTTTCAAGTTCATAGATTGGTTCCAAAGTTTATAGACTTTGTAGAAGTGCGATCAATCGGTTAAATATGATTTACAACAATTATAATTTCCACGGATTTTTTTATTCGGTAATTGGTAAATTTATACGGGAATAAATTTTGTTGTAATCTTCGTGTCATTAACCTCGCTTCACACAATTAATTCATACATTCCTCCATGTTATGTCATTGATTCGTAAGCATTGAATTCGTGACAATTTGTCGCGTGAAGCGTGATATTTATTTCATATCTGATGTATGCACATGTTTTCTTCGGGATATAATATTATGCGAGTCGATTAGACTCTCTCGTGAGAGTTCATGTTTCACGGGTGTCACGCGGTTACGTTTCCAATGATCGACAATTATGAAGGTATTACCGAACCGCTACGCGAGGCGTGAGTAACATTAACAATAGTCGACACGATCGATGATCGTGTGAAATTCATAGACAATCCTTTGTCAACCGCCCTCGACGCTTTATGTTTGATCAGGAATAATTATTTCGGTCAATATTTGCCCGCTCATAAATGTCACAATTAGCAGTTAGTTTCATTTCGAATTTTCATCTCGTCGACCAACGAGTAATTCCACTGTTCTCAATCTGTGTATACAGAATATCTATAATTCACGGTGCAGATGGGATAAGATAGATTCAAACGGTTGAAAATGAGACAGAAGTCAATTATTATTGTTTTTGATTAATTGTTTTAAACAAATTTTTTTCTATATTTCTTTTTGTAGAATAGGCTTTTATTCAACTCGTGTTCAATTTGTAATTAGCAAAATGCGTATTTTTCGTGATCTTGATCTCGATTTTAGGTTTTATTTTTATTATGAATTTAACGCGCAATATATGCAGATAATATTCCTATCTATTTTTCTTTTATGAAAAAGTCGCGATTCGAAAAATTGATTAATACGCTGTGCAAACGAATAAAAGTAAGGGAACGAAGGAATGTAAATATAATAACAAACTGGATAAACAAGTAAACAAAATGGCATACCAGGAGGAGCAGATAGTATAAACGAATAAAAAGAAGGAGACAAACGAATAGATTGATATTGTATGCAATAAATTTTGATATGTCGAACAGTAGTACGAGAACAGAGGATTTTTTTTCACACTAATTTTTTTACTCTATGTTCAATATCTTTCGTTTTAATCGTATACTGTTTCAATAAGTTTATTCGTGTTTTTTATATTATTTGAAAATTGCACGTTTGTTAATTATATTTGAGATTTAACGACACTGCTGTCGCGTTAAATTTGTAATTAAAATAAATATATTCGCGTAACACGAATTAAAAAAAAAAAATGCGAAATGTATTAATCGTTCATTAAACTTCAAACGAATATATTTTCGATTTATCGTTCTATGGATGCGATCCTTAAAGCGAATGATTGCGATGCTCCGCGTTCATTGGGAAATTCATTTTCGAATGCTGTTGATAGACAAATACCACCGGTTAATTTACATCGATTCGTGAGTAATCGAGGAACGCGGTTGCACGATTTATTGCTCTGTCATGTTTCCCGAATCCGTGACGCTTCAACGATCCTTTGAATAAACGTGTGCCCTGATATCCCATATACATTTACGTCAAAGAATGGCTTTACGTTTGATTTGGCCTCGTGATAAGATCATAAAACAGAAAATTAATAAATTAAATTTTACAATTTTTACAAAATTTTTAATATACGACTCGTCGAGCTTTCCAATTTTTCGGCATATCAAAGCTTTTACAAATGACGAGAAAAAGAGAGAATTAACAAAAATGGAATTATCAAATTTCCTTTTGTACTCGTCAATTTTGAAATTATAAATATAAGTTTTATCGTGTGATTTATTTTAAAATTCATAAAATTTCACGAAATATATATTCAATTATTTCATGGAAAATATAAATAATATTGTTTCGAAAATCATATTTTATTTTCAATGTATTTTTTATCAATTTCTGACCAATATATCGTAAATCGAAAAATATCCAACGGTATTTTCGCGAATAGCATTTCGAAACCAGATGTAACTGTCAAAGATCGTGCAATTTCATTCGAAATGATTTTTAAAAATGATCGAGATATATTTGCAACAATTTCAGGCACTCACAATCATTTTTAAAAGATAATCGAAATATATTTGTAACGATTTCAAGCACTCACACAATCGAGCACAGAATTCTGTGCTCGAGTTCCAAGTGAAGGTTGGTGGAATGCAATCATATCGAAAACAGGGGAGGAAACAGAATACTCGAGTGCAAAACGAATGAATTTCCGCCACGTTTTGATACCACCAAATTGACATTGAATTTCGAGATAGTTGCTCCGATTTTTCGCTTTAACAAACACCTCATCGAAGTTATTATTTTCCAAATTTCTGAACCGAGAAGAAATCAGAATTATTAAGTATTCACAATGAGAAGCATCATTGATGTATTCAATAGATATTAATAACAATATTTATTTAAATTTAATTCTTCAAATGTTAAAAAGCAATAATTGAGCATTCGTATAATGTTCGTCATAATTTGGATACGACGACAGACCTACTGACAGTCTCTACTTGTGGTCGGTTAATTAAGTGAAGAGCAACGAATTCGCGAGTACTCAATTTAGAATCCTTCAAAGGAGCAAAACCAACTTCCACGGGGTTGTATTTAAAGCGTGTGCTTCATTAAGGAAGCTCCGTTTCCAATTTCCATCGGTATAGAAACGCGTCAGAATATCTACTACTGATGAATACTTACGAACGTGGTGAACATGTAGTGATATCTGTAATCGTTCATTTGCAGCTGGAGGATCTGTAACATAGACATAAAGAAAAAGAAATTAGTGGTGTAATCGGAGGATGAGGATGCCAAATTTAATTTCTTGTATTTTGAAAGAATGATCGGAGAAAAGATGAAGTTGAAGTTGAAATGATTTCGATGAGGAAATATTTGATAAGTTTTTGATAATTGAATTTTTGGAAAGCTCGATGTGTTATCGAATAGATTCGATATTTCACACCGATGTTATATGAAATAAAATTAATTTTAAAAGTTGAAGAAAAATAAATCTTTCGATAGCGTGAAATAATGACATCCACTTTAAATAACGCCTTTTTAAAATCGTTTAAAGCCTGAAATATTTCAACACGCGAAACGATGTATATCACGATCATTTTTATATCCTTAATTCCATACGTGATTCGAAGATTGCGAAAAACCGTTCGTAGAAATGGAAATGTGTACGGATTTCCTCGAGAGAGAAGAATAGGAGATAAAAGCGAGGTGGAAAAATGAAAGAGCGGAAGGAAAACAAGCAAGATAGAGGGTTGAACGCGTAAAAGGAAGAGTCGAAGATAGAAAGAGAGAATCACGTAGGTTTTTTGATTACTTAGTCAACGAAGGGATATCCGCAAAAATCCCTACGGGACGTAGCATGCAAATACCGGATTTCCTTCTATCAGGTTTGAGCTAAGATTGCCTTTCGGAAGCAAGAAGAAGGTTTGGGATCAACCAATGAAATTCATCCAGTGATATTCGTCTATCCATCAACTTTCTTTTAGACGTTATAAAAGACATCGCACATTTGTTGTTCTCAAATAGCATACGAATGATGTTCAAACATAATAACAATAATGATGTAATACAATGATAGAGACGAAATAATTCGTATCATGATGAAATTCACGACGACGAATTTCAAAAAAATTTTTTTTTCGTTTTTTTGTTTTATCTACAATATAATCCACGTAGAAGTCAAAAAGCCTAAAATTAATCCACAAATGGCATTACAAGAGAGAAAAAAAGAGGCTGAAAGCGATCCTCTATTGATTAAAACGAAGGCATTTTCTCATCAATCCCTTTGTCAATCGTCAATCTCTTTGTCAATTGTCGTTGCCCCTTTATTCGTATCCTCTAAATCGATTTTTATCCCGTGAATTTGTCGAGTGGCAATGAACATAACGAAAAAATTCGTCGAATCTATTTTAATAACAGAATAATGAATAACACTCTGATGCTCTTCGTGGATAATGCAAATTTTCAGAATGATGCGCGTGAAAAGAGGATGAAAATCGTGGACGAAAACATCGTCTCCTCGATCAGGATAGGTCGTGTTTCAATGGCGATGAGATGAATCTGCTCGAAAATATCGGTCGAGCGATTCTGCTGACCGATCCAGGAAAATTGACGATATTCGTCATTGTGCGAACATTCGTCGAACCAGCGCTGTGAAAACGCACCATTTCATCTATGGCTTACAACCGCAACGATTTTAGTTTACAGGATTTTGATTATAGAGTATAGAAGAGGTACGAAAAAAGAAAAAAAAGCAAACGTTAATCGTCAAATTCTCGTAGGTTTCTCGTTTTATTCCCATCGATTTTGGAACTGCTTTTAGCGCGATCCAATTTTTGAAAGATCTATCGGATTTGATATAAAGTTTATACGATTTAATATGGAGTTAATTTCGTATTTTTGGAAAATAAGATATGAGAAAGAAATTTAGACTTCTTTAGATTGCAGTGAATATTTATATATCGTGAAATTGATTTGTAAATTCCTGAAAAAAATATAGGATGCAATCTAAAAGAAGATTACAACTGTTTGTGGCGGTATGAAATATTATCTCTTATAAATATCTACGAACAACACCAAAAGAAAGAATATTTGAAAACAGAGAATACTTGCAAACACGAGAATTTCTTGGAATAACAGACTGAAAATACAATATATAAACATACTGAAAAACGATGAATTGTTGATGGAGTAATGTGTTTTTAAGAGAGTTAAAGAATTTTATAGAAAAGTATATTAGTCGGACTAAGTTGTCTTAATATACTCTTTGAAAGATTGAGGATCTTCGCAAGAGCCTTCCGGCAATTTGATTCTCGCAATAAAAAATTTCATCAACTCGCTGGCAACTAAATATCCTGTTACTTTTTTTTTGTTTTACTCGAAAAAAAAAAAGAACTCGAATAATCTTCAAATAAAAATTGAAAAATTTAATAGATTAATAACAAAATAACTGATGTTATCAATAATAGCAACGTTGGAATTAAATATGCATTTGAAAATACTCGGGCTACGATTGGACATCGAACAAATTTTCCATCGAGAAAATTACCCTTTCGAGTGGTTCTCCTCTGCATTCGAATTCAAACGATGGTAGTTCTCCATTTACCAAAACTTGGAGGATAAGCTCGATCATGGTGATACATTCGATGCAATTCCATTTGGCCAACGTTTCCTATTCCCCTTTGATTCACCGTGTTTCACACTTTTTCCACGCGTGCAAATGTGAACTCAAATATGCAAAACTTGTTACGGATGGACGGATCCATCTTTAATCCCTGAGAGCATTATTAGAAATTATGTTTCGATCGATGATGAGATTTTTCGTTTCGTATTTTTTTTTTTTATCGAGGATACGTTTATTTTTCTCTCCGATAAATTATAGATTATGGAGAAAATTTTATATTAATAACGCGAGTATATAGAAGATTTTGTTTTATGGAAGTCGATAAAATATAGTAGTCGATGAATTTCGAGGATATTATACTGCTTTACTGTTTATGACTTATTGAATATATATTTCGAGCTAGAAGCTCTTATGATAGGAATACTAAATTTTTGAAGAACGATCAATTATTTGTACAAAGTGTTCCAGTTATCAGGATAAAATAGAGATAGAGTTAATTCTACATACAAGAAAAGATTGCAAAAAATTTTTATATATTATACATGTGAAGAATAAAAAAATGTAGAATTAAGTTCTTTTAGGCTAGGAAAATCAAATTTGAAAATTCATCAATGTAGCTATTTAATTTTTGATGGAATATATTCAAATTCGATTCTCTGAAAAAATGAGGATGTTATGAAAAATTTCATACCTATAGAATAGTTTTCTGTCCATTATTCACTTGCATTCATAGAGAAATGATAGATTTTGTTTTTTTTTTTGAAAATCGTAGTTTTAAATAAAAATATTTTATTCTATATTTTTAAGTATATTAGAGTGGAATAAGATATTAAATTTTTTTGCTATTCATCTCTTTCAATAATCAATAAAAATTTCCTTTCATAATAATGTTTAAATTGTTAAAATATAAATTGATTAATAAATAAATTTTTATCCAAAAATTTATACATTAATTTTCATTTTTAAAAACGAAGAAATCAAAAAACAAAATTCTTGCGGATATGACTTCAGAAATTAATTTCACAAAAATTATTTTTTGCGTATCAAATCCTCAATATCCTCCATTATTAAAAAATAATTACACAATTATAATTTTTTCATTCCACTCTGATATACAATTGCTCCCTTTTTCAATGTTTATACAACGATCGATTCCTTATAGTCTATTCGATTCAAAGTTTATTTCAACAATTAAAAAACAATTAAAGATTAAAGTATCCCTTCAATCATAACTCACCGGAATAGAAACTTCAACGCGAGATTTTATTTTATAAGGAATCACGATATAAACGGTTGATATCCTCGCAAGAAGCGAACCGTGGTGTTTGTTTCGTGAACGAAACGAATCGTTGTATGTTGGAAATCTCACTGGTTATCGCTAAATCTAATTGCAACAGAGCAAATTGCATCCCTCTTCCCACCTGATATATCCTTTTCGGCTCTATTATCTTATTATTTCTCGCGGGAATTGCGGTCTTCGAATGACTAACGCAAAGAAGATCTCTTGGTAACGATGTAAGTAAGGAAAACGAGTTTCTGACAGTAGTTTGCTTTTCGAATAAATGTCCGGCTCGTTGCGGATGCAATCAGTTTCGAGATACAAACATACACTAATTGGGAAGGAAAGTTCCAACGAGGTTATCCGATTTACTTGCTGATTTTCGAATTTTATTTGAGTTGAGCTTTGCTATTTCGTGCGTAATTTTCTTCATTACGCGGAAATTTGTGTTTTAATGAATATAAATGAAGAAAGGAAATGACTGAACTTGGTTAATGAAGATTGGAGTAAGTTGATACAGGAATAGATTGATACAGAGATATTGTAAATACGTGTTTTTAGGAATTTTTTTTTTATCATAAGTAATTAATTTAAGTAAAATTTAAAAAAAAATTAAGAATCAAGATTTTTAGCGAATATTATTTATATATCATTAATAGTTTGTTTATCGATTAATCTCAATTCATCGTGTCGATCATTAATGTGATCATGATGTGTCCAAATTGGTGTAATTTTTCATATATATTTAACGCTATTATAAAAAAAAAAATAATCGTACGGTGTAACGTCAACTATAATTAACCGCCATTCTTCAAGAAAATTGCAAAATCGTCGATCCAGATCCATAATTCATTCGACAATTTTATAGAACAAGGCAAGCCGGATTATTGCTTTCTTTTTTGAACAATATTTTTTTTCCTTTATCGAGTTATAAATCGTTTTTCCTCGATATATCGTTCTCGATAGCATTACGGAGACTTCGGAGATTAAATACCCCGCGAGCAAGTATTATGGGTCTTCGTTCTCTGTATCTATCCCCGAAGCTATACTTGCGGTATCGATCGGCAAACGTCATTCCTTCCCTCCTACCATATCGTTCTCTTTTTCCGCTCCTACGAATAAGGATGTAAGCTTCCATGGGTTTCTCCTAGACAAGAGATCTCTGCCCGGTTCTTTCTTGATGCAGCACGTGGCGATATAATATTTCGCCCCGTATAAACGGTCCCGTGGACGACAAAGGGAGGCTATCATCTACTCGTGGAATTTCGGGCTTTTTAAGTCTTCCGCCACTTGTTTCGTCCGATCCTTTGCGCGGATATCGATTCAAAGGTATCTCGAATCGGTTCTCGTGAAATTTCGAAATTTTCGATGAATCTAAAGCGAAGGGGTTAAAGATTGCAATTTGATTGTAATAGAATTCTTGAGATGTTCGATGGATGGAGGATTTGTTTAAAGTTGCTGGAGATATTGTAGAATGTAGATTCCAGTCGAAAACAGACAGACGGATGTTGAAAGATATATATACATATATATATATAAAAAGAATCTAACGCGGTATCCTCGAATTAATCATCTGGATAATTTATCATCTCGACTCACCGCACGAAAAAATTGTTGCATGTGCGCAGGATCGGTGTCGACGATCAACTTGTAGATCTCCTTGTGCCTGACTTCTCGAAGAACTTGCCTGTAAGAACCAGGTCCTGCCTGGCGAATATACATCTCGGTTCTCGCCGAAGGCGGTGATTTCACGAGATCTTGCAGCTTGAATAAACCTATCGAGAAATAAATGAAATTCAATGAAAAAGTAGTACAAATTGTTGTGCATATTTTTTAATATAAATGTAATACGTGTATAAGATTACTTATTAAATTCCAAAGATATTAATATAATAGCAGAATTGCTATTTCATGTTTGAGAAAAAAAAATATTCAGACTTTTCAACTTTAACTTTTTCATCGCTTATATCACATTTCTTCGAAGATCATGGAGTAATAAAACACGTATACTATTCGAATTCTGATTGTTTTATCTTTTGAGTGGAAACGATTGAAGTTGCACGTGAAAAATGATCCGATTATGCAAGAGGAAGAAAAAAAGAAACTCAAGATTCGTTTGAATCGAACAAACTCGACAGCAAAAATTCCGTGTATGTCACCGAGAGACGAAATGAAATTCGCGAAAAAATTACACGCGAGATTTCCAAAGGCCAACTTTATTTAATCGAGTTTCGTTGCCAGTCGATTTATTGCCAGTCGACTTTCATTTTGAGTCGATTTGCCATCTCATCTTTCACGATTTTTCCAACTAAAGCTCAAGACAAAACTTCATTACTGCGAAGACGTCTCGATACGTAGAAATTCTATGCAATTCTATGCAAAATAGATTCTTCATTTTCAACATATATTTCCATTTCCAATAATGACAAGCATCCAGAATGAAATTCATCAAACGAAAATCCATCGAAAATCGTTAATCACAGCGCCGCGCCTCTAACAATTCGAAAAAAGAAAATTTCTTTCTCTCGCGTGCAATTTCTCAATAATCCACGCTGTGTTATTAAATTGCATGCACCGCCAACATTGTGCATTTTTAATACCTCGAACCGTGCCAACTTGAATTTTTGAAAAAACACTTCGTTTAATTAAATTTTCCTATTCCTCGTATCGCGCGATGTGAGTAATTCCAGTCATTTTTATACGAAACCACTATTCCCACGAATGAAAGAAACCTTTCTCCGCGCTGAGAAAGGAAACGAAGGAAGGGAAAGAAGGGGAAGAAAGAAAGAAAGAGAGAGAGAGAGAGAGAGAACGCCTTCTAAGTAATGGGTTGGGTACGCTTCAAACGTAAAATTGAAAGATAACAAACCGCTTCTTAGACGTGGTTTTCAATTATCACGCCGCCGCCTTTTCGAGGGCCAACGTGTACACGTCCGCCCGACCCTTTGTGCTCGTGTACATACATTTGCAGGCAACAAGGGTTTGGTGGAGGACGAGCGAGTACAGGGGTGAGAGAGAGTCTGCTTTGCGGAACAACCCTCTGGTTACCGCGACTTGGATGGTTCTCGTAGCTTGGTAATTTATGACGGTTTCGCACGATACAAAAAGCACGTTGGACCAGCAAGAATTTAGAAAAGCCTCAAGTCCCTCTTTTTGATATACATGCATATATTTTTTTAAATACGAGTTTATATCTGTCTCGTTACTGTACACGATCTTTTGTTAACGTGAATGAAATCGTTGAAATGGTACCAAATGGTAAAGAACGTATCGTTCGGGATTAATTAAATAATAATTTTCCAATTTAAACGTAAACGGGAGAAGAATCGAAACGAGACGAAAAATAAATCAAATTCAAAGGACTACTATTACTAAGAATAATTTATTTCTGCAAACGTTCTTGATATCGAGGAATGAAATTCTTTGATCTTTAATTCTTCTTGCACGCTATCTGGATGCTCGATCCACTTATCAAAGCCTGAAAACGTGTCGAACGTGTTTAAAGAGCGGTTTAAAAATTTCCCTTGCTAAATTTAATGAAAGTCAAACTTCAACTTGAAGCGTCTAGAAGTCGAGAACCGCTTGAAGAATCTTCGCCCCGTCCATCGAACGAAACTTCACCCTCTTAAAACTCGAAAAGTATTACACCAAAATATAGTTGAATAATACGAACATACGAGTGCGCCCGTTCAAAAAATTGTTTCTCGAGCGTCGAACGAAAAAGCATTGAAACGTTGAAAAGAACCATTCATCTCGCTCGCTATCCTGTCGCGATTTAATATTTTCGTATAAAGCCTCTGTTGCGCGAAAACGTTTATACAATGGCGCGCTTTGAGCATCCGGATTGGAGGCGCGCGTGCTATTCAATGCGAGCTTAACGGCATGCCAGCCAAAGAGGCAAGTCACCCGAGTTCGAAGGCGAGGCGACGCTCGGGTAATTAATTCGTGGAAGAATAATTGGCGGAAGCGGCAGGCACAAAGCGCAGATGAACGGCGGAAACGTGGGCACCCTGTCGCTCAATTTGCATACGGGCTGGTCTTCCACGTATACGTATACGTGCCCCGTAACGAAAACAACTGTACGAGAACGTGTGTGCAACTGAGATATTAATAGAAAGCCTATATATTAATAGAAAGCCTCATATTGCATATTAGATGGTGGATTATAAGGTGAAAATATACGGGCAAAATGTAGAATAAAATTTTTTTGTTTCGAGGCTTCTTGAGTAAAAGAAGATAGCTACTCTGATTTCCATACGTTGTGTGTATCACTATAAAAATAGATTTAAAAGAAGGACGTATAAAACTGCTATTCTTTCCTCTTTCGTTCATAAATAAATCTTTGGTCTTCTATTCTTTTGGCATTTTCTATGAGATTCCGATCATGCTTCGTAAAGTTTATATCCTTGGTTCAATGTCAAAACAGGGTGGAATTTTGATTGGATTACATTTTAATCGAGTTTATTAAAGCCCGCAGGGCAGAATGCGATGGAAAAGTTTAAGAAACAATTTTCTTTTTGTTGTGAAAGAGATCGAGCGGAGAAAGTTGAGTCATATTTAAACGATCGAGCCGCGAGAAAGCTTTGTCGTGTCGCGGAAAGCGACATTTTTTTTCGCATTTTCAATGAATAGACGCGTTGAAAAATATATATCATCATATGGAATATATAGGAAATGTTCGGTGACATGCTTCATCAGGAAGAGGAATTTTTAGACGTATTTACTGAGAAATTTATGGTTGCCGTAAAATCTAACAAAAAAAAAAAAAAAAAGAAAAAAAAGAAAAAGGAAACATCATTCCAAGGATATTTTCTTCATTTTTGCAACGAACGTTTCTTCTTTCCTTCTTCCTCTTTGTAAACAATTACGTCGTTTAATCAAGAGAAGTATTTCTAGCAAATAATCATCGTCTCTTCCATTCTTCTCCGAATAATTCATAAAATAAAAGCATCGAGTATAAATAGAGAATAAATTTATTTAAAACTATGAAATTGTTCGAATCCAAGAAACGAAATGAAAAGACATTCGAAAAATTCATTTTTTCTATTTGTGCATGGAATTTTAACATAAAATATAGACGAAATAGAGATAAACGAGAGATAAAAAAGGCTTTTTCCCCTATACATAAAAACTAGATTTTTCAATCAATTTCACATATGATCGATGTTTGATATAAAAAGCTTTTTATATAGTATGGATAAAACATCATTGATGGCATTTTGATGCAAAAGAAAAAAAAGAATTCATAATAGCGTGCTACAAATATAGAATGGAAACTTGGACGAGTGTTTGGTTGTACCTCGTTGGCCAAGTTATTTCCTATTGTGTTCACCTTCCTGTCGTTCACGGGCAAAAAGCTCGAGGGGGTTGGAAACTTGCAAGAACAAGAAACCGTTGACTTTAGAAGGTGTTAATTAAACGAGAGAAGCAAATTTGGCGCGGCAAGGCAAAGAAAGACGCTTTGACCTAGGAAAATTCAAGGTTAACGAGACAAGCTCCGGCTGAAAATGAAGGTTTGGAGATCTCTGGTGTTGAAAGATTAATTTACGCGAGGGATTTGGAAGTCGATAATTATTTGACTTCGAAAGAACACGTTTCAATATTTCTTCAACTTTAAAGTTTCGCGTATTTAAATTAAAAAAAAAAAGAAAAAAAAAAGAAAACTCGAGAAAAATTAATAGAAGTGCAGTTCTCACCTCGAGAAGTTTATCTGCTAAAAGCTATAATATTGAAACTTGAAATTAAAGTAGCTTGCAATCTTTCGACTCTGTGAAATTTCAATATTTCCGATCATGAAAATAAGGTGATAATAATCCACGATTATTTAATTTTTGAAATTTTTGAAATTAAATCTTTTTAAATTATTCCATGTGAAATAAAATATTTTGAGACATCAAATTTTTCAAATAATAAATGTAAGAAGAGCTTAATTGGGATAAATCTTCCATTTCTCTCGTCAAAAAAGGATAGAGAATAACTCAAAGAAAACCTCGTTTCTGAAAATCTTCTTTCAACACTTTACGAAATCAAAATTACGAATTTTAATTTTATATCATATTTTCACTCAAAAATGACGAACCACGTTATCCACGAATCTAAAAAAAAACCTCGTTTGATCTTTCGATATTTCTCGAAATCGAATATTTCTCCCGTGATTATCGAAAGAATTCATTAGAAACGAGATAGAGGAGAAAAACGAGGAGCAAGGATCAAAAGGATAATTACGAATCGTGTGATTTTACACGCGGAACAGTTCCGTGCGTGTGCGTGCGGTTGACAGGCCCGACATTTCAGCGTCGCGCCGGCATCCACTTCCGCTGGCTGACTCCGACGTCCCTATTTGCATAGGGATGCATCACGGCGACCGGCGCGGCGCTGTTAAAAAACGAGACAAAACGAGGGACGAAACGAGAAGAAAAAAGGAACAGCGTAATAACTAGCCTGTATGACACGTCACGGCTGGAATGCTCCGTGACTCCTTTGGAGAGGTGGCACTCGTACGCTTGCAAATCCTCTGCCACCTGGAACGTTTGCTTCATTGTTTGCATCGCGTTATGCTTCTCTTCGTCGCGTTCTCTCTCTTTCCTTTTTTCCCCCAATTTTTTTTTTTCCATTTTTCATTTCACCATTTTTATATTTCCAACACGACGCTACGTGTTGTGAAATTACGTTACTTGTGCGTATGTTTTGAATAATCGTGGTTTTCGAGTATAACGGGCAAGGAGATATACATATATGTATATGTAAATGTTTTTTCTTCGTTTTAAGCTGAAGTGAATGCTTACCGTAATCCTCCTCGTAGATTATGGCCACTCTGGTCCAGTTTAAAAATGACATGAGATCTTTGAAGGCTTTGTTCAGATGGTCCTGAGATGGATAGAGATTTATACTGAACTCTTTGAACGTTGGCTCGAAGTCGACTCTGGCCTCGAGATGCGGGACGTCCAGAGCTTCACAAATGCTCTGGATATGGGCGCCTAGAAGAGGGTCGGATGGGCCGAAGATCCCTTGTACCGATCTCGACAGCTGCTTGCACGCTGAAATAAGAAAGATTATTGCTTTTTTGACAGTTGACAGTTTAATCTTTATCTATCAATTTTTCTATATATTTTTCTACAATGGCTAAAAATTATATAGTACGTAAATACTTTCTTTAGCCTAATTATCATATCATTGATGTAATATTTGATAAGAGACGAATCACATAATATATAACTTCAATTAATTTCATCGTTGATACGTGACGTACATTAAAGGATGGATACACGAAATTATTTCTCGTCCAAATTTGAATTAAATAATCGTCGAAGCAAAAAGGATCATCCCTCTGAAATATTTCAGTATACTTAATACGAAAATAAACGAATGCTAACAGAAGTGTCACCACCCACACACAGGTTGAGAAACGTCCCCAACCCATTTAAATAGATTTGAATGAGAATGTAGTAGGTAAACAAGCAAAATGGCACGAAGAAGCGTGGAAATGGAAATGGAGAGCGTGGACTGGTGTTGACACTCCGA
This sequence comes from Apis laboriosa, assembly GCF_014066325.1. Classification (NCBI taxonomy): domain Eukaryota; kingdom Metazoa; phylum Arthropoda; class Insecta; order Hymenoptera; family Apidae; genus Apis; species Apis laboriosa. Next base: position 308,898 of record NW_025224511.1, on the reverse strand, counting down.
TTTCATATTTCGAGACAAGACACGCTCGGGACTCCCTATATCAGGGGAGAAGTTGCGTGTATTTCCTACGCCATTTCACGGTAATCTTCCTCGTAAACTTTCATCGTGGCCCGGCGAATCGGCGACAAAAAGATTGACGCGAAACTTTGCCCCGCCTTTTTCTCTCGACTGTAAACAAGAGTTGCACAGCTACTTGCCTTCACTCGGTTTTTCGTGCGGTGGAACGAGCACGTTACGACGGACATTCTTACTCTAGCTACGCGTGTATGGTATGGAGCCGTGCAATCCCGGATACCGACTCGTGGGATTACTCGTAACCCTTCGAAATACGGTTTGGAAAACGTTCTTTCCTGCGATAAATGCTCGGTTTTGGAATGGAAAATTTTGCAACGAGTTTTTTTTTTTTTTTTTTTTGTAAAGAAATGCAAGAGCAGTTGTGAGGTATGATGGGTGGGCGAATGTTGATCGATGAATGTTTTTCTTTTTTTTTTTTTGAAATAACTGGTACGAAAATATTTTTCTGGTATTTTTCATACGAAATAATTTGACCACTCAATGTTGGATAGGATTTATCGAAAATCTTATTTTACTTGTTACCTTGTTATATGTTATCTTGAATAATATTCAAGATAATATTTGGTGGAAAACTAGAGTAAAATTTATACGTGTTACGGTGTTTGAAGGATGAGACGGATCTGTATCCTCCATTTCTATAATTGGAAATTTAGAAGTGACTTTTATTCAACGTTCAAAAAATGACAAAGATATATTTCCTTGAAGAAAATCGTCTAAATGTGTGAACAAATTGTTTCCAAGAATTTACTTTTGTTGGAAATAAGCTATTTCGAAAATGAAATTACTCTGAGACGATTCTTAATGCAATAAAATATCCTCGAGTCGTACAGATCGAAATCGTAGATCAAAACGCGACAAAGGCGTGAATGGAAACGAATTTTCTCTAGTTTTCCATCACAATACCTTGTCTCGTGTTATTTTTCCATCGACTCGGCCCATATTCGACTCACGGTTCACGTATTAATCGAACATTCATGGAAGCGACGTGATCGTATGATTTACGAGTACGATGTCTATGCCCGTGCACAAGGATCGCACGGAAAATGGACAGGAAATTGATACGTTATCAGACCGACGGCTTTCCTGATCCATTATCCGCGATACACTTTACGAACGTCTGTTCCCTTTTCGAAGAAAAGATCGTCCGACACATCGCCGGACGAATGAGTTCGATTTCGAAAATAGGATTTTGTTTCAAGCGTTCTCCGTTTTGCTAGCTAGAATTATTCACGCGACTCTTTCTTCCTGTCCCTTTTGATAGACAATCAGGCTAGACTATCCTTTCATTCGTATTTACATTGCCGATTTCATTTAACGCGCCTCGATCGAAAATTGCATTGATTTTATATTATATTGGAATATTTCTTTCTTGTTCTTCATTCTTCGTCTTATTACGATTCGAAAATAAAATACATGGAAAAGAGTATTGTTGAAGAAATAGGAATTAGAAATAAAGTGGTCATAAAATATTTTCCAATGTCTGTTTCATTTAACAATTATAATTATTAATAATGTCTAAAAATAATTTAGGATGAATATACTTTTTGTAGAGAGGCAAATAATAATTATCTTCGAAAAGGTTAGGATAGAATGATTTTTAACAATTGCTCTGGTCTCTTATCAGAGAATCGCGTAAAATTCATCCAAGGAAAGCTCTGTGAGCTGATTCAGTAAAGAGCGTTTCATCGATCTTCTTGAAAGGTTCTTCAGCTTCGAGATCTATCAGTGTCTTGTCTTCGAGCAATCGTAATTCGATTTAACGTCGTTGATGTCTGTATCGTGCAGAACTCGATGAAAATTCCTATTCGTTTGGCGAGAACAAGACAGCCAAGTCAACCTTACGACTGTTCATCGTCTGAACGACTCGAGATATCTCGTTCGTCGTCGTTATTCCCTTGATTAAGTCGTATTCTCGACGATGGTAAATAAGTCTCTTTACTTCGTTACCATGTTACTCTTCTTGTTAACGAACCGACACTAACGTCTCGAATTACTGACGTAGAAATGCTTCGAGTTATCAGTCATCATTTTCCTCATTTCCATCAAGTACAACTTTTGACAGAGAATTAATAATTTGCCAATTAAACATTCTCAAATATATTTTGATTAATAAATTATCGAATATTTGTTAAATATGTTATTAATTCATTTGTTTAATGTCGATTTGTAAATTCGTTTTTTAACGTCACATAACGATTTCTTTTTCCATTTAATTTCTTTTATTTTTTTTTTTAAAATCATCCAGCTACCGTGTCGTTCATATTTCAATAATTATTATTCCTGGAATTTTACAGAATTCATTTACATCGAATCGTTGTTTCCTCGATCCTCGATCCGATATTTAATATGTATTTTAGAATTACTGCAATGTACAGTGTATAATTGAACAACCGATGCTCGATACACGGAATGTAATGCAACACTATCGATAAGAGAAGCAAAATTAAACATGTACCGTTATTACAACCCGGAATGTTAAAATATCCCTTGTTTCCATCGAACAATTAGTCAGGAATTATTACCAATAATAATTTCGTTCGAAAAACAGAACTTTTCTCCCTCGCGTATATATCTCCCCTATATATTTTTCGTTTTTAATCAAGCAACACGATCACCTCTCGAGCGCATTGACACGCAGAAATAGCTTCGTCACTAATTTCCCCTCTAACAATCCCTTCCTCCTCGCCATTCGCACACTCGATGAAAAAAGATCGCGCAACAATGTGGCGTTAACGCGGTCACGGTGTTGGAGGAGAATCATGCCCCTGTTCCTCTTTCAAAATGGTAACGAGAGACGGGAGGAAGGATTGAAGGGAGGACTTTAAACGGCCCCTTCTCTTGTTGAGGAAACGGAACTCGGGAATGTCCGAATGGCTGAAACCGGTGGGAAAACAAAGCGATTAAACGCATCGGATCTTTCGAATCCCGTACCATTTTTACCATTTAGGATGAGAAAATGTAAAAATGTTTCCTTTTTTTTTTCTTCTTCTTTTCCCTATGTTTTATTTTTTCTTTTTTTCCTTTTTCTCTTTTTCGTTGGAATTACGAACGCAGATTTAATTGCGACGCGGAGTCGACTCGTTGAAAGTTCCTACGAAGCGGGAAACGAAACGTTGGCAATCTTGCGTTCCGGTTGACCTGAATTCCTCGTTGCTGGAAACGGACGGCCCTCCCCCTCTATAGAGTCGAGGAACAAAGATATCAAGGTTTTGTTCGGAGGGCATAGGTATACCGAGACGAAATGGGAGCAAAAGAGTGTCCGACGGGGGGGAAGCAGTAAATTAAAAATACAACGGGTGCTCGCGTGTCGGCACGGATTTTAAACGGTCTCGCTTACCTGTCTGTCGAAAAAAAACTGGGGGAGGGAAGAAAAAAAAAAAAAAAAAGAAGAGGGTCCTCCATCAGCGCTTTCAAGCGCACTTGCACGTTTTAAACGAAATTACATCGGTCGCACATCCGTGTCTTTCTTCCTTCCCTCTTGGCCTTCTCGGCGAGAAAATATGATCGTTGAAAATGGTCGTTAAGTTGGTGACGTCGAGGATTCTATTTAATTATCATCAGAAAACGATATTTCTTTTTTTCCATCGATTCGAGAGATTTTGATAATTTGTAATGAAGTTTCTTCATGCATTTGTTGGAAATGAAAATGAGTTGAATCTAGTTGTTTCTATTTCGTCTATTTTACATTTATATTTAGAGAAATCATCCTCTATCACGATTTTCGATGCATTCTGGTATGGTGTAGTAAGTTTTAAATCAGTATAGTTAAGTTGTAAATTAATTACAACAACAATTGTAGCTATTGATGTCGACGTGACAAAGTTTAGACACTAAAGCCTCATTTAGATTAGTCAAGTTGCTCGAAACTGCTTAAGTAATTCGATTTTGAAACTCTTGTTCATATTAGTCAAATGTTACTTGAATACAAGCAATTTAACTTTGAAGAATCTTAAACGAGTATCAGGTGTAGAATCTCGATAAAATGGAAAAGTAGAAGTTTTTGTTTTTTTAATTATAAGAAATAAATTTCCCGACAAATCAACATTGAAGGAAGTCCAATTTTGGTCACAAAGAAGCGGCTGTTACATCTTTTGTCGGTAATAAACGAAAACTTCCATTCCATTAAAATGTTCCGGCTCGAGAGATCAAAGGAGTGCAAGTTATTCAATAAATTTTGAGAATTCCCTACTTTTTCGTTTTCTTGTGTCAGTTTAAGCATGATTCACTGTAACTTCAAACGACTCGAAGTCGCGAAGATTCGCCAAATATTGATAAAAGCATCGGTAAAGTTTCTTATTACGATGAAACGAATATTATAAAATCTGTAGAAAGGGACATTTTATTATTAACAATCGGCATTATTACTTCTTATTGTGATCGTTTTAAGGATATATTGCAACTGAATAGAATGAGAAACGAGTGACAAATAATCGATATTTATTCATCTCTATTGACATAAATATTTATAGAAATTTCTGTAATTTGAATATCCTTAAAAATATTCATTAAGAATGAACATTATTGTCGAAGCGATAATACAAATATCAATCTCTCATTGACGATTGATGTACAATCAGTCACATAAGTTTTCGTACATTTAAAAAGAAATTGTCCCACATTATAATCCATTATATTTAATACAATTATCTATTTCTAATTTTGCAATTAATTTTGATAATACAATCCGTTGATTGAACTTGTGTTGTACAAACTTTTGTGACTGATACATACGTAAATATTAAACGAGCCATTCTTCTATTCGTAATTAAATTGACAAAAATCCGCGTTATTCTTTATCGAAATCAAAAATAAAAATAATAAATCGCTTAATTTTTTCCCGGATCCGAATTTCTTTGGAAAATCTAATTTTCCCCGTCGATCCATTTCCTTTTTCGCTCGAGAACATCATCGATGCATGCATCGTTTGTAATCCGAACAGCCAATTCTTAGAAATTCATCGAGTCCCATTCCCGAGTCGATTTCCCTCTACGCGAATTCAATTTTCCCCGCGGTGGAAGGCTTTGTCTTCTCTTCTCGGTGGCATCCTACGAGGAAATCACGATTTTCCGGCGCGGGCGACAAATTTTTCTTCCCGATATCACAATGTGTCGATCGAATGGACGAGATTAAAAAGTTCAAGTAAAGTTCAAATAAAAATAATTCTTGCATCTCGAAATATCAATAATCGTGGCAAAATTTTCAATATTAAATTTTGATACAAAAATCTACAATTATCTACGTCTTTTTTTTTTTTAAATAAAATGTATCATAGATATTCTTTTCAATTTGATTTTTATAAGTTGTCAATCAATATTAATAGCATCTTTAAAACTCGTGATTGACTCGTGAATAATACGAATAGTGTTGATTTTCCATTAGAATTTCCTATCGAAATTTTTAACGTCAAAATGTTTGATCAAAAATTATCTTAATGTCCGTATACATATGATGCATAAAAAAGCTTCGTGACGAATTTTGGAAAAGGGACGAATCCGTTTTTTCGATATTCTCGTTTAGGATCGAGATCGTGAAAATGACAATCAGGGAATCGGCGTTTAACGGTGAATAAATCTGATGAAATGCGAGGGGAATTTGTCGCGCGGATGATATCGTTCCAATGGCAAGCGAACATCGACGCCAATTAATTCGCGAAAATTATGTTTTCAAGCTTTTCATCGTCAGCTTCATTTTCACGTCTCTCTTTCCCCTTTGCATATTCGGTATTTTCGATTGCCGGTTTAATCGGGGTAAAGATGAACGGGATAAAAGAACGATTCATTTGTCCGCTGATTAAATCGTTCGACGAGGATCGAAAACGATTGTTACAATCGAATATTTTAATCTGCATACACGATTGTTATTTTGATACATACATTCAAATTGATGGTACGATAGAAATATATCACGGTTTCATCGTACATTTCGTCATTCTCTGTCTTTTTCGATTCTTCTCGGTGAATTCAATCATTTTTAAACTTAAAATATTTAATTTTTCGGTAAAAGAAATCGTAATGATACATTCTTTATTCGCGTGATAATTTTAAATATTTTTTTCTTCGACTTCACTATTTTGAACGAGTTACTATTATTATTGATCGACGAAAAGCATTTTTATTAATTTATGAACAGAAGAGGAATTGAAGAAGAATGAAGAAATAAGTAGAAGAAAAAATTAGATAACGATGCAAAAAAATTAAGTGTAAAAAGGAATAACGAGAATATTAATTCTTTGGATATATTTGATGAGTCAAGAATCAAATTGAGGCAATATTCAATAAATTTGAATTTGCATGTACTTCTTTCTACACTTCACCTGAGTCCAAGTGATAATTTATTAATCTACTGTATTGATGTATCTGAAGCATAAAATTATGGAAGCTAATTTAATCAAACTGTCCACTACTTTTCTACTATCTTCCAAAATGAAAAGACACTGAGAGCATAATGAAAAAGAAGACTTCATTTCAAAAATAACTGAGAATCATCAAAATATAATCTTCAATACTATTATTTTAGTTGAAAAATCACATCGTGCAATCAATTTAAGAATTTTAATCAGCACATATGTGGTAAATTAATCGATCAATCAAAAATTAACTTTAAAACATTATCGTTCAAAGAAAACATCAGCTTCCACAAAGTTTAAGTTAGTCACCGTGCGACGTTAAGCCCACAATATGACATGAAGAGTTGAGAAAGGAAGAGGGGAAAAAAATACGACTTGCGATCCCTCGAGGATTTATCACGAGAAGAGGAGATCCAACTGGAATAGGAAAAGATGGAGGCCGAGGCTATTGAAAATGAGAAATCTTTTCAGACGAGGTTGAAATATATCTTTAAACGGAAACTAACGTGGATACGAGATGCCAGTCGCTAGAACTCAGCAATATTTATGATGCGAATCGGCCTGGTAAAATTCCTGAGGGATGTTGGTCGCCACGCGAAGGCCGAATAAATGCGGTCTGCCGACCCATTTCAACGAGTGGACAAGAGTAGATTTTGGGGCTAATTTACTAAGATTTCATTTGGTGTTGGTAGATTATGCATTATGATTGTTGCGCAATTATGACTTGATTGTTTTCCGAGTAGGATGTTTATTTCCTTGGTTAACGTTAATTAGGATACCGTTGTGGCCTTGGTTCCGTGAAATATTTCGAACAGGGGGTGGAATATTTGAATCTTGCCTCTTTTAATTTTACGTTACAGCTCGTTTGAATTAACTTTTCGTGTATTAAATCGCGCTATCGTTATTACTTTTACCGTGATTTTTTTATTTTTAACTTGATATCAAAGGAAGCGAATTTGAATTTAATCCTTTGATCTTATAACACACCACTGTTTTTATTCAACAGAAATTTCAATTATTTATAATTTGAATAAATAAAACTCGACGTTCTTGTATATAATTTGTTTTGGCACTTAAAATTAACTTTTCAAAAGAACCGCATATATTGCTAAAATATATTCATTAAACGCTCAAATAATATTTGAAGATATTTTTTCAACAGGCGATAAATACGATTATAGAAGTCAGATTATTCTTGTTCGTTGCCATGATAAAATTAAAAATTACTATTATCGCGTGCACGCAATAAAGCTTCCCCTTTGTACTCTTAAATATGTAAGTCTCTCTAGTGTTAGCGCAATTTTATATCACCTCGGAAAACTCGGAAAAAATGCTTGTAAACTCTGGTCGCGGGTTCTAAACATGCATAGCTCGTGACGGAATTTTAAAACAGATGATAATAACAAAATATCAGAATTACACGAAGGATTAATGAAGACAATTTTTACGAGTACGTCGAGTTTCTTTTAAATATAATTTATCATAGATGTGTAAAATATTCAAATTTTATTTCTTGTAAAATATATATTTTTCCAAACGGAATTTTATTCAAAACGAGAGCAAAAAAAAAAAATGCTCGAAACTTTGAAGATTGATTTCACTCCCCAAACAAATTTTTCCTCGAAAACGAATTGTTCCACGAATAATTCAGTATATGCTTTACACGAATTTTAATTAAAATAACAATTTTAATTTTATTCCTCGTATTTTCCCTTCTGAATATATTTCCAACAAGCTCTGCTTCAAATCTACAAATCTATCTTTTGATTTTGATTTTGGTACGCACGTGCAATATTAAATATTTAATATCGCGGTTCGTATACACGAATAGATAAATCATAATTTGAACATTTAGCATTTAACAGAGGTTAGTAGCTTCTAAAATTTAATTTATTATCTATCATAAGGGTAAAGAGTTGACAATACGCTCTATATTGAAGCAAAAACAACTCGCGAGAATAATCCCTTTCCGCGTATTTCCATCAATCAAGGGATAGAATTCCAATGGGTGGCGATTTTGAAAATACGACATCCTATTATACCCAGTGATACGGATGATATAGGGGGAATCGCGAAAAGCACGCGATGCACGGGAAATGAAGTGTCTTTGAGTCTCAATAATCCACGAAATAGATATTCGCCGGTGGATAGAACATTTTGTTGCAAATTTATCGACGTCCGCGCGGATTTACGGTTCGCAATTTACGATCTAGGCGGCCATCTACGATCGGCCGGCAAGAAACATTGTTATGGTTTCGCGGCGGGGTCAACCCTTGACTCCGGCCTGGAATTATTTTGCATAAATTTCACCTTATATGACTTCGCAAACCTTACTTCGCTCTGCTTTCGTGTTACGCTCGTTGAAATCAAATTTCTCGAGTAATAGGTTGCGAGCAAGTTGGATAATTCGTATCGGGTTATAGCTCTGTCGGGGAGAAATATGAAAAAAAATATTGGATAGGGAAATTTTGCACTTTTTTTCAACGTTTTTTTTATTGGTTTTTATATATATTTAACTATAAGAACGTTTTTTGATTTAGTTTTAGATCGGTTTCAGATCTAGTTAATAACGATTTCTGATTGTCGTTCATTCCGGGAATCGTATCTCAATATTTTAAGTCTCTAGTCTGAAATTTAAGATTGAAATTTTATGACACGTTGATTGAAACTCGTGTAATAATTTTACATTGGTCTCGAGGAAACATTTGAATAAAATTGCTTTAACGATTGTCGTGTTAATTAACTCAATTTAAAATAAAAGTTTCGAAATAGTTTGGATGGTTATACATTTTTGAATAGCTCTATAAATTGACCTCGAAGTTCGAGCAAACAATTTTCTACAGAAAGAAGTAATCGAAGTTGGCGAAATCCGTTCGAAGATTCGATGGTGCATCTCTATATCAAGCGAGATTAAACAAAGATCCTACCACGATCCTGTTCAATGCTCTACTTTCGGACTTTCCGGTTAATGCGACGATTTAATCCCTTCTCCAGAACTTGGCCTATGTATTGCCTACCATTTAAAAGAATTATCCTTTATTATATCCTTTTGTGGTAGGGAAATCGACTAATCCTTTCAAAAACATGATCTCTTTTTTTAAAAGGGATGCTTTATCCTTTTTGGTTGAAAGAAAAACTTCCAAAAAATCCATATAAAGAATCGTATGCAAGCATGAAATGAACAGAAGATAAAACGGATAATATAAAATCATAGTTTGTCTTCACAGACGATTTTTCGAAATCTAACGCATTAATCGATGTAAGTTTAAAGTAATTTGAGATTTTAAAATAAAAAGTAATTATTTATTTATTATAATTGGTTCCATACTATTATTTTCTCCGTTTTATTATTGCCTCGAGAAACGATCTCTTTTCCCTTTTACGACTCTATCATTATGCATGCCGTGTAATCCTTGACTGATATAAAAAATTTACAGGGATTGGCTGAACGTATATCGATGATGAAAATCGCTCTTGCAACGATGGATAAAAAGTCGAACAGAAATCCGAGACACGCCTTTAATCTTCCACAGTTTATTAAGCCTCGAAATAGTGAGACTCGAGAGGCTCTTATTTATCAGAAATCCGTGCCTTATCTTCGTTTTAATGTTTTCCGCGACGAAATATTCGAGGCGTTAAATACGTTGAGGGACACCGTGAGGGAGTTGTTGAAATTATATAGAAGAGAGAAATAGAGGAAGTTTGGAAAAAGGAATAATAGATAGGTCCATTTTTTACAATGGCAAGAATATTAATAAATAGTAGTTGTGAAATTTTTTTAGATATTAATTAATAGAATTAACATTCCAGTATCCACTTTTGATAATACTTTCTTTTTTTTTTTTTAGGTAAAAGAATAGCTATCGAAAAATTAGAAAAATAAAAAATTAAATCGAGAAATTATTAAATTGAAAAAAAATCGAGCATATTATGTTTCTCTTGCCATAGTCTTTAAACGTAAACGCGTAGTATTTCGAATGTAAAATATTTATACAATTCTTTGGAGAGAGATCGTGAAAAATATATCGGAAGCATACCTTTCTTCGATGTTCGGAAAGAATCGTCCTTAGGGACGTATTGAATATCGTAGACCAGCGTGGTGTTCGCCAACAGAGTTTTATCCTTGTTGATCTTATAAATGGCATACTTGAATGCCAACTCCGAAGGACTGTCTTTTTGATCCTCCGTGAAGATTGCACCTGCAACAGGATGAAAAAAACCAAACCATCAATAATCGTGACGAATAGAATTCTTCGAGAAATTGATAAATAATTTCGTTTCAGTTTATCAGTTGATCGTTTTTGCATAGATGGTTTGCTCGATAATAAATTTTGAACGGTTTAGACGAATTAGGGAACTTTAATCAAATTGGAATGATTTCGAAAAAAATGGTGTTGGTGGCAACAATTTTTCGATCCAAATTGAAACCATTCTATTCTATATTTTCAACAATTTTAATTACGTTGTATCGATCAGACTTTCGACGAGTTGAGCAGATTCAATTATAAGCAGCTTCGCAATAGCAAAACGTTTATAATCGCGTCTCTTTCACGAGGTAATTGCACGCTCAAACCAACAATCGATAATTTAACGTGTAATTTATTACTGTGCAATTATTCAACAGAGTTACATGATCTATAGAACTTTGGAATAAGGAGTTTGTTTTGAAATGAGGAAGAAATGAGGAAGTATTCCGAGAGGAAGAATCATTAAAGAACCATCATAAAATGGTTCACCAGATGGTTGGGAAAACTTTGAGCAGATATTTAATCAATGGATATCATTTAAAGTTGCTACGATATTTTAACCGATTTCTTCGAAACAAAGAAAATTTTATTTAATGATATCTAAATGTTTAAAGATATCATTTTATATTTGATATCTTTATATGCATATATCAAACGTTGTCAAAAATATTATATTAAAAAATTTTTAATTGTAGATATATCGATCGTTAGGATAATATTTCTTGATACACGAGAGGAAGAACCATTATAGAACGTACAAAGAATTTTTTAATTTTCTCAATTTCATTTCTGATTATTCGTTTGATCAATTATAAATCTTTCTCTCTTTCTCTCCCTCTCTGATCAATAAATTTAAAATATTATCTCATTAAATTCGAAATAAGGGAGAGATATGAACGAGACTTGAGACTTGAGCATGATTTCCGTCGATATAATTTTTACACGCCGAAAGCTCTCAACTTTCGCAACTTTGATGATCAATTTTATTTTTTAATTTTTCGTGGAGAATCGTTACACCATCCTTTGCATAAAGAAGACGAAGCTTCTTTTCCCTAGCATTTATCTTCTATTCTAATTTCACCATTGTTAATTTATCGCATCTTATTTTTTTTTTTTTCCTATTTCTCTTCAAGCTCTACGCGTAGTTTAAGTTAAAAAGTTTATCAAAAACGATTCATCTTCGAACGGGTCGATTTAATCTTTATTTACCTTACCACGTTATATTATTTCTTCTTTCCATCAATTTTGTTTTCTCTTTTCATCGAATCTTTTTTTTCGAAACTTTTTTTCATATTTAGATACTGTTTATATTTCGAAAAAATATTCTAAATTGAAAGCATGGATGATGTTCGTTTTGTTAGTTAGCTTGAAGTTGGGTAAAATTCACGGGCATCAATTTTACGCGATAAAATTGTCCGTTGCGAGTTTAGTCGAATTTATCCATGTCAGGGGTGGAAATACCCTCGGTTGAAAACTTCTTTCATGAACCAATCGATCTCCATCGCTCTGTCAAAACGACATAGACGAGAATTGATCAAGTTGAATTAATTGTTTCTAAACGATCCTTGAAGGAGACTACATTCTTGCCTGTCTAATTATCACCGTCGAGAAGATTAATTTTCTGTCCTGGGTTTAGGGATGATCTTCCTTCCATTTATCAGAACTTCTGTGACATTTTAAATATGTAAAGAGATTTATTGTTTTTCCAAGATAAGAAACAAAATGTGCGATCAATATTCGAGTCGATTTTATGATAATTCATGATCAATCGTAGAGAACATTTTTCGTTCGAGTTAGAAGAAAGAAAATTATAATAAATTTAATTAATATTTCAAAAGAAAAATTATTTTATAATTGATTTCATAAAATATTTTTTATTAAGAGGAAAAAATATCTTTAATATCTTATTTTATGTTATTTTCCATTATTGCATCGTAATTATAAATTTAAATTTTCAAAAATATCTCTTCTGTATTATTTGCATAAAAGTAGGAGTTACAGGAAATTTATTTCAAAAAATATTCAAAATTATTCCAATTAGACCAAGAAAAAATAGAAACAGTACTCTTGGATAATGGTGGAAGTTGATGAGATTCTTCTTTGATAAAAGCTGTTTCTAACTATCAGAGTCTATTCTTTGTTCTCCAATTGTTGTTTCTCTCCTATATTCCACTGGTTGTCGTTTAAAGTCGCATTAAGAAGTTTCAGTATGGGAAATATGCGTTGGATCTTGGTATATTCGAATTTCGACTCGATAAAAATTCTGTAGATAGAAATTCGTACGTTTTCCTATTTATAATATATGCCAATGAAATTTTCTAATCTATACCATTCACCTCAAGTTCGTATCGTGTCTCGTAACCACTCTGATTTTCTATTAAATTTGTCGATTTCATTTTAAAAATTATTTAGAAGATCCTGATTCATTAATTATCGTGTCAAAACGAAGAATCGATTGAAGAACTTTTTAAAAATCATACAATTAATCTTGATAATGACATTTTACACTTAATATAAATCGAAAAAAAGGTTCTCAAAAAACAAGCATTATTTATTCTTACTTTATATCGAGAATAAATAATTTATATTATTTAGTCAAAGGATAAGGCAAATTTTATTTACGAAAAATTGATAATATTAAAATTTAACGAAATTACGTCTAGAAGAGAATATGTCTGATCATCGTCGTCTTATATTACTCTCTTGGTGCGAATATTCTCTCAACTGTACTCTTAAGGGAGACATCGAAGATGTTCGCTGGAAAGCTCCCAATCGCATGCTTTTTAAATCGTTCTGACTGACGTACGCAGCGAGATGTTTTCTTGAAGAACTTTTATTGAAATTGAGCATATTGAGGCGAAGGATGGATAGAAATCGTCATTTCCCCTTTGAAATTACTTTTTCGCTAATCGAGAGTTCGGAGACATAATCCGTTTTGATGTACATGAAATTTTTTATTTTAAATATAAAATCGAAAAATTAGATTCTTTTAAGTGGTTTTTGAGAATAGAACAATCAATTGATCATCTAAATATTAATATAATTAAGAGGAAGAAATTAGATATTAGTTTTTTAGAGAGAGGCGATTATTATTCCAAATAAAAATAGAGGATAGAGAAAAATTGAAACAATGATAGAGGAAAATTTTGCACTATTATTAACACTTTTATTATATATTATTATATTCTCTCTGGAATTTTATAAAAAAACGAGGTGCTTTTCAAATATGAATGATGCTCGATAGGAGTATGAAAGTGACAGAAAAAGATTTAAATTAAAACAATTGAGAATTTATGATAGATATTAAAAAATAAAATATTTCAAAATTTATGATTTTCTTTTACATAGGAATAATTCGTTTAAAAAAAAAGTACTCCAATTTACAATTGTATCGACGTATATTAAACAAAGTGCAAAATTTTCCATTGTCATTTTTTTTTTTTTAATTTCACATTTAATCCTATATTGTTGTCACAAAAAATTTTTTTTCGTATCAAATATAAAAAAATAAAAATTTAGAGATATTTTATTGAGCTTGCCAAGAGATTTTAAAACAAATTTACACGGATAACGAAATGATATTTAACGTTCTAAACGTTCGTTAAATTTTCAATCGATGAATTGGCAAAATATCTCACTATCGAATCTGCTTTTGGAACGAATATACTTTTAAACGCACTATATAGAAACGCTCGAGTCATAGCCGCCGAACGAACTCGATTGCACGCGGAATATAAATATTTCGCGACGGAATTGCAAAGTGTGTTTCTTTTCCGTATTGTGCTCCCCTATCGGATAGGCTACTATATTGGCCGAGTTGCGATATATCGAGGTGATACATCGAGTTTCCGCGTTTGTTTGCGATTTGAATGTGACCCACGTTCGATTCGACGATTTCGCTTATAATATTTCATTCCAGTATCCTGGATTAAAAAAAAAAAGAAGAAAAAAACAAATATAAAATAAAAATAAAAAAAAGGAATATGGAAAAAATATAGAGGAAACGAGCCGCGTAATTTCTATGTGCGAGTCACTCGTCGCAAAAACAGATTATCTTTTGAAAATTTGACAAATGTGAATAATAATAACGAATAATCTTAGTTTTAAAATTTGGTTGTTGTCGGTGATTGGTTTTTATGGATCGTTTAATTTTTCAGGGAACGATGACGCGGATATGTATCATGTAAATTGAGTGTCGTATTTATATTTTCAAAATGGAATAAAATATAAACTATTCGAGGTGTTTTATATTTTATGTATTTTAATGTAAAATCCATTTCCATTATATCGATAGAAGATTATTATTCGAATAACTTTTTAGTTTTTTCCATCAAACTTTTTTAATTTTTCATTAAATTTTGGTGGCACAATGGTGATTTTATTAGTAATATTGTTTTCGTCAATCATATAAATTATCGATTATACTCCATAAATAATATTATTAAGCGAACTTGATATCGAAATAAAGAAATCTGAAATATCTCGAATAGTTTGTGTTTCATTGCAATTTAAATATACATGATGCTATATTTCGGTATTATCATCATCATGAATATTTTAAACAAAATGTATTACTATGCTTGAGTAAAAGCTCTGACTGTTAATGACTTAGCTGAGAAATCTTTTGAAATTTTTACTCGCGAAGGGACAGTGCAATGCCGCCCTAGAGACAATTTAATTGATAAAATTGCTCTTTCACTGGATTATATAAAAGGCGTTATATCAAGGAAAGCTTTGTTTTATTAAGAAAATTCGTCAAGATTGTTGTATGAGAGATGGCCGGGTACTTTTTAATTAACTGTAGGCAAGTTCTCGCTTTTTACTCTCTGTTTTGCTACGCTGCTCTCCAACCAGTGTGAATAATTAATGAGATCTTTCGAATACTACCGCACGTGGTTAAAAAATAATTTTCACTTATTACCAAGTATAATACTCTTTCACAATTTTTTCTCTTCAAATGATCAAAAATCGTAGGATAACGTGCATTTAGAAATTTTTAAATATTTAAAAAACTCTGCTCTTTCTCTTTTAACATCCCCTTTTCATTATCCATCCGTTTACAATTTAATCGACAAAAATTATCGTCAATACATTCATTTCAATATGCGTTCACACGTTTTATTTTGCATAAAGTATCATCAGTGATGATGATTATTTGAGAATCGCTGAAACTATTCTTCCACGATTTTTTCTCAAACACGATGAAAGGAGAGAAAGAAAGAAAAAGGAAAAGAGAGAATTCTGAATCGTTTGTAATCGTGAAATAGACATAATCGTCGAAAGGAATCGGAATGCTTTTCGGGTCGTAATTCGTTTATGGTCGACCGAAATCGTGTCGAGTCGCGCGTTCCCCTCGCTCAAAGATGGGCGAAAAGGAGGCGAGCAAAAGGAAAGCGAGAGCAATTCGAGTCAAAAAACTTTGATGGGCCCGAGCAATGGAGGCTCTCGTGTTCTGTTTCTAGTGGAATTAAAAAGCTCCGTAATTATTCTCGGCTTGGACGTTTTAAAGCGCAAGGCGTTTCATCTGGATCTGGGTTAAAAACTTCGAAAAGGGATGAAGGAAAATCGTGGTGGTCTCCTCGAGACAACGAGAAGAATCGAGCAATGGCCTATTGTCCGTTTATCCACAGTTAGCCGGCCTGGGGGCGAGCCTGGACCCGCGAACAATTCGATTTCCACGCTCCTGGAAGAAGAAAATCTTCGATGGAGGTTTATTCTTCCACCGAGCTCTCCTTTCTTTCTCCACGGCCATGTAAAATGTATAAGCATTTTCAGCCCTTTGCCCATTGAATTTTTCATTGAACATGCCCCCTCTCTTTCTCTCTCTCTGAATATATCCCCTAGCCGCGAGTCTTCGACTGTCGATAGAAAGCGGCTTGCGTCGAGGCGCAAAGAAGAGAGAAAGAAAAAGAAACAGAGAAAAAAGAAAGAGAGAGAGAGAAGAAAATAAAAGAATGGAAAGAAAAAATTTCTCGGCGATAATAAAGAGGCTTCTTATTCCTCGTATTATTCAAATTTTCCAACCACCCGATTTCGAATTGCGATTTCTTGACGAGGATCTAGGGGACAACTGGACTCCTGGAAGATGTTCGATTGAGGGAAATCTTTCTTTTCTCATTGGGATGAATAAGTCTGGGATTATCGAACGCGTTAAGATTCGTAAATGCCTCGAGAGATTCCATTCAATTCTCTCGTGAAAATCTTTCAGCTGTGAGCGATCTCGTTTGGAAACAGGAACATTGGTCTCGCGCGAAAGAAGGACGATGAGAAAACGGTCTTAATCGTTGTCTGCCGGATAAATTTCTCGCGACGATCGTTAACTTCGCCTCGAGGATCTCGACAAAGATCGATGGAGAGGAATGCAAACGAAGGGGATGAATTTTAAGGGGGATGCTGAAATATGAATTACACAGCGTGGGCTAAAATTCGTGATGATAAATCGGGATCCGTAACTTTTAAATTCTTCGATGCACTTTTCTTTCTCTTTCATTCTCATCTCGAGCCATACTTATCGATAATGAATGATACTGATACGTATATTATGATAAATCGTATGGATTTATACGTACGTCAACTTAATCTCGTTACTTTTCTATTTTATAATTTTCTCTCGGATCTGCATATTCGAGATTTACGCATTATCGATTAAAAGATGATAATCGGAGACAAAATTTGCGGTTCACCGTTATTAATGAACTATTAAGTAGCTCGAAGTTAGGAAGAAGAAGTAACTAAGTTGGTTCGCTAAACAGTGGGTAATGATAAGAAGTTTCTTCGTCCAAATCTCGAAACTTGTTATTATGGTATCGCGGTGAGCCGCGTAATTACGATTCTCTCTCGGTTATGATTAAACCGACGGTGCATCTAGCCTTTGGGCTAATTATCCCCTCCCGCGTTAGTTTATTATAACGGGGCACGGTGATAACGCTTGGCTCGCGAGTTTTTTTTTTTTTTTTTTTAGTTTTATTCTCAAACCAAATCGCGAAAAGTATGCTTATTCGACGATTTCGCGTCTGATGAATGATATCATTTGCGCGACCAGTGTTACATTTGCGAGATTATTTTGGGAAAATTAATGTTTTTAGAGAACGAACAAAGATATATAAAAATATAGGTTCTTTAAGAGACAATCATAATTTTTTTTCAGGAAATTTTATAGAGGATGTATTCATATCATTTTAGATTAGAAAGATATCGACAAGTTTTGTTTATGATGTACATATTTTAATATCTAATTAACACTAGAATTATTAATTACAATTACAATATCTAAATATATTATTTTATTAAAATAACTTGATGAAAATTATGAAAATAATTAGATATATGTAATTATGTTTCTGTAGCTGAATAATATTAATTTTGACGAAGAAAAATTTCTAGTGTTAATTATCACAATTTATGCTTCGATTTTATAATAATCATACGATTTCTGCTTAGTTTTATCTAAAAAAAATTATTGAAATTTGATCGAGATATAATCATAAAAAGATTATGTCTCAAATACTTCTTTCAAGAATCCCATTCGATAATTTATTCTAAACAAATAATGGAATTATTCCTGAGAATAATTTCAAAGGGGATTAATGGATGTTAATTCGACAAAGCGATCGTTAATCGAGCACGAAATTGCGTTACTCTCCCTAGCCGATCGTTCGTTCGTTCCGCGTCAAAGCTGTCTACGCGCGACTATCCTTCGATCTTTCACGCCATCCCGTGCGATGTCACGCCGTAATAACTTATTAATCCATGGAACAATAGCCGTTGTTGGATGATTCCGTGAAATTGTCCACGTGATCTCATCTGGATCCGAGACTACGCGGCATCGATCCCTAAATAAGCCGGTATTTCCCTTGGGTTCTGGCCACGATGATTCGACCACAAACCCGTCACAGAATTACTTCTATCGACGCGTCCAACTCGATTTTCGACGCTTAAGTCGTCGTTCCGCAAGATTACGGTCAGCACAGAGGATACGAGTGAGTGGTTCTTGCCCGGAAACTCGGTCAAGAAGCGACAAATCGATCCATTTCGATGAACTATCCTTCGGTACGTGCCTGTTTTCGAAATTGGCGAGTGTTTGTACGATTGGTTGAATCTATTTGATCAATATATCTTTAGTTTTATCCATGAACGATAAGATGTAGAAAATACAAAATGAGTAGATATAAAGTTAAGTATTATACATAATAGGAATATAAAGGATAAAATATAAAGAGATAGGATAACACCCTATTCTGGAGGATTGTTAATGAACATCTTAGTGAAAGTTATTGTCGAATAATTATTCTAAACGCGGTGATTATTTGTGAAATATATTCTCAATTATGCAACAAGTGTAGACAGAAATAATCTTATTTCAATGAGATATACACATATTCCAATATATGTATATCTTATATTTAAATTTTTTAAATTTAAAAATGAAACGAGACACTTTAGTAGAATTGAAGTTGTATTGTATTGAAGTTGTAAAGTAGCAATTAGAAAATGAAAAGTTCCAAAGTGTTTCCAGAGTCGGTAACGAAGCATAGTCGCTCTTTTGAATGAAACAAACGGGCAATTCCGAAAGGAAAAAAAGAAAAAAGACGATGCAATGGATATTTTCGAAGAAAAAAGTTTGGTGGCTCGGGCCACCGATATAATCAAGAGCAGCCAAGTTTTTTCTCGACGAACTCGGGGCTAAAGAAACAAAACTGGAGGGGAAGAAGGCCGGATTACGGACAATGATAAGCCCAACTCGTAATTAGCGGACTTGCTCTTGAGTTCCGCGCCAGTCTTGTGGAAACGACTATCTATTCGAATTCTTACTTCTTCTTCTTCTTCTTCTTCTTCTTCTTCTTCTTCTTATTTCTCTTTCTCTTCTTTTTGCTCGATGGACATCTTAGAAACGCAAGTTGAATTCTCAAATAATCGTAAATTTGTTGGAAATTTTATTAACGACTTATTCGAATTAATTCTTCATAAAATTATATAGAATTATACTTGAAAACGAATTGATAAAGGATAGATTTACGTAACTAGATGAAGAAAATTCTATCATCTGCTAATGAGAAGAATAAATATTATTAGTTGAAATTAGATTTCGCAATGGTTTATACACAGTTTCGAATTAGATGGAAAATTTGATGGAGAATCGATGAAATAATTCTATTTTGCTACGTTACTTGGAATTCAATTCCAGAACGAAATGCTCGTGCAAATAAATTACGCACAATTCTCGTTGGCAAATTATTATGATGTTTCCCGTTTCGACGAGGGATTGGTCCAATTAAACGAGTTAAATCCCCGTAAAGGCCGATGACGAATTGCACTAGACAATCTGACACATCACTTGGTATTGGCCGGCGCCAGGCCAACTTTGTCTTTGACAAATTAAACAGAATACACCTTTGACAAACTTGACCATTATAGCCTTGTGAATAGGGTTCACGCGAACTTGTCAATTTCAATCTTGTCGAATTTGCAGAATCTCGATATCGATGAAACCTGGTCACTATTCGAGCACGTGATCGAATTTCCCTTTGAGACGTTTGAATGAGATAAATGTATTAGAAATTATATTTTTAAATTTGTGTTCAAATTTCAATTTATTTTTTGGCATTCTTAGTAAAATAAAATGTTCATTGATAGCTTTTGTACGGTAGATTTTTATGTAATCTTTGAATAAGAATTGCAATTAATTTTTATGAACTTTGAAAAATATTCTTTTTTATCGTTTTTAAATTAATATTAAAAAAATAGGTGTTATATTGTAAAAGTGTTGAAAATGGTTCTTTTTTTCTCCTTCTTTTTTTTTTATATTGAAGATAGAGGTAGCACGAAAAAGTACACAACACAATTTCTACGAAAACAGTCGTTGTTTGACATCGACAACCTATCTAAACGTTAATTGGAACTAAAATATTTTCATTCTCGTCGAAACGGTCTCTCGAGCTACGTTCCTCTCAATTCGTTTGCAATATCGATTCAATCCATTCGTCGATAAAGTTAGTATAGTGCTGTGTTTCTCTTCCAAATTCATCTTTGTCTGATAATGCATTTTCAAGAAGATGTGTCCAAAAGGAAGATTGTTTCTCATAGATAATTTTGCTAATTACGTCTTCGATGTGACAATTTCTTTGAATTCAGAGTTTTTCTTTCTCGTAGATAAAATGGTGTATACAAACTTTCCATTAATTACTTGTAGGAGCGGAGAAAAATATAATTCTAAAAATAATTCAAAATTTAGGTCATTATCCTTTTACTTATTTATTTTCAGTAGATTGTAGAAGCTCATAGAAAATTTAAAAATTTACGAAATGCACATAATATGCAAAAAAGAAAAAACGAAATATTCACTATATATAAAATATAGTGAGATTATAAATTATATCCAATCACATTCTCGAGTTTTAAGAATAAAAAAAAATAAAAGAGAGAGAGAGAAAAATATTCTGATAAAGTGATTGCATCGAGGATTTTGAGTTTTTCTTGAAACAAGATGTTCATATTTAGAAACTTCAAAGAATAGAAGCAAAAGAAAAAAAAAGTAAAAAAAAAAAAAAAAAAAAAAATGGACGAATTGGTAAATGAGCTTTCCAACACAAAAAGCTAGGCATCTGTTTACGATGAAAGTTTCTAGATCCGTAGAAATACATTGAAAGTTCCTTTTCCACTATGAATCAATGTGAAATAATCCATTGGCATAAATCATCCAAGTTTCACAGGCGAAAACTCGCATACAGACGGCAGCCATACTGATTCCAGTTATTCGTTAATATCGCAGAATTTCTCCTAGAGGGGAGGTGTGTAACGATATATCGATCAAAGAGCAACAGGAAAACCAACGATACTTCTTTTCATTATGTTCCTCTCGATTCATTAATCCAATGAGATAACATATCATCGCATGAATAAAAAAAAAAAAACATTTTGTTGGAGCCATTTTACCGCGCGATGAAGTTTCTCCTTTTCACGGTGGAATGAATGTTTCGTTTGTAATTTGTAATTTTAATTAATCACGTGATGTATTCCGGTATATTTTTCTGATTACGGAAGAAATGAAAATATAATTTCTTTTCAATTTGTAGTGTTTACGTGCATTTGTGCATATATTTTCAATAATAATCACCTTTTTTTTTTATATTATCTGGTTACACGATGCACCTTGTTAGGTTTATTAAGTAGATTAATATGCGATTCGAAAGAATATATGGAATAAATTTTGTAATGTTTGTTTCATTGTATGAACATGCTTATAAGTATGCGAATGCTAATATACGTGGCCTTATTATTTTAGAATTTTATCTATCTTATTATAAGGAAATGATTCGAAGCGTATATATAAGGTAAAAAAGTTATTTGTAATAATTAAAAGAATAAATTAATTAAATTAATAAAATAATTAAAAAAAAGAAATTATATATGTTTGTTAAATATACGAGGATTAAATAGAGAAATCCTTATTTGTAAATTAATTGATTCTATTACTAAGTGTAAAAGTTTCTATTTATTTCTATTTCTTTATATAATATTAAAATATATTTTATACAAGGTAAATACAGGATTAAGGATTTCCTTTTGTTATTTAATGCTCGCTATATTCCTGATTTGCAGAGAAAATTAAATTTTTAATTATTTTAATCATTCTTAATTTAATTAAATTATTCATTAATCATGAATATTTTAATTGGAACAGAAAAATCTAAAAAACATGAGTATTAATTAAATCCAGAAGACATGGTCAGGTATACAAGGAATAAGAAATTAAATTTAATTTTATTATACACTTTTATCGAAATAATTAATCATAATCCATCAAATAAAATCCATAAAGTTTTATTCTACTTATTACATATACGTCCTTCTTATTCCTTACAAACGTTCTAATTCTCGTGAACGATCCGTAGATCCAAGAAATCTGGGAGAAAGAAATCTCTAAGAAAAATATTCCTTTCCAAGCACCACGCGCTTTCGAAACAATGGCACGTTTCCGTTTCGGGGATGTACGATGATGAATACTCTGGTTTCCGGTATTGGTATTGGTGTCGAAGTCACGGAACAATTCGTCGTGCACGTGAATTCCTTGCCCAGCCGGAAACTGCGAACCACCGCAATATTGGGTGCAGCAGTTACGCGAAAAACCGGTCAGCGGGATCCAGATTTATTCCTAAAATTGAGAATTTGCTCGAACGCGGCCGGTTAGTGGCGCATATTTCAACGGTGTTCAGACTTCACGGCAACGAGCTACAAGCTTCTTTTTTCTCTCTCTTACTCTCTCGTTCTTTTTCTCTTTTCCTCTTTTTTCGCTCCATCCGCCAGTTCGCGTTTCTATACTCGTTCGAAATCGGCTGACAATCGAAAATTCTCTCTCTCTCTCTCTCTCTGTCTCGTGTCCGATCGAGACTTGGTCGAATTTTTCTTCGAATATGAAAATTTTCGATGAAAATGTTGAGACGATGAAAAAAAAAAATGATAGATTTATCAGATATTTTTGAGAGGAGATTACGAAATATCGATCATTTGAATTTTTGGTTGTTGAAATGACGCGCGATATCTGCACTTTTATGAAGTTGAATCGGAATAGAAATTTTCTGAATAGTTTTTAAAAGTATTAAAATTTCAATTCAATGTAATATACATTATAGAGATTTATTATTAATACTTTTTTCTTTGAATTATTTGATCCTTATGATTTATACATACAAATGCAAACAATAAAGAAAAAAAAAATAAATTTCTATCGGAATTCACTTTCCATTTTCAATTTTACCAAAAAGATTAAAATTTCTCAAATTCAATGGTGCATGTAGAAATTCTACGCTATCTTCAATTTGAATTCAAACTCGGAACAGATAATCCAAGTACGTTCGCATTTCCAGAGAAGTTTTCCGCGACAACAATTTCTCTCTACGACTGTACATCGAGAAAGTTTCGAGCTCCCTTAACGATTTCCCCGGAGTTGAATCGAAAAGCAATTATATGAGCAGGTTTATAGCCCATGTTGTCCATCTTGGACATCGTCATATCCATTCTACTCGATGCCATTCTATCCTTACTCGATATCCAACTTTAGAGTTATTTAAGCTTTGAATATCTAATATGTAATGTATTTCAATCAATTGGCTGAAATTTGATTAGAAATTTATATCGCTCATAACAATGATTAATATCTCGATTATTCGTCTATGTTAAAAAGGATAATCCTTGAACTATTTAACCTCGCGATTTATGTATAATATGATCGTGTCAGCAGCCTCTTCTCGGGCTCGTGAACAAGAACAAAGAGAAAGTAGTCCCCGTGGACAGACCTTAAACGCTGCAGCATCGCGAAATAGGGTTAAACTATACGGTTGCAGACTATTGTGGCGCTCGCACGCGCTTCAAAAAGACTTGATATAGGCAGAAAAATAAAATGAAATCGCGTGCAAAGACGCGTACGAGGCGCTTTATCGGGCTTCACTCGTTCCGCTACTTCTTTGGAATTCATACCTTTAGCCAGAGGGCTTTTTACCCTTTCCTTCCGTGCCAAACTCGAATTTCCGTTTTCTACGTTCACACCTCTTTCGTGGCGGCTTTGAACCGAAGGGGCGAATTTATTGGCACAGTCGCTTTAGATCTTGTTTCAATAAAATTGTGTAAATATATATTTATATGCAGGGTGTGTTAATATATCTTTAAAGAGTAGATTTGAAATGACTCAAAATAAATATAAAAGTTGATACGTAAAAATGTCGATCGAGGCTTATGGTTGAATTATAAACAATTTGTAATTAAATGATTGGGTGCTTAGAAGAAATGTTGTAAAATTTCTACCACTCTATAATGGTAGAGAGAAAAAATGAAATAGTAATGGGGATGAAAAGAGAATACGTTAACAAAGTTCTTATTCCATCTCTGTTAATCGTATACTTAAAAAAAATATATTACTTCATTTTTAAACAACAATATATTTGTGGATAATTTTCAAATTCCCCTTTTCTAAACACATTCAAATAAGCCTCATTCTTGTATACCTAATTAAAGTCCAAATATTCCATGAATATATTAACAAATCTATAAAATAATTGACAATAAGATATAAGGGAAAAATTTGGTTGGTGGGATAGAAACGGGGAGGAATCGAATAAGTTGTTCCAGGAAACGTTGAAACGACACGATTGCCAACCTTCGAACACTTCGAAGCACGTAACATCGTTTTACAAATGTCGCTACAATCTATTACTCAGAGGCGGAGTCCCGAGGAACTGGCTTCGAGTTCCACTTTTAAAGCATCCCTGAACTCTGCTCTTCTTTTACAACCCTCCCTATAAAGGCAAAGAACTTTCAGCTTCGACCGTTTCGACGACGTTGTGGTATTAAGGGGGAGAAAAACCGCGACTGTTGAGATGTACCATTATTCTTAACGCCTAGCGATTCAGAGTCGACTTTTCCCTCTAACTTTTCCCTCGCCTCTCTCTCTCTCTCTCTCTTTCTCTCTCTCACTCTTCAATCTTTGCAGTTTCCTCACGAAATTCGCACTTGACGCGGCCCAGAAAAGAATTCGAAACACGCAAAAGCTGGGCACGTTCTTCGCCCAATGAAAGATGTCGAGATTGTGCGATAAGGAAAAAGAAAAAAAGGAAAAAACACTCCATTCCGAGAAGTTTCTTGATAACTATGGAAGCACGAAAATGGAAGCGAATTCTCGATCCAGGAAATCAGCTTGATAAGCTAATCTGAATACCCAAATACTACTTACCGGAATTGACATTACTAACGCAGCTTCCAAACTCCTACCATCTAATCTCATCGGTTTTAAGCAAACATTCACGTAATCCGATTATCCGTTCTAGACGCATATCGATAAGCAGAAAACAAGATCTGCAAATGTCAATTTTGACGTAATATTAGTTTGTCTCCATTCATATTTATGATTAATACATGTGTGAACACTCACAATCAATCGTTTTTCAGTTTTCCTTCGTATTCGTCTCGGAATAAAAGAAATCGAGGAAGGAATTTTTTTTCACTTTTAAGAAAATTTACAATTTCTTTTCAAATTTGAGAAAAGCATCTCGATCGATACGGGGTCAGAAGTAAAATGGAAAAAAGATATATTAGAAAAATGAGAAGAGAATTACTCTATCGAGACAAGTTAATAGATCCATCGACAAACTAGCGCCACCCCGACCCGTTTACTTGTTAATGCAATCTCGGCTGCCATTTCGCAAGCACTGGTATCATAGTCTATCCACGAGCCCTTTTTATGTCGCGGTAAATTACGTCCAGAGGTCGGTAAAGTCCGGCGCAGAGGCGGAAGATAAAGTGTCCCCGGTTCCATCGCAAACTAACGAAGAAGAAGAGCGAGGGATCTCCCTTGCTTTATGGGCACAAGGCCAAGAGACTTAAATCGCGACACGAGACACATCGTCCACGGGATTTCACGTAACTGCGTGTTTGTGAACGATTAGAAACTTGTTTCAGAAACTGTGTTCCTGGGAACGGAGTAGTAGTTTCTAAATTTCTTCGCTGATACACCAGTGCCAGTTTTTCATTCGGGAACGAGACGTTTGAGGAGAGATTTACGACTATATAACCGAACGACAATATGAACCGTCGCACGGAGGGGGGATTTGTTGATGAAAATACGCGACAGGAGAGAATAAACAATGACCAGAGGCAGACATTTGCGTGCATTTTTTATGCTGCGGATGAAGCTGGCGCCGGTGCCAAAGTGTTGGCTCTGGGCGAAAGGCGCCGCATTGAAAAACGTTGTTTGCGTTGGGAATAGCAGCTCGTAAATGCCTTCTACGAGCTCAGCTTTTTTAATCTTTGGAATTGGAAATTGGTAAGGTGTAATTGTATCGGTGAAACTCTACTCTTTTTTTTGTAAATATGCATAGATGCTCGCGATGAGATAATTAATATAGCGAAATTGAAAAGAATAAAGGTAAACGATACAATGTTCCCTCAATTATGGTATAATCGGTTATACAATTTTTAGAAATTATAAGGGAAATGTGAAGTCAAATTATTAAATTTTTAAGATAAATAAATGAATATTATTATTTATTTATTTGATGAAAATTTGTTATTTCGATACAATGTATTTTAATTGTAGAAGATATTAAAAAATAATGATTAATCGGAGAATTCATTGTATTATGTTAAAGAAAACAGGAATATTAAAAAGTTTTTATATTATGAAAAATTAAGTTCATAATATTCGGTAAATGTGTTTTATTCTGATTAATGTTTCTTTCAATTTTTAATAATTTGTTGAAAGAAATAATAAATAACGAAGAATAATTAATAACAATTCATATAAATTTTAATGCGAAACAAAATATAAATTTATAAAAATATTAATTATTATTCAATATCTTCCATTACTAAATGTAATTCATTCTTATTATTTATCAACATATTGAATATAAAAGCTTTGCTCAATTTCCATTGACATTCTCACAAAAAATCTTTCTTCCGAATAAATTATTTAATCTTAATAATTCCAACCTTCGTTAATTTTTAATCTACTCTCTAAACAAAGAAGTAAATCTCTACTTACGAAGCAAAAAGATGAGGGAAAAAGTATATCTCAGCAAATCTCACAAAAGGGATTATCATTTCTGATGAAATATGCATGATAATCCAAGTACTCCTACACTAGCTTCCAGCTTTTTCAAGGTTTTTTTTACCTTTATCCATCGACTAAGACAATAAGAAACATTTGAAAGAGACCAAGACGTTTGCTAATTGGCTGATTGCTCACAGTAAAGAGGGCGCCACTTGTCTGCCGCCATTTTAATCGCAGCAAACTTAATCGGTTGCCCCTCGTAAAGGGGCGCCACCTTTACGAAGTCGGCGAAGAAAATGAAATGGACAAAAAACACGAACGAGGTTCTACTTTTGGAAAGCGGTTAGTTTGCGGGACGAAACTCTCATTTTCAGAAAATTGCCCCGGGTAAACGGTCAAACTGGAAGCCAGATATTAGACTCTGAATAGCGCACGAGCACCCTCGTGTACGAAAGAAACAAGGAGGAACTTTTTTACCTAATGGTGGTACCGAGAGTTCACTTCAATTCCGTGGAGAAGCTTTCGTCCACGCTGTCACAAGATTTAAACGTACAATTTCTCACGAATGCACGAATTACCTACAGGTGGCAGTTATTTTAATTGGTAAAATTATCCTGATATTGCTATTTCTATAACGGGTGTCGATTATGTTCATTGTTCTACGTTTATTATACGGTTATATTAAATGAAGTGCATCGACACGATAATGCAATTAAACGGAAGCCACTAATGGTTGGCTCGTTAATTATGCCGGATTATCGCTTAACGACAAGCCACCTATTAACATCAATGTTAAAGTAGCCCCTTTTAATCAACAATATGGACGTATTTGCTACAATAAATGTAAAGAGACATCTTTCCCTTGTTATTGTACACTCTTCTGCAACTCGTTTCCTCGTTGGTTACAAATGCATCGTGGCACGTGCCATTTCGATTACGATTCTTCCTTTCATTCCTTGTAATTTAGAGATTCAATAAGGGGGCAATTTTAGAAGCACACTGTTCCACGAATGGTCGTGGAAAATGGCACAACGGAAGTGCAACGTGCCGGGTCTTGGGTCGAATGCTTCGTCTTTACTGCAATATGATAACGTTATTATCGTGTAATTGTCAGATATTGAAACTAACTTCCTGAAAATTCATTTACACAATTCACGCACCTACTTCTTCATTTCATTTCATATACGTTTTTCTTTATTCCATTACTTCCATCCAATGATGGAATTTGATCATTATTTACATCAATTGAAAGATGTAAACTTTTTTCAATCAAACAATCTAGAGAGGAAAATATACATAAATTCGAGCTATCTCCTTTTTCCTGTAAACCTTCCAATCCACTGAAAATCACGGTTGACGACGTATATAAATCTCGATCACGAGAGAAACACGACACGTTTATTTTATCAAGCTACCAAATCTTCTTCGAGCTCGTCAATTCCATACTATTAAGAAATTCTCTTGCGAACAGATCATAAAAGTGCAACGGACGCGTAACCCGTCCTTGGAACGTTTCTCATCCGAAATAGACTTGGTATAACGCGCGCTACTTTTCGCAACGACTTTCCTTTGGCAACGTTCGTTGCCAAGTGTCTTCGAAACTTAACCGCGTAACGTGCTTCGTGTTTGGTTCGTTTTGGACCCGGCCCTTTTTCCAAACATCGCATGGATTTGAGCGAAAATCTTTCGTTGGATTGATATTACGAATCGAAATTGAATATGGATATTTCGGAGATAGAAATAAGATACGATTCTTTGTGTCGTGTATATTGTCAAAATTCAAAATTGCAAATCTTCCGGAATAAAATAGAATATTAGATTGATAAGAGAGATATCGAGCATAACAATTTGAGTTTGGATCGTGATTACGCGAAATATATTACATTTTTGTATAATTGTTCGATCATAACAATTGTTTCGATTTATAACAATTAATATCAATAAAAACTTGAAATTTCCTGCCTCGATAAAAATTAAAGTTATATTTGTTGAAATATAATAGCTCACTAGGATAAACAATTTTATTTATTTTCTAAAAATATACAAAGATTCTTGTACACGATTGAAATTATCACATAGATTTTGATATAAATTTCGTGATAAGTCAGAATATTTTTTCGTGCCTCCGATATTTCGTTTAGGAGAGAATCTCGAGGAAAGTAAGTTAAGATGTTGCATTTTGCGAAGGCGCGACGACAGTCGACTGGAGGCGGAAACGCGAATGCTCTTAACCGTTATCCGCCCATTTCTGTCCCTGGTGGTGGCTTTATGTCGTAAGAGATACGATATCCCAAAAACTTGGTATAATTCTGGAAATACTGGTTCACGTCGTTTCCCTTTTTCTTCTTATTCCTCTCTCTTTTCTTTTCTTCTTCTTCTTCTTCTTTCTTCTTTCTTTCTTTCTTTTTTTTTTTTAACGATTATATCTGTGCTTTCTGTTCCTTCCTCGTTTGTAGAATTGCGTTCTGTAGCGTGCAATAAAAAGCTACTTGAGGGAAAGAATTTTCCAGTTAAGAAGACACCCTAAGGCTTTTAGTAAAGTTTAATACGTGACCTACACCCCTGAGAAAAAAATCGACCAAAATACGAGGGATAAGATGTTTCGCGAAATTTCTAACTTTTTCTTTTGAAAAAGCTTCGAATTAATTATTTGATATTCGTAAATTATAATGGAGAATATTAATCCACAGATTGCAATGATGTAGATATAGAAATAACGAAAGTTTTTCAAAGATTGAAAGGAATTATTATTCATTAAATAAAAAAGAAAATCAAAGAATCTTTTATATTCGAGTATTCTATACGAGTTTCGTGAAGAATTGTGAATTTCGCACAATGAAAAGTCATTTAGTTTTGCAGAGAATAATACTCGTCTTTTTTTGAATAGGGAAAATTAATAGTATATTAAATAGAAATAAATTTAACTTCTTTTTTTTTTTTTTATGAAAGGCTAACGATCGATAATCAAATCTATATTTCAATCGAACAATGCATTATACAATTCAATTAATATATTCATCGAAGCGATTGTTCGTGATTTACCAGGGAGAGTTTCAGGATATCGCGTAACGATCTGATATATTTTGCACGATGAATGTGCGCGTTTTGTTGTTGTCGACCACAAAAATATTTCGAATGTCGGGGGAAAAAAAAAAAAAAATTAATTTCATTTTGGGATAGGGAAGGCAGGATTGGCGGAAATAACGTAGTCACCGGTTGAAACGCGGAAATTCGTAGTCAAGGGCGCGCGTTCGAATTTGTCATTCGATTATCTCGGTAATTTGATCGTCTCGCCTGTTGTCAGTGTGCAATTTCGTACGGCAAGATCGGGCGACCGCAAAAATATTGCTCAACCAACGAATTACGAAGCCTGTTCTCCGACCAGGCATTAACAAACGATCTCGTTGCCTGAAAATCGTCTATGAATGGCCGTTTTATCGAATCGTCTCGCGTGAATTTACCTCTTTTTGATTCTTCTACAACATCGATTCCCCTCTTTGTCCATTTTTAAACGTGTAATACCATTTTTATAATTTTCTTCGTTATTTCTTTATGCATTATTATTATAACACGTAGCTGTTGATGGAAGTCGAGGAAGAATAATTAATTTTCAAAATAATCGTACAACTTTGATTTTTTTTCTTTTATATTTCCACTTTTATATTTCGTGTATATATATATGATTATAAATAATCGTATTAATATAATTTTTCAAAACGATCAGATCAAAAACGTTGAGACATAAATGGTGGCAAACGTCAATAAATACGTCGTGGTCACATGAAATGGCGTGCATCTTGCAATACGAATCATAGACGAGAACGAAGCCGAGGAAGCCCTTCGCTGCACGATTAGTTAAGTCGACGTCCACCTATATAAAGTGTACATACAGGGTGTTCCAGTTTGCATTGAAAATGAGAAAATATTTGATAAATTTAAAAGAAAAAAAAACTATCAATAATTTCAACGTAACAGAAATGAAATTTTTCAAGATTAAAACAATATATCATGCGAAACGAATATTGAAATTTGGTGGTGAAGATGGAAAGAAAGATTGCAAAAATTATTTGACAAAGCGTTCAAGGAAATAGGGCACTTGAGGGAATAAAAGGCGGCATGGTCAGAGCCGCGTATATTTCTAAAATAGAATAATTTCCACTCAATTTATTCAAATAGAATTCATGCGACGAATTCAAGACGATAGACCTTAGAGCTATTCTTGACACCTGTGAGCATTCAATATTTCTCGACCAGCCTCTAGAATACGTCATTTTCAATCTTCGAATTCGATACCATGCACAGAGATTGTCAATCGTCGAATAGTGATCCAACCTCGGTTGAAATCTGTCCACCGTTTAAACGCAACCATTGTTGATCACTCGAATACCCTCTCGAATCAAATTTCTCGAATTACAACATGAGGTTTTTAAAGAGAGCGAATTTTTCAGCTCACCGATCCAATAACGTCGAATTCCAATAAACAACACCGCATATCTACGATAAAGTGTTTTTATTTTATTTCCCTTCGTTCGGCCCTTTGCGATTGTTGATCGAAGTCCTCCAAATCGAGCTTGCCGCGCAGAAAGTATTGGATTTTATTAAACGGCCAGTGCTCGATTTTCCGTACTCGAAGTTTTTTCAACCGGCTTTTTCGCCCGTTGCTCGTTGACAGAATTGAAAAATAAAAAGAGAAGAAGACGGGGAGGAGAAGCGAAGAAAAGGGAAAGGAAGAAAAAGATTGGAGCGTCCATAAACTTTTTAAGAACACTTGGAGAAACTCGCGTTTGGTTTATTTCAATCCTGATAAGAGGTTGGTTTATTTCGATCCTACGATACGAGGTTTTATACCGCGTGTGTGTAAACGATGGATTCGCTCGCGCGAACTTTGGCAAATTTATGATTCTTGCTGACGTTCTTTGCGCTTAGCCTGCAATCTTGAGAACTGTTTATTGGGAGTGCCACTTTCATTTTGACAGGGGAAAGAGAATTATATATACCCTTTATATTATTC
This sequence comes from Apis laboriosa, assembly GCF_014066325.1. NCBI lineage: Eukaryota > Metazoa > Arthropoda > Insecta > Hymenoptera > Apidae > Apis > Apis laboriosa. Next base: position 276,679 of record NW_025224511.1, on the reverse strand, counting down.
TTGCAGAAATAGAACAGAGAAGAAAACTTCATTTCTCGTGATGACTGTAATAATAATTTTCCAAACAATTTCTTTAATTCCTTTGTTACGAATAACAATATCCACTTTTGCTTCCAACCTTATCCTTATCTCGAATTAAAATTCGAATTGGAAATATAAATAACACGAAACGAAGGGATCGAGATAAAATTTCTCGTAATCGTAAGAAGCTTCAACTTCGACCGGGAAAAAATAAAACGTAAACAAACGAATTTTGCGAGCAAGCGTACCTTGATACATAAATGGAACCGCGGCTGATCGAGATTGCCGTTCGAGATGTCAGCCAACGGTTTATGGAGCAAATGCCACGTATGCGTGGAATAATTCATGAGGTGGAAACCGCTGGTCGACTGTTATCGCCGTCATGAAGCTCCGGGAGGGATTCTCGCGGTGGAAAATGCGCGCGGCCTCCAGTCACAGACGCAACCAGACGAGACTGATTCTCGCCCCAGCCGTTATTTACGTCACCCTTACCCCAGCTGCGGGTACCTCGGAGAGATACATTCCCTCTATCGTATCCCGTGTACCTTTGTGGTTATTAATTTTTCTTTTTTTTTTTTTTTTTTTTTTTTTTTCTCGATGAAATACAGCGAAGAGGAGACGCTACGCATAATAAAATGCCGGAGAAAATTATCACGGAATTTGAGGAATAATTTTGTTTACCCCTGTATAATGGTTCTCGAAGTTGATGGAAATTTTGCTTGTTCGAAATTCTGTTTACGGGAAGAATTTTCGTCGACCGGTGGTTTTTAAGAGGTTTATGATTTCGTGACGTTGAAAAATGAGAAGCGAGCGAAAACTCGCTGTTTCGATGGACTCATTAATGGTGCCATCCACAAGGTCTGTGTTTTGAAATCTTGGAATAATGAAAATAGTCTGTTATCTAACAGAGAAAGACTTGAAATTGAAATTCAGAGAATATTCGAATCGATGCCCTACGCTGTATAAAAGAGTTCGAGATTGGAATTTGATACGAGACTGCGTTAACAGAAGCAATTAAAACTCGTCCAATATACAAATCTCATTTATATTATCCAACGAGAGTGGAATAAGAACGACTCAAAGGGTTCTCTCGTCGACCATTTACGAACACCACTTTGTAAATTGCTCCTAATGAAGATTACTATATGGAATGCGTGATAATCACGGTACGGAGAACATAATCCTCCCCCTTCTCTTTACTTCTTCTCAAACTTCCCTCAAAGATCTCGTCACAACAATTTCTGAGCCACGAAACGAATGCACGAAAGGGAAGAGTCCACCGTAAGAGGAATTCTATTGTATCGAACACGAGTGAGCTTTCTTCTCTAGCGAGGTTTTCCTTTGGAAAATAACAAGTGTGTACAGATAAGGACGCAGATCGACGTGTGTGCAACCTGAACCGAGTTGGAAGTACATGTAATTCAAGTAACTGTCTATCGTTATCCTCCCCGCTTCGAGAGAGTGCGGTTTGCAAGTTTGCGGCTTCGCTCACCTTGTCAGCGATACAAAATACCCTCGAGCCAGCGAGATATTGATGGATATCGAATTGAATACGAGCGATGGACGAAGTCACGCGCCAGCCCGGAAATCATTCGATTACGAGCCCGTAACCGATTCTCGTTCCGTTCTCTCCCTTCCTCTTCCCGAGTCTCTTCCATGAATCAGCTTTTTGCCGTGGACGATGGTCGTTTATCTTTCCAGGGAGTCGAGGTCGTTTATCCAAGTCCCCTTGGTCTTTCATAATCACTTAACGTTTTCCTAGAGAGACGTTTTTGATGTCGTGTTATTTATCTGTCTCATCCTGAGGATATCGCTCAGTTTGTCCGACAATATTGGTACGTGCTTTTGTGGAAACTTCATTTTTCTCTTTTGCGGAAACGCAAGGCGGGCTTATTTCACTCCACGTTATCAATTCAGTGTTTTTTTACCCCGGCATTGTGACGCGGAGACAGGGTTGTGCACGTTCTAATTATTATTATTGTTCCAGGAACAATTGCTCGCGTTATGGTATATCACGCTGATGAATTACGACGTTATTTAATAATTAACATTCGTTCAGAAGGCGAATTCAGAAGATTATTGATCACTTTTTTGATCACGATCCAAAATGTCTGAAATGCGCTGCGCTTCGACCGCTAATTGGAGTAATCGTTTCACTGTGGAGATAAACGGAACGTCGATTCATGGTGCTTCTTGTATAATTTCGCTGCTACACTGAAGAAATATTCCTTTCTATGATTGATGATTGATTATTATTAATATTCGATTGATTCTTCGATTATCGATTGCTCATTTGAATTACATGCGATTAAATTAAATTTGAATTAATTATATTAGAGAGAAAGAGAAAGAGACCCAAGTGGAATAATACAAAAGTGAAGAAGTTGTAATGGATGATTAAGAAAATAAGTCTAATATATGAAGAGGAGTCCGATTTTACTTATTTTCTTCTACGTTTCGAATAAGAATTACAATTTTTACAAATTTGATGTTGATTCTTTCCTTTAACGACACATATTTTTTGTAACGATCCAAGATAATTAATCAATAGAATTTGACGTACCAATAACAATATTTACTGTCAAATTTGCTGATCAATTTTTTAAAGAATCTTGCAAAAAAAAGGAAAGAAAGTTTTTCAACGGAGCGTTATTTAAAAAAAACTCGTAAGAAACCATTTAACAGAGTTTCACAGAATAGAAAACAGGTTAAATGATTTAATCAAGAACGAAAGAACACAGCACGTTGGTTGAATGTAATTTGGTTCGTTCATCAAGGGCGATAAGCCGGTTGCGTTCCGGTTCCCAGCGAGGCAAGGTATTTCCGTGAAGCAGAGATCGACTTCCGGAAACCGAGAATGGAGTTTAAACCAGCTGGCTCGTTTCTCGCGAACGAACTGTCAGCGCAAACAAATTTCAAGCTAAGATACGTGGAAATTTTCCAAATTGAATCCGCATGGATTATCCTACCGACAATCTGGCGGAACGTATTACGTCTGCGATGAAAAATCGTGTCAAGTTATTCCTCGAGCACATCGGCTATGTCGTAGCTTATTGGAAATTTTTATTTCGACGTCGATGCAAGATGGGGAAGAGAAATGAATTAATGTAAGAAAGAATGAATAGCGTTTTTCAATTTACCAAGAAGATCAACTTATTATTATTCAAGATAAATCGAATACAAAAATTTATTTTAAAAAAGAACATCTCTTCACCATATAGAAGCAGCGTTAATATTAACTCTCTTCGAAAAGTAAATTTGATCTTCTTTTTTTTTTACCATCAAGTATAAGTAAATTATCCAAAAAGTTTGTTTAAAACATTCAACTCTGTACGTTGACGAAATAAATCGAAGATGCTTCAACTTCGTGCTTCATTCGATCTCGATTACTCTTTTTAATAAATCCTGACAGAAGAGCACTCGTCGTCAAAAGAAGATGAATTTCCCTCAAATCTTACGAGAATTTCGATAAAAATGTTGCCTGTAAAAATATTATCTCCCATTTCTTGTCATCCTGCACCTCAAACAGTTTAAGCAGCGCCAATATGGCTTAGTCGAGATGCGAGCCATCTCTGAAGGCGAAGGTTGACCGTTCGAAAATCGGCGAGCCATGAGCCGCGAATCGGGACCTCGATAAAAGTAGCACGTCCCCGGTATTAGTCATGATCCATCGATGAATAATGCATACAACGAGGCGTGCACGAACGACGAAGCAAAGAGCCCGCGTTATGGAGAGTTCGATGCGCAAAGTTGCCTCTTGATCTTCGAGGTGTCGACGTTTCGATACATAAAATGCATGAGAGCGTGACATCTGACATACGATTTAAGCGGCATCAGTTATTTAAACATCGGTTTCCTATTTGATACTTCAACTATTTGAAACATCGAGCGGAATTCACTGTGAGAATATTCTAATGAACGAATTTCTTCCTATGGAACGTGAGATGTCGAGAAACTTGATATCATTTTAACAGGGAGAAGAGTTTTCTTTGTTTCAGCTGAAATTGAAGCCTATTTAAATTACTTACTTTTTTATTTATCATTTTCCTGTTTCTCGTGTATAATTCTAGACAAGTTTCGCATCCATCCCGTTACTTAGAGAGAGGATTTTCCACAATTAGAATCGAAAAACTTGTTTCTTGGCTTTGAAGTGATTTTGCGATGACTTATTGAACGATAAAATGAGAGATATCGAACTTAAGCTCGATTTCAATTTCGACATCAAAGTTGTTTCAAATCATATCGTGTATTCGAGGGAACACGATCTCTAGAAACGTTTGATTTCAGAATAATTTGTTCGTGAACAAAATATAAGTTCATACGAAAGTAACCTGTATGTATGTACTAACTCCACTAATTTATCAAGAGACGTTTAGAACCGAAACTCATTTCCGCTGCTACACGATAATTATTAATTTATTGTCGATAAACACGGTGGAAGCGGCATTAATTTTTAGTCTTACATAATTTTCGAAGATTGCACCTGCTTCCTCCAAATAAAGGGATTTCTCCTGAGAACGATGAATCTCGTAGTGCAAAAAGCTCGCTCTCAATCTTTCAAAATATGCATCATGAATTTTACATCCACTCTGTTTTGCTCGATGATTATTCGGCGTTCAGTTATTCCAGTAGAATCCTCGATATCGTCGCGTTTTTCATCGAGAGACAGAAAATTTTTCGTCAAATCGTGCCAAAATCTGGAAGATTCTAAAGATTCTATGAAAATTCGAATATGAGAGAAGAAATCGTCCATGTTTAAAAAGATTTAATTACGCGTGAAATTTGCTCAAGAGTAACAAGAAGTTGTACAAGGACTTTGACTGCCGCCAAGTTTCTCGTTAACTACGATGTAAAAGGCCAGGAGTTTACGACTTGTTCAAGAGGCGAGTTACTGCGGACATCTTTCAATTTCTTGAAAAGCTGGAAACCGGGTCGTGGCTACGATTCAAGATTCGAACAAGACAATTTACCAAGAGTACACACGCTATTAGTTAAAAGAAATTTCCCTCGACGTGACTCGAGTGCTTGTCTTGATTCCAGTTAGTGAGTCTCATTTGATATCTCGGCAACATGTCCGTTCTCCTCGGATTTTTTTCGGAATTTCGCCATAGTGAAACTCGAGCCGAAGAGAAAAAGAGGAGGATAAGTTGAAATTTCTTTTTTTTTTTTTCTGTTTCCCGAACGACGTTCCTTCGTCGAGCTCAATTAATGCGATTAATCTTGTTAACAAGAAGGAATTTTCTTCCAACCGTAGTCCATCGTAATTAATTTCAAGAAATATATCATATCTTCTTTCTCAGAGATTATTCCTTATCCATGCTCGAGTTATACTTTAAGCTTCCTAAACCTAGAACACTGTATTCGCGCTCGTGGAATAACTTTGGTTCGAACTTTGCTTATCTCGAGACTGGTGCATATACACGAGGGCACAAGCTCCAGGAACACTGTGTTATTATTGGAATCGAAAGTTTTTAACAGGTAACCGACGAGATCTCACCTATATTTCGCGAAGATTATACAATCGGCTAGTCTTGCAATTTAATTAACGAAACGGTATAAACTTTAGCGCAGGATAAATTTCATCACGTGTGCCCCAAATAGAGCAATAAGAGAGCCTTGGGAGGGCTCGTCACTCGCCTACTTCGGTTGTCCGACCAATTAGTCGCATGATTTGCATTTTCTCCTTGCTATATCTACTGGTTAAAGCTTAGAGAATATGTCGAGAGTCTCTCCTCGACATCCTCCGTTGTTCCGTTGTCCCTGGAGCACAATAATGAACTAACCTCGGTCACTAAACAACAGCTAATACAGCAAGCAGACACAATAGCTGCTCTGCTGTTGCTGTCTCTGCGCCTACTAAGTAAGCACATTCCTCTCTCTCTAGTCCTTGCTGAACGTGTATAATTACGTAGTTAGCGCGCACTCGGTTCATTGGTGACGCTGATTGATGCAGTTACGCTTGCGACAATTGTAATTGTGCTAGTTGCTGGTGATGAATAATCGTGAACTGAACCCTATTGACACGTAGATTTATTGGAAATTAGTTGGAATAGTGATCGTCGACGTGTCTTGTGTTGTAATCGATCTTGGTATTTGGAATTTTCGAGTTTCCATTAATATGGATTTATCTTATTATTAATTCGAATATTCATGTTGATTGAATTTTTTTTTTTGAAAATCTTTCTTTAATATTTACGTAATTTTTTTGAAATATTCGAAGGAATATTTTGTTTTTTAAAATTAAATTTTGAATAATGAAATTTTCAAATTCACATTTTAAATATTTACGTATCCATTGAATTTATTGGACATCGAATTTATAAATAAATCCATTTTTAATTTTTCTAATTAATTTATTATAACGAGTATTGTATTTTTTATCAATTGATTTGTAATTCAAAAATGAAATTTTCTTATGAAAAATTTATTGTTAATTTTTCAGAATCGAACCGAGGATCACTAAATTACAGTCAAGTGTCCTTATGTATCGAGCTATCACGTACTTCGTACTAATCTTATTCCCTTATTCCTATATATAGTACAAAAGTGCGATCATTTACGGCAAATAGCGGCACTAAGAAGTGAAACAAATTACTTTCCCGTGCAACTTGTCGCTATTTACTCTTTTTAACGCTTCCCAGGTGAAGATGCAATTCTGTTCTTTGTCTACTCGTATCTAAAGGCAAGCGTCTTCGAAAGTGAGACAAATACCTCGAACAGCCTCGGCTAGACCCGTGTACGTGTTATCTTAGCACCCACCTTGCCCTCCACGTTATTTTACAACTTTTCCCTCAACTGCGTCAATTCCTCGTCGAGGAAACTTCTTTTCCTCGCAATCTTCTCCTCGTGTCTTTTTTCTCTTCTATTTTTTTCCTTTTTCTTTTTCGTTCTACATTCCTCCTTCCATCATCTCAATTTTCTTTCTTATTGTCTTCCAGACAAGTTCGTTCTTCATCTTGTCGATTAATTATCCTCATTTATTCGACGTAAATAATTTTCTCTGTTATTTCACGAATTTTCCTGAGTGCCTCGCGAGTGAGAACGATTTCAATCAAAAGGTAACTTTACTTTTCCTCAATGCTTGACTCAATTGCAAATATTGAATTCATCTTTGTGCTTTGACAAGTTGAACTGTTAAATGCTTTGAATACCGTACAAGTTTCTTGGCCAGAAGTTCTCAAGCTAGATTTCCTAGCCAGTGGTTGCTTTGAGAATTCGTGCACGGAATACGTTTCCTCTTAACTCGTAATTCCATCTGTACTATCCAGTATCTGACATGATCATCATCGTTTATTTGATATTCTCTAAGCTAAATTCTGCACCACGAATTCTTGTCCTTTAAAAATAATCGAGAACAGAGACAGAGCACTTCTTCATAATACCATATATACGAAACAGAGAAAATAAATAGATAAATGAAGCGTTTTAGAATGAAGAAAATTTCATTTTTGAATTATAAAAGTGATAGACAGAAATCGTGTATTCATTCATAGACAGTTTTACATTCATCAATTTTGAAGAAAAAAAAAGGATGAGATGAATAATATTTTAAAACGTATAAACAAAATTGAATTTAGAATGGACGAAAATAGATTTTCTTCTAGATATTTTTGAATTAATAGAAATACAATATCGATAAATATCATAATCTCGTCGAGGAAATATTCGAACAAACATTTTCATCCACATATTATATTTCGTCGATCCTCACTTTCCACTCATCCAGTTCCATCTCAAATCTTCCACGTAGCACTTTTATATCTTCGAATTTTGCGGAGAACTGGCTCCATACCAAGCAGCTCCGCACGATCCTCGCAACATGGCGGTTATCGCTTGCAAAATGACTTACGATAGTAGTTCCTGCGTGAACGTGAACCCGTCCCGTGGCTCTGGACCAGACTGAAAGATCGTCGACCCGCGATAGCTCGAGCGCCAGTTCGAGATACACGCAAGCCACTCGTGTTTCACCTCCCTTTGCTAGGGATGAAAAATAGGACGGTGGCTTCCGGTTTGTACGAATTACGGTCAAAGATAGGAAAATTTATGCTATGATGATCGTCTCGCAAATTTTTCTCCGTGTATGTGTTCCTCTTACGTCAATCTCGTATTCGTTTCGTTGGAATGACGTAAATAGAAATTAGAGCAGTTTTGCATTGTAATGCAAAAAATCTGGTTTCTTTTTCATTCCTTGATTTTATTATTATTCCTTTTTTATTATAATCCATCATTTTGTAGTTATATTCGCATTAAAAAATATTTTGAGGAGGATATTTCTTTGTAAAGTTTATTGTTTCTTCTGTTTTAAAGATATAACTTTTCTAATTCTTCCAGTCGCATTCAATTTTCAAAATTAATCTTGATATTAATTCAAAATTACAATATTATAAAAATCGATAATAATAATTTTGTTTTCTTTAATAAATTTTTAAATCAGCAATGTGACAATCCAAATTTAAGAGTTCTATGTAACACATTAGTAGTAATTTCAAACAGTTGGTGAGTATACTATTACCAAATTTGTACAACTATTCCCAAAGACTCCATTTCAACTCCTTTTCTCCTCGTTTCTCTTGTCAGAAGACTAAGAGCTTCTAAATGGCCGCAATCACTGATGTGTCACGTTACAACAGACCGATCAAAGATACGCTACGAATCCTTCTATCTCCCCTTTCTTCAACCTTTATTACACCCTAAACCTTCCCTCGTGTATCTGACGCCGCTCAAGAGAATAATTCATCGAATCGATAGACGATAGTACGTTTCACCTATCGATACCATTTCTAACGCGCGAATCGGTGGAAAGGCAGAAATATCGGGGAAGGGAAAATCACGGATAAAGGTGAAACAGCTCGATAAAGTGAAATCGTCTTGCGAAAAAGAAAAAAAAAAAAGAAAACGACACAGAGAAAAAAGAAAGAAACGGTCCATTACATCATCGACACCGGGTCCTCGATCTTTCACGGTCCGGAAGCTCTTCTTTCACCCGAGTCAATCGTGGCCACATACCGTTCCATTTATTGCCAATCCCGTGGAACGAGCTGGTATTTAGAAGTTTTTAACGCGATGGTGTCGTCGCGCGGAACAGTCATCGGCTCGATGAACCGTCGCGAAACCGGATTTCTGCCAGTGACGTTGATCAATGATTTCCCAGCCGCTCAACTCTATTCGATAAGGTGATCACGGATGTGTCTGGCAAGATATTTGACGAGCGTTTGAGGGATCGCTTATCAAACAGTAATAGTAATCGAGTTCAATCTTCGAATGGAGGATCGAAATTTCATGGACGAGTGATCATTTTGTCAGATTTGAATTTGATCGAGAACATTTAGAAATTATTTTCATTGATTTTACTTAATTTTTGTTTTTAGAGGGATGCCTCTCGTGGTGTGAGAATAATTTTGGACGAAAGGAATTCGTAGATTTGATTTTTTTAATTCCTACGTTAAAAGACAAGTCTCCTGCTGAAGGAGAATATATAATAGACACAGTTAACAGAACTTGGAGCAAGTTAATATTTAAGCGAATTTGTATTGCTAACAGAGCGATAAAAGCAAGTTAGCAACTATCTAAGGGAGTTAGAGCCGTGGAATTAGAGAGCTCGATTCTGCTTGTGATTGACGTCGAACAGGTTACTCAAAGGGTACGAGTTATTAATCTGAAACGCCTAGTGGATATTTAATTTACTTGTAATTAATTCCGTTAGGAAACCAAAATAGACTGTGCTATCTCGTGGACGACGAATAAATAATTTAACCTGACAGAATTATTTAACCGTCAACGAATAATTGGAAGCGGATTTGACGTGATTATAGACGAGATTAATCACGGCATAACAAGTGTTTCAACAAGAATTTCAGGATTAACGAGATGGAATTCTATCCTCGTACTTTCAAAGATTCTTCCGAGACGTTTATTCCAAAGCATTCCTGATAAACTCGTTAAATCGGATTCGCGAGAGACAGGCGAAGAAGAAAGCCATAAGAAACTCGAGATTCTCCATTCGATCTTTTATTCGTCCGTGGTTCATCGATTTGCTGGAAGCATCGTCTGGATTTAATCAGGAACAACGAATTGTCAGGATGAGGTCGCAGGCGAATTGCACGAGAAACTGGAAATTAGTTTACGCTGCTCGAAGAGGCATCCAGGTAAGAAAATTCGTCCCTTGCTTGTCTCTCTGGTTTGTCTAGTTTTCGGGAATTCCTCGAAAGGTAAATTTCATTCGTATTTTAAATTTATATTTTGAATTCGTCGAACAGAAAAGAAGAAGAATTTTAAATAGAGTGAATCGGTTTAATGTTCGATCGATTTTTTCCCTTTTTTTAATGCGATTCCTCTCCACGTTCTGGGAATTCTTTTCGTGCTTTCGAGTCTATTTTCTTTCTCCCTCGCTACTAGTGTCATCACGTGTGAACGATGAACAGATTCCTAGAATTACACATCTCATCTTACACATACGAAATCTACACTTTGATACACTTGAGGATTTTTAAGAAAGTTTCTTGGGCTTTGAATGTTTCTATTTTTTATATACTCGACGAAGCGTTTTTTAAATATGGAAATTATACGTTAGATTTAGTTCAATTTATAACTTTTAGAATAGAAACAACGAAATCTCCAATATTTTTATTCTCTTTTTAATATTCAATACGTGAAAAGTCATTCAATAATAATTTCAAATTTCGTTTTCTAAAAATTCCAAACAATCGTCAAATTGGTCCAAGTATCGCAATAAATAACGAATCATTTTTGATTCTTTGTAGTTCTAATCTCGTCATTGATTTCGAAATTGTGTTCACAAAGACGTGGCTCACGAGGTAAAAATCGAACGATTTGATTATTGTCGAACAATCACGATACACCCTTTCCATTCCCCCCTATATCTCTTATTCGATCCGCCTAAAAAAGAATCAGGAATTTCTTCTTTATTTTTTATTCTTCTTTATTCGCGTTAGCCTGTATCCTCGTTAGAGGGTGACAATGCAGGCGAGAAAGGGGCAAGAATACAGGGCGGATATTAAGCACACCGCTGAAGTAAGTTTAATCCGCGCCCATCTCTTCACTCGGCTCCCAATAGCGGCGTGTGAAAAGATCCCGAGTTTCGACCGAGCTCGCGTGAATCCCTTTCATCATCGTAATGTGCACCCGCCCCCGTTTTCTTCTTCTCCTTCTCCTCCTCCTTCTCCTCCTCCGCCGCCTTTCTTTTTTTCTTCTCCTTCTTCTTTTTCTTCTTCTTCTTTCTTCCCTTCACGTGCATCTTTGTGCACGATGTCGCGGCGACACAAAGGGCTGCTCGATGTGCAGCGCCTGTTTCCTCGTCTTGCGTAAGCAACGACCTATTCGAAAGTGGATAGAATTACAAGAGGAATGTTGGCAATAGGTTAACTTATTTTCTTAATCTCTCATTTTTCCGCTGTGTCGTGCGATTAATTTCGAGATCGGTTCTTGCTCTAGTGATTGAAAACATTTGCTTTAATGGATTCTTATTTGTTGTTCGGTTATTATATGAGTTGTTAGAAGTGAAGATCGTTTTGTTCCAATTTTTATTTGTGTTATGTAACATAACAGTATATTTTTTTTTTTTGGAGAGGAAAAATAAAATTTGTGATGTATCGTGCCGTTCATTTTTTTTCGCTGAAACTTCCAATCCAGTTTTTCCAGTGAAATGTATATGTGTTATTAAATTTTGGGATAAAAAATAAATCTCGCGTCGAAGTTAGCAGATTCATTATCCACGATTCAAATTTTTGGAATATAAAATCGAGCAGTCTAATTTCGTAACTTGAAAGGGTATCCATTTGAGAGAGATGATATAAGAGAGTTTGTTTGATATTCTAACCAGAAAGCGCAAAGTACTCGAGAACTTCATAACACGGTTCGTGACACGACCATTCGCAATACCATTCTTGATATCCCGCGGGATATCACCTTATCGATTTCTATCTGAATCTAATGAAATTTGTGAATCAGGCAGAAACTGTCGTCTACGTTTCTACGTGGCATTGGTTCAATTGAATCCGCCTCCGTATCCCGAAAGGAGGCAATCTTCGGCCAACTTCTCGATAAAATAACGCCCAGAATAACAAAATCTGTCCATTTACGTGTTGAGTACAGTTTCCCGCTTGACTATGTTTAAATTTTCTGGGCCAACAGATAGTTCGACCATTTAGAAATCTGAAGAGATGAAGATCTAATTAATTAATGGAGATGTTACATGTCTTATGAAACTTTAAACAATTTTATTCGTGATATATCGAGGGAATTTATTTATCAACAATGTTCAGTACTTGATACAGAAATGTGATTTTACATTCACAGAAGAGAAAAATCCATGAATTTTTCCAAAAGATCTTTGAAGATTTCCGAGAAAAGTCGATTTATTATCGCGATGACATAGCATTTTTCACAGTCTTCGATTCAAATCCACCCGCATCCAGTCGACAGACGTCTATTGTATCACTTCCCCATAGATCGATGATCCGTTTATCAAAGGCTACTAGTGTCTTTCGATCGTGATAAATAAATCGATAAATAAAACGCTGTAGAATAATTTCAGAAATTAGCCTGATTCGTCAAGTCCGTGATAATCCATGATAATTGGTCCGATTATATGGCGTTTCGAATTCACGTACATCTTTCACACCATCTTCGTTAAGGATCAACGCGATTTTGTTGAGGTGTAAAAGATATTTGATACATCTATTCATCCTTTATATACCGCCACTCCCTCGTGACAAGTAAAACGAGTCGACCTTTCAATTTTCAGGAGAAACTTGATTTCACAGTGAAATTGCGTTGCATTCTACAATTTCTCTTTTTTCTCTGTTAGTTTTCGAACTGTTTGCAAGTGAAAATCGAACGATGGAAGCTTGATTTCGTTGATTAAATGCGGATGGTGAATTATTAGTTGTCGAGTGATGAAAGAAGCGTGAGAGGATCGTTTCAGAGACGTAATCTTGAACCGATCTTTAATAGAATGATGATATCTGATGATAGAATTTATCATGGTAGAGATGAGGGAGATTGAGCAGAGGTAAATCCAGGGTCGTAAGAAGATAGTAAATTAAAGATCTGCCTCGGGAGAGAGGTGCTTCCTCCTCGAATAAAGCCAAGGTCAATTTTTACGACTTGTCTTAAATTCTGCGGGCGATCCTCGAGCACCAGTTTTACGTCCACTTTTTTCTCGCTATTTATACGATAATGAGTGTGCCATTTAGAATTATGAATCTACACTTTACGTATCGCATCTGACACGATAAATCTTTAGATTTATATTCGCATAGTTGAATCTTTCATACGTTTTTATCGATCCTCTTTGATTTGTCAACACGGATTTTTATTCAAAAATAAGAATTTTCTACGTATATTTTCTAGAAAAGTGTGAAATAATGAAATAATATTTTCATATAATATACACTTATGGAAATATCCAGTTTTATTATTCGTTTCAAATCTTTCCCAATTCTCATGGCACTTGTTGACTTTTTATTTAACTTGATTCCACTTTAACTCATCACCAATCCCACATATCCGCTTTCCATAAAATTCTCTTCGAGAATCATGAATTGTAATAGTTGAAAAATTCTCTGGACCTCAAAATTCTGCGCCCCAGAAAACGGATAAAATCCGGAGGCTTCTCGATGATGTACCTCCGCTGCCACAGGTGTTCACTCGCCGCAAAGTGGCGGATAAATGGCTGTTGGAACATCTTCCCTATGACCAGCTCTCCTCCTATTTATTATTTAAAACGACAGAAACACGCTCCTAATGCTTGTTACGAGGCCAGGCCGAAGGAACTACTGGCAAAATTGGTGAACCGGCGGCGTTGATCAACGGACACGTAATTCTGGGGAGTTCTAACGGAGCCAGAATGCGGGTTACCTTATTTTCCGGGCAGTTAAATTTAAGTTTCCCCAGTTTCAATTTCAACTTGAACGAAGGAAGACGCGCGAGGAAGATAATACGTGTTTATTCTCGAGTTTAACGAGAACAGTTTTCGGAAGTTGGTTCGGAATTAACACCGCCTGCACTCGCGATAATTCGAAAGAATTTAATCGATATAGAGCGAGATTGGTGATCAGATTTATCGAATACCCAAGCACAAGTAGAAAATAATCAATACATACGTGAAAAGAATTAAAATTACCGCTTAAATTTTCGCAATTCTTCAAATAGAAAGAGACGTTCCTATTATTGTCATATTTTTTCTTTTTCCTTTCTTTCTTCGCATTCGAGACAATTTCAATATTTGAGGGAAAGGAGATATTAAGGATATATTGTGAATTGTATGAATATGGAAAAAGAAAAAAATTAAATATCCGAGAGGGAAAGATTGAAATAAAAGATTGAAATTGGACCAGGATGGGCTCGTTCCATCTTTGCAAACGTCAGCTGGCTGCAATCTACTGATTCTCGGCATTAATCGTGATAGAGATATACGTGCCGCGATTTTGCATTTATTTAAATCATCATTTTATGGATATTTTCATAAACAATGACACGACACGGTCAGTGATTGCAATGATGTTTGGTTGATTTTCTCGTCCGTCGACCGAGCTATTCGACCATTGTTCGTTTCTGGAACCAACCACTCGTGATTATCCGAATATTGTTACACTCTGTTAATCCGTTGATTGATTAATTTTTGGAAATGGAGAATTTTAATTTTTGGAATTTTTAGAATCAAAAAATACGGGTGTAAATTGTATCGCAAGATTTAGAACAATGGTATAAATTCGAAAATCTTATCGTTATCAGAAAATTAGACGGACAAATATATATTTTAAATAGTTCGAATTAAATTAAGGAAGGCGCATTTCTATGATTCGCGATCGAAATGTATCGCAACTCGAGTCGAGCAATCGCTGCCGTTACACGCCTCAACTTCTATAATTTTTCCAAACAACAATCCGATAATCTACATCACAAGAAACCTCGTCGAAACAGGAAACAATAATCGTACACTCTATTTCTTTGGAATTAAGTAAGAATAATAGGTGCGCAAGAAGTTGATTCTTTTCCGTTTCTTTGCAGAAATAGAAAATACGTGGTTTCATTGTTGTTCTCGCGGCTTCCGCCAAAAAGTAAATTGCGTAACAGGGCGACGAGGAAGATGGAAACGAGCAATTTTTCCGGAGTAACGGATCACAAGGAAGAAAAAGGCGAGCCTCCTACGAAAACATACGTTAGCAAGGAAGCTGTGCAAGAAATACGAGTGTTCCAGGGGGGTGGAAAACACGTGGTGGCCGTCGTAATACATCAGTTGCCTTGGACAACAATAATTGCACACCGGTAAGAAACATCGTCGTCCGTTTGCTCGCGAATCTAAGCTCTCACGGATTGTCTGGGTAAATACGAAGGCAAAATTGCAGACTGACTCAAGGAAGTCAACAGAATGAGATTGAACAAACAATGGCTGGATTATTTGTCGCAATGTTCCAATCGATTTTGAACGTTGACATTGCGATAAGATCGAGAGGGTTGAATGTAAATGGAGAGAGAGAGAGAGAGAGAGAAAGGGACATTGTTAATATCGATTCAAAGGAGAAATCTTCTGATTCTTCGCTCGGAATTAATTCAAATGATTTTAATCCTTGCTATTTTCTTAGTTAACGAACAGGAAAATATGTTAATCGAAAGCTAAGAAAGAAAGAGGGAGAGAAGAAATTTGAATTGGGGGAAGAAGTAGCATATTTTTAGAAGTGAGTAAAAAAACTTTGCGAATATTAATGAAGGGATAATTTGGAGTATTTATTCTGGCTCTAATTAAATCATCAGACAATCAACTGATAATTCCACTCCACACTCCTTTCTCTTCCTGGCAAATAACTTTTTTATATTCTCCAGGCAAGAACAAGAAACGCCATTACAAGGATTAAAAAGATAATAGTATCCTTATTGTCACGAAAATATAACGGAACAACGATGCTTCGTTAACGATTTATTACAACATTTATTCATTCAACGTGAATTTTTGGCCGTGAAAGAAATAATAAGATTATAATAATAAGAATAATAAGATTTAATTTAGCCATTTTACACAACATCTTAAATCTCTGCTCGTTATTTTTCATGTTTTAATTAAAATTAAAAAAGGAACTTGAAAAATACTAACTTCGTAACATCTCATCCGTAACAAGCAACCGAATAACAAGAATATTCAAAAAAATAAATAAATAAATTCAAGAAATATATATATATATATATATTTAGAAATAAATCATAAACCTTCGAATTCGTACATTGCCAGTGAGTGCTTCTCCATTCCAACAAATTTCTGGTACAAGGAGCGAGTAGGAAAACAGGAAAATTTCCCGAAATTTCATTTCCAACGTCGGGAATAGTTACGTGGAATTTCGCGAGACTCGGATGCGCACAAGATCCCAAATTAAGAGAGACGTCAGGTCGAATCAATGGTAGTTGGAAATCTCTGGTAATTACACGACTGAGCAGAGCAGAGGGAACGAAGCTGTCTGACCGATGGAAAGATGTCCTCTCCTGTAATCATCATCGCACGTTTTTCTCCGCTATAATACTCGTCTGGTTTGCTCTCTGGTTTCCGTCTCTCTCTTTCTCTCGTCTTTTGTAGAAAACGCGCGGAAAACAACCGTCGAGGAAACAACACGGTTGGGCCCTGACTAATCGATTATGCTCGTTCGTTTATTATATACTTTCACCGATTGCGTCACGCGAGATCTGGGCTGGAAACGAGGAAAGCGTGGGACCTGACATTAATACGTAATACGAGCAGTTATTACGCGGTTGGTTATTCGCCATGGAACGGATACCAGTTGGAAACCACTGTCCTTAAGCGGACTGTTCCGTTACTTCACGTCACGCGTTTAATAACGGGCCCACGTTCAATTGCATTTCCCTGTGGAATTAGTTTACCTGCGAATTAGTTTGTGCTCTTTCTTCCTTTCTTTTCCTTTTTCTTTTTTTTTTTTTTTCGCGTGTTGGATCGCGGAAGAGGAAATAAATATTTTATCCCGTGACTGGTGGCGGAGCTTTTGACAAGCTTTGGAATTGATAAATTCTGTAAACTGTGTCGATGCATTTGTGGAACATATTTAAAGGATGGAAGGCAAAGGAAATGTTAGTTGAGACTTATTTGATGAATTATGATCGAGTGAAGTTTGTATTACGTAATATTATAATATTCAAGTATACAAATATTTAAACGAAATTGTGAAAATAAATCGACGTAAAATTATTTCACGTAATCATCAATGAGAGAGTTAAGTGAATTACGGACCAAGTATACACGTTTAAGTAATATTTAATTTACATTTGTCAGATTTAATATACGTCATCATGCATCGTATAATGCATCATGTAAGAAGGAAAGGTGCACGATTAAAGCGATTACATCGCAGGCATCTATAAATCCGAGATAAAATGGTACATCCTATGTGTCTTAATCCAATTCGGATTATAATACCATGGTCGTGAAATCTCTCTCCCCGTTGAACCAGTAATCGGCTCGAATCGGGCTAACGAGAATCGTGATTTACGCTCTCGGGCTTAGTTGTAGTTTTCGCCTCCTCGAGAGAGGGAATCGAGCACGTTGATCTCGCGCATTATCTCGCCTCTCGTTCCGAGCTAATTTTACGCTTTTGATAACTACGTTTGTCACGCGATCGAACCAAACTTCTGTTTTCAACTCGACAATTGATCCGACACAAAATTGTGTCAATCGATTATTCCGTCACGCGCGTATATCCGATCCACGAGGGAAAAATGGATAAAATATTTAAGGATAATTTTCTAATTTTTGATATGAAATGAAGAAGAGAGTAAATTGAGAGGAAAAAGGGGAAGTTTGCCTGTTCGGTGAACAGGTTATTGAAGAGGCGAAGAAGATAGATTATACGCGACGTCGAAAAGTTTCTTTCAATCGAAAATGAAGAACTTGTCAATGTCAATATGGTGGCTCAGAGGAAATATCCTTTGTTACGACGTAAGCATCGATTCAACCGATTTAAGTCAATGACTCGTGCAACGATGATCCAGCGTCGTATGGGCCATTGACTCGATGGATGTATCGCAATGTGTTTCAGTATTTGTAGATCCCTTGAACACACGTGTCATGAGAATTTTCTACTCTTTCTGTGTGTGTGTGTATGTGTGTGTGCGCCATTTATTTTAGTGTCGTTCTCTTTCAAGAAATATGAAAGAGAGTGTTTCAGATATCAGGCTTTTCTTTCTTTCTTTCTTTCTTTCTTTCTTTCTTTCTTTCTTTGTTATCGTCAGTATACGCGGCCATTACGGATTTCGAGAATTTTTCGTCCGCTTTTTACTTATTGTATACAAGAAAAATCGATATCCATTGGCAGAGATCCCTATCGAATCGCGTTAAAACATAAAGTGCAGATAAAAGTGGAAATTGATCATACAGAAAAATATTCTTATCGCTTCACCATTTCTTCGACTTTTCCTCATATTTTGATAACAATGATCCGTCAAAAGAATATTTCAAGCGAGATCATTCCTATTTGAAGCAATACTTCTACAAACATCTTGATTAATTATCTTTCAGAAATAAGAGGAGTAGGCAGAAACAAAGAACGAGTCATTGACTTATTCGTTAATTCTCTTTCAATTCGTGTCTCTTTGTCCTCCCTTTTGATCTTTAATGAATTTAAGGAATTTAATTTTTCAAACGGTTCATAAACGTAGTTAATTAAACTTAATAAATCGATATATTTCTGAAGAGTTCGCATTTCTATCTGTCGACAAATTAGCGAGGATTATGACCGAATGTTTCATTATCACGCCGCGCCATCTAATTTTCATACGTCTCTCATAATTTCCTGTCGTCTCGCACACGTTACGCGCAGTTAGATAAAGATTATGCGTTTTAATTACGGAATGGTGAGTCGCAACAGCGAATTCCATTTTTTTTTTCTTTTGGACTTATGTATTATTTAACATAATAGAAGGGACAAAAAAATCCTCGGCCGGGGCGGAGGCCACACCGTGGCTTTATTTTTAATGCAACAAAGTGCCGCTTTGTTATTTGCTCGCCCGTGATTCTTCTCACCGCGTACGGGAGGGTATAAAACGCGACCGCCACGAAACTGTTAAAGTAGATGATGTTAATGTCCTAGGAAGAGCGAAATTAAGTGATCTAGTCGATGGAAATTGCGAAATAATCCACGAAGAGATTCGTGGATTAATCTTGTATTTATGAATATGCGAATAACTAAATGAAAATGAAATATGGAGAATTATGATATGTTATAATATGGAACTGTGAAATGTATTAAATGTATCAAATATCAACGAAGGTTTGCAGATATAATATTTGCGTTGGAAGGTAAATTTTTGTATTTAAAACAATTCGTCGCTCTGAATTAATGAATACAAAATTAAGAGAAATATTTAAATTAATAATATCTTGATATTTGAATCGTGAATAATTTGAAATCATTTATATGCTAATCATCCATCAATATTAATTCCTTTTTATTAACTTTATTTTGAAAAAGGAATTTGTTTTGAAAGATTAATGTTCTTATATATTGGAAATTTTTAAAAAAATAAATAATATTATTGATATTCAACATTATGAAATTAATTAAATAAAAAATTAATAAATAAAAAATTCAATACACGCTGCTATCGCAAAACAAATTTTTCACGAACGAAATGCCAGTATATTATTTACGAATATATTTCTATTAATTTGATAAATTGCTCACAACATTTCGTCCATTTGAACGTATAAAAGCGTATTCTGGAATTTTCAATGAATCAAACACGAAACATCTCAAGCAATCATTTGCAGAACTATTCGAAGCATTCGTCGAAGTACCACGATTTGGCTGATTAATATCACTCTCTACTACTCGAATATTTCAAATAATGTTTCACTCGTCATGACAGAAGATTAGAACATTGCCAAATCAAATTCAAGTATTTCGTATTTCGAAGAAAGTCTGCTTAAAATTTTTAAGTAGATTTAAGTAATTTAAATAGATTTGTACTTGAAGATATATCTATACCATTTAATAGATTACTTTTTATAAAAATACTTTGATTCATTTTAAGCATACGCACTCAAAAATCGATTCTCGACATTTGAAGAATACTACAAATATCTTGAATCTCGAATCTCAATCTACAAGGATCAAATATTTCGCAGATAATATTATATCTCACTCGAAACATTCAAATCCTACACAAATGAATCTTCGATTTATAATCGTACGTTTAAATTTGATCCCATTGCCACATCTACTTATTCACTCTCTTTATATTATAACGCGAGAATGAATCATCCAACGTGTTCGTCCAACGATTTCATTATTGTTCCTCCACAATGACCGGTGGCGAATTGAAAATCCCTTTAACAGGCTATTATTAAACATCGTTCTTCCCGCCTTTCACAACGCTCTAATGACCCAATGGAATAGCCATCGGGATTAATCAAGATTGATTTAGTCGAACAATCGGATTAACCAATGGCAGATTCATGCTGGGTAATATTCCCCCTCCCCCCAATATTCCCAAGGACATGGAACAGCGCTTCGAAAGAGCGGTTCTCCAGGGATTTTCCACGGACATCTCCCCTTTAGTATCGTGTCTGGAGATCGACTCGATGATAAAACAAGCCAACATTGAATATGGATTTTTCGAGCATTTGGTTTATTCATATCGCGTGAATCGAAATTGAATTTGTTTGATACGTGGCGGAAAGAATCGTCACGGGTACAAGATGTTGTTTTGATATTCTCTCTTTATCGAGTCATTGTTTTCGTTATGGATTTCATGGAAACGCTGGTAAACAATTTGTGGCGAGATAACGAGAGGCATTAAATCTCTGTATCGCTCCTCGTAAGACGGGGATTTCAATGATCCGATTTGCCTTATCTCTGTCTCGAAGACTCCTCTGGAATACCGGATGATGGTTAACCCATTAATTGATCTTGAATCGTTAATTATCGGTTTTCCTTCTTGCAGAGACGAGTTCTTGCTATACAAAGTCAGTCGGAAAAAATTCATTTAACGAGTTGAGAATTATTTACGGAATGGAATATAATAGATCGATGTACATCAATTTTATATTTTTTTTTTTAATGTGAATTTAAAGAACGATATGGAGCAAAACTTTAATCAAATAAATGTTCTTTTTATCTAGAAATATTTGCGCGTGTCTATATTTCCATAAAAATGGAGAAAAAGAAGCAAAGATTCGATTCATTCTCCAAATATCATAACGAACGATCCTACTTTAGACATTTTTCATATCTAAATTTCTCATAAAGCGCACTCTTCCTGTTCATTATTTCCTCCCCCTCGTACACACAAACTTTCATTGAAAATCAGAAATTTCGAGATTTCCTTGTAATATTTTTACAACCGACAGTATTTAAATTACTCGTTTAGGGGGAGAGAAGAGAGTTGTATCTCGTTCCACAATAGGGAATCATTAACGAGCGCGAATATATAATAAAATCCTCGTTTCCGTGGCGAGAAACATGTCGAATAATAGTGGATAAACCAAAAGGAATGAAAGCACACGATAACAAACGTGTAACAAAGTAATTCCTTCTAACCCGAAAGCTTCTCAACGTATTCTTTCTGTAAAGACATAAAGGGAGACAGAGAGGAAGAGAGAGAGAGAGAGTCCATTGAATCCATTTTGAAAAGACAAAATTCTGCGAGGCAATAGAAATAATCGCAAAGAAAGTTTGAAACAGGGTGAAAGGAAAGGGTGAAACCATTTTATTCGCCAATTTCGCCATGTAAAAATCGAACCGATCATATAATTTGCATTCAACCGAGGATCCTTCGATATCTCCCGCGAAATTAAATCGAAAACTTGAGGAGGAATCGTGCCAGATAAATTCTCTCCGCGACCAGGTCGAATGGATTAGCGAGTTTAATGAAACCGATTGTAAATCCTATTTGTGTTCTATGAAAATTCATTCTTGCAGGCCTCTTGGAGACTTGAGTCTAGTCTGTCTGTTATCCCTGTTAAATTGTTAATTAAACCGCAGAGGTGGTGGAATCTTATCGCGCTTAGAAATTTCTCGTCCGACGATTTACATTTAATTTCGCGTCGGCTTTGTCGGAAGTTTACAACCTCGTATCTTTTCGTGATTTAAATTAGTTGATGGTTATGGTATTGTGCGGTTAGTTAATTCGAAGAAATATTAAAGATCGTTTGCCCAAGGAATCGTTACGCGCTAATCAAATTTTCCTCTCTAATGAATCCAACAAACTCGATCTTTAATTTAATTAAATTCCAATGAATGTATCTTTATAAAAATATGAAGAATTTCTTTCACTTTTACATTTTAATCACGTATATACGTTTTCACATCGCTTAATTAACGGAGCAAAGATCGTTTAAATGGGAAATCGGTTTGAAAAATCTGTACAAATCGTTTCGATCGTTGGAACGTTTTAACGAGAAAAAAAAAACTTTTCACCTTGATCCCTTCACTAGGAAATTTGGAACAGTTTTACGTCTGAATAAACGATCGGATCGATCGAATTAACGATAGGCAAACGAATCGTCGAATCGAATAGGATGGATCGATTAATCGTTCGATAATAATTAATTGCCGGTCGAGCCGCTTTCGACCGGATTTTCAACTTGGACGTGACAGGTTGAAAGGAGGGCGTTGGAAGATCCCTCTTTCACAAGGGGATGGTCAGACAGGCCACTTTTTTTATCACCAGACGTTCTTCACTCCGCGGCTCTTTCATCTCGCCGACGCTCGGCGATGGAACGCTGCCAAATGTAAGAATCTGTGCCCTCTTTCGTCGTGTGCGTACGACAGAATACCCTTTGTAACATCTTTGGAACATTCACTGTTCACCTCTTTTGTCTCGTTTTTTCTCTTTTCTTCATTTTCCTTTTTTTTTTTTTTTTTTATTTTTTATTTTCCTTCTTTGTGCACGATCCGAACGAAGAAATAATTGGTTTCACCCTTTTTTTTTTTTCAGAACGGTGTTATGGATTTTGTATAAGGAGTTAGAGGCGAGATAAAATTAACGGGGAGTTGTACTTTCGTAAGTAGATTGAGGATATTTATGCAAATTTTCACCCGTGATCGAAAGAGAAAATTCCATATATATTCAAGTGAAAGTTTGAATTATCCCCTAAATATTAGAAAGAGTTTTAGTTTAAATTTTTTATATATTTTCGTGTATTATGTGTGCTTTATGGATTTACGTACGTATTTAAATTTCTCGTGTACAAATATTCCCAACTTTGAACTCAACTAAACTTCATTAATACTTGCGATAAGCGTACTTTTATCGTTGAATAATATATAGTTTGACAAACTGGCTTGGAGTTAACTAATATTGGAGTTATCAAGGATCGGCTACGTTCAATCCAGCTATCAAACTCGAACTTCGTCACCTTTTCCACAAAGTTGTTCATTTTCCAAAATATATAGGATTTGATCAATTATTGGAAGAGTTACTCAACGTCTAATCTCTTAAAAATTTAACAAAGAATAGTTTATTATTCTTTTAAAAAAATTATCTATATGATATCGTCTCTATTGTTCAATACGAGTTCAAACATTTGAAAAATAAGTGTCACCTGAATAAATCAATGAATCAAAAGGATGATCGAGACGGGAGAACAATGTTTCAAACGTTCAATACAATATTGTATCGTAACTTTGTTCGATAAATGGTGAAAGATTCTCGATATTCGTGCAATTTAGTCGCGCGAAAAAATTATTTTATCCCACAGTGTGCACGCGGTGACGATAATTCTTGATTTAAAATTGACGTCCATTTAACGTACTATGCAAGGGAAAACGAAAAAAAAAAAAAAAAAAAAAAGAAAAAAGAAAGCGCGATATTTTTACTCGTGTAAAGTATTTCGGGATTAAAACGAAATTATTTTCTCTACGCTTTGTCCGCATTAATAAACCAACAGCATTAATAACGATGAGGACGTACTCATCGTTTTTTATTTCCAGTCCTCGCGTTTGTCACTGTTAATAAATGATCCCATCCCTCCCTCCCCCCTTGGCAACATTAATATTAAAAAAAAAAAATTTTTAATATACCGTTGTGTCGTAAAATTCATATTAAAAATCAGTCTCTCGTTACTCGAACTTCCTTCCTTCCAACGAAATATTAAAACGAAACTCGAACAAAAAGATTGAAGTAGATAAGAACATTGCAACTTGGAATATCTACATCGGTGAAAATTTTTCGAAATATATGTATCAAGATTCGAGATTACGATTTACTGCTCTTTTAGAAAATTCTTATTTACGAATAAGAAAAGTTTCGTCAAAAGTTAAAGAGAACAAAGAGACGAAATAGCCTTGTCATGAGAATGACGGAAGTGCATTAGTTGGTAGCCATTTTCTTAGAATAAAATCTGTCCTAAAAGACAGATATAAGTTTTCTCCCTTTTTTTTTTTCTTTTTTTCCATCATCGACCAACTGATGGAAGAACTCGAGTTGGACCGAAAAGGCCGAGGCGAAACTTATGCAAATTCGCAATTTCATTTGTAAGTAATGTTTTCGTCAGTCCTTCCTGGACTGGCACGAATTAGTCCATTCCCTTTCATCCCTGCCCGCTCTTCCTTTTTCAAATGCAAATCATTCGACATTGGATATTTTACGAATTTTTATCCATTGGATAAAATGCTTCGCTTACAACGTGTATCTTTGACGTTCCATCGAACGTTTCTCAAACGATTCTCTTTGATCTCTCTTGGCTTCTTCGATCTTTTGTCGTTGACTCGTACTACTTGCAGCGACACTAGCGCCGCAATTTGCAGAGATATCCGTTGGGTTATAAAGTCTGTTTATGCTTGATCGTGGCGATAGATTAGTTTTTCTCTAGTTTTTTTCTGATTGTGGCCACAAAATTTTGGTATAAAAAAAAAAATCACGTTTTTATATAGGATTTTATTGAAACTATGGCGATGATTGAAACGAGAATTGTGATTTTTTGAGATTTTTCTGTTGATGTTCCGTCTCGTTTGTTTTTTTCCTGATTCGCTTGTTAGTCTATTTGTTTTTTAGTATTATTTTTTATATTTTCTTTATGGAATTTTCGCTTTGCTGTAGTGGATTGCAAAATAAAAGATTTTTTTTAGGTAACTATTGAAGTTAAAAATAAAATCAAATATATTCGAAAATTGACAGAGCGAATTCGAATCTTTTATAAATATTTTAAATATTGAAATCAAGATTTACAACAACGAAATACTTCATCTTACCAGTAGCATTCGAATGAAAGGAATATTTTATCTCGAATTTCATCACTAATATTTGATATTTGAAGGATAATATGGTACAAATGATGTCATAGTAATAAACCATGCCTATCATCCCAAAGATTCGCAGACGCTCAAAATTATTTATGATCCATCAATCCAAAGAAAACACACAAGATGCGTACAATTACATTCATCCCATATATTCTCTATATCTCGAAGTAGTATCATACTGCGTATGATATCATTTCCCGAATTCTCGAATAAAGATTTTCATCTTTTTATTGCATATTTCCCCGTCGAACATGGCAAACATTCCAAACTAAAACGCGTGAATCGCGTCAAGCATAAAAAAAAAAAAAAAAAAAAAAGAAAGAAAAAAATACGATTTTATAGCATCACAGAAATACGAGGAATATCTCCAGTGTTTCCATATCCCGGAAAAAAAAAGAAAGGAAGAAAAAAAGAGAAATGCTATCATCGAGAAACAAAGAGTTTGTGCAGATAGGTCTCTTTCATCCCCCTTCCGCGAGTATCGATTCTCGCTAATCTTTGCGCCGTTAAAAGCATTCCACAAGGCGATTTTATTTTTCGATCCGCAGTCGAGGATTACCCGTGATCTGCAGGAAACACGGTGGAGCCAAGGTATAACGGAAATACGTATTTATACATCGAGAGAGAGGGATTTTCACGATCTTCACGTTGAAACAATTTTACGAAGAATGGACAAGGGGGAGGGGGAAAATCGTGTGAAATCACGGAAAGGCGAAAAGGCGGCGCGTCCAATGGTGGCGATAAGGTGTGAATTATGAAGCCACTTGTACGTGGCGCGAACGAGAGATAAGGGGGTCATTAACGCGCCCCCGTTCATTATTGGATTCTTCTGAATTTTCGTGGATTCTCGTGAACCTTTGACGGCGTGTATAGAATTCTGCAAAAATGAATGAAGGAAGGGAGAGGGGTGAGAATTATTTTTTGGATTTGCAGATATGGACGACGTGCCGAGAACGTCGAGAAATGTAATTATTATTTCTTCACGGTGTGTATGTATAGAATTTTGAAATTGAAGGAATAGAGAGAATTATTTTTTTGTAAATTCGATAAAAATATGAAACTGTTTTTCTTTTGTGTATACATTCTTAATGCAGATCGACAATCATCCATTCTTTTTACTGACGAATATAAAAATTCTTAATATTATCGTCACGAATTTATTCTGTCTGATAATGAAATTAAAGAAGAAAAGAAAAAGAGTTTATCTCTTTTAAAATATTTACAATGATATATACGGGATGAATGCGGGATAAATGAGAAACGAAGATCGCATTAATTTTTCAAATTGCGCTATTCGAATACCCATTGCAAATTCGATTAATCTTGCGAGGAGGGATATTAATGCGTATTCTCAAACGTATGAAAATATAGTATATTTATTGCTACAATAAATATCTTTTAATACGTGCAATTTTATGATTCCGCCAGCCACTCTGGCAACTTCCACGTTTAAAATTCTAGTACAAAGTTGTTAACAAAGTTGTGTGAAATAACTCTTATTTCTTGCAACTTTGGTAATATTATCGTCGTTTATTCTTAATATCGCCGATTATATCCATCGTCGCATTCTGGATGATGTTCATTTACGTATCTCGTATTCGTTTCCAACCCGGATCGCTTAGGGAATTCGAGTATATTTGATGTTTCACTTTGCCAATCAATTGCCAATAGAAACATCAAAATTCATTTTTAACAATGATATTTCATTGGGAATATCGCATAGAAAACTTATACATTTTTTTTCCAAGAATATTCCTTCGATCATATTTTGATCAAATTTCTCTTAAATTTCATTAAGAAAATTATCAATTTATTTTCCTCCATTAATAATCGTATTCTTCTATTTTCATGCAAACTTACTAGTTACCACCAATTATCAACTAATAATAATTCAATATCCCAATATCAGTTTATCATTCTCTTAATGCCCAATGAAATTGGATATAATTCCTATTGGATTCGGATTATATCCCGAAACTTGAAGTTCTAGGAACCACATATATATAAATTCAAATCTGAAAATCATTTACAGAACAACGATTCCAGTGATTTCTATTAATCGCAAAGAGAAATAGATCAGAGATCGAAATAGATCAGAAATAGATCAGAGATCGGAAAATAATTAAGAAAACGAGTTTTTACCACTTTTCCACCCCTTAAATTCCATCGCGTACGATATCGTGCCGTTTGGGGCACCCCATCCTTTCGGAAGTTCGTCGATAATTTCACCGTTGCTTCTACTTCCCTTCGACAATCGGTGCCGCGACCAAGGGGTGTAAATTTAATAAAGCTCCGCCTTTATCTAAATGACCGCGATCCCTCGCGATATAATCGCGCCAGCAAATACGCCTCGTTTAAGAGCTGAAGGATAGGTAGAGTCGCGTCTTTATCTCCATCGAGGATTTCCGAGTTCCAGGCGAGAATTCTTTGCGATGTAATCCGTTCAAAGAAGAATGCAACCCACCCAGTTATCCTCGCGAGCTATCGAACGTCCTAGATTCTCGTTTGAATCGAAAACTTTTCGGTTAACTCGCTTGTAAAGAGATTGATTGGATTTTCGATGCGTTCGAATGAAATTAAATCTGGACTAAAAAAAAAAAAAAAAAAAAAAAAAGAAAGAAGAAGGATAAGGGAAAACAAAATGATTGTAAAAACATTGTTATTGCGATGGATTCGGTTTGCTCTATTATTGAATCAGAGTGTTTATTTGTAAAGGGAGGGAAGAAATCTCGATTGTATCGCATTCTCGAGGAATTAAAAATCGTCAACAAAGGGAGAAAGAAACGGATTTGGCAAGGTTTCGGGGCGATTCGAGAAGTGTGGAGCTGCCAACTACGGAAGGACCTCTTATTGGATCCAAAATAACTCCAACCTGCTTCCTAGACGGCCTTCGAACACTTTTTCCACGATCGTTAAACTCTTAGACACGAAACAGTACTCCTTCGCTATTCTATAAAATGGACTTGCCATCGATTCTCGTACGAACTTTCTTTGATATTACTTTATATATCCCTGACAGTCAGGAACAATCGAGGACTCTCATCTTTAAACTTTCTTCGTCGATCAAATGCATTTCTTTCTTTTTTACGTTTTCTCTTTTAGACAGATGTACACTAAGAATACATTATACATTCTTTGAAATAGGATCTTTTTCACATAGCTACGTATATACAAATTTAATAGAACTTTTCAATGAATCAAAATGATGAAATACGATTATTCATCATATTTATATTCCTTATGTAAAAAAGAAGTGCAAGTTTTGTCGCGCAATGGATGACGAATAAAGAATATTTATATACATTCGATTCATCTTTTCTATAAATATCTAAATATCGAAAAGTTGGCGCCACAAAGTCGGACACAAGTATTTACAACATCGAAGAGAGAAGAACATTCGAAATAAATGACGAAACTTCGATATTAAATATCTGGCCAAAGTGTCCATTATCTTTCTTCGGGAAAACTGGGAAACACGTCGAGATGAAGTCCAATATTTTCCTTCATCTTCGGGAGCAAACTGTATCCAAGTCTCATTTCCATTCGATTGTACATCATCACGAAGAAGCATCGCTAGCGAGCAATCATCCTGAAAGCTACATTGTCCAGATTCCCTTTCATTCGTCATAAATATCTTATCCTTCAAGAAGGATACTTGGAGAACGATCCAAAAAGAAGGAAGCATTTATGCGATTAAACTTTCCCTCTCTTCCCCATCGTCCAAAGAAATTCACCAGCCCGTAGAACGATCCGAGCAAGGGATGCCAAGATAAGGAAATGGCCGCTTGAAACGATGACTCAGAAGATTACCAGGTGACTAATTAGAAGGGCTTTTTGGTTGCGCATACTGGAGCAGAAGAGCGCATTCAAGACACGTTCACCGGTGCGAAATCTTTGCTGCCCTCGTTAACGCAGTCTGTTTCGAGCACCGGGGGAAAAAAAGCACCATTTGCACGCTCGATGAGGATTCTTGAAAACGGTTTGTCAAGCGGATGTATCAAGTCGGGAAACGAGCTCTCCTCCTTATTTACTTTGGGTAATTCTCCCGTGTTTCGATGTTTAAAAATTGTAGAAAAATGTCAGAGGAAGCTAATTTGATGCGTAGAAAAAGATATTTTTTGTATAGTAATTGTCGAATTCTTTTTCTTGGCTTTAATTTCAAGCGAAAGTTATTTCAGAGGAAGCTAATCTGATACAAAAAGACCTTTTGTATAAATGTCAAATTCTTTTTCTTCTTTAATTTCAAGAGAAATTTATTTCAAGATTTCGATTTTATTGATTAATTGCCACCGATCCAGTGGCGAGAGAAGATAGGAACGAATGAAAAAGAAGAAGAAAACAATGCGAGGAGAAACAATTATGAATATGAATAAGTAATGGATGAATAAATCAATGAGGGAACGAAAATCTTTTCATATTTTTCAATCATTCTGTTCGTCAGGAAGGAAATTTAAGTCAAGATAATCTTGATCAAGTTCATCTGACGAGCAAAGTTTGAACTTCGTTCAAATGGATAGATTTGGAAACGTAGTTTGCACATAATGGAGCATATACTCGAAAGAGATAATGGATTTGTACGAAAGGATACGTTGAATAATTAGAATGATTCGAGAAATCTGAAAGGAATCGTGGAATTTTAAGTATCACTCGTTGGAAGACGAAAAAAAAGGAACGAAAAGCGAGACCTTTTCGATTTTCTTTTTTTAAGCAATCGCAGTTGAAAATGAAGACGGATGGGAATCTTGCTCGCTGGGACGCGAACTTGAGAAAGTAATTACGGTTCCATAAGACGATGAAGTTCAGAAATCGTAGAGGAGCGGAAATGTCACGAGGAAACCATAGTAGGTAACCTTGGATGGTTGAAGAAGACGACCAAGATTAATGAACTTTTTACGTCGTTACGATTAAAAGAAAGAAATTCAATCTCTTTTCCCTCGATTTAAGCATCGTGAAAAACCCTAAACTCGTTCTTCCACTAACTTTTCTTTCCTCTGTCCTTCTGCTTTCAAAAAAAGAAATGTCTTTTTAATCGATCCAATTCTAAATCCCGTGAAGGGAGGATGTTTAAATAAGAGGAAATCAGAATTTTCACGTTTCCCCCATATAACTATTTCAATTCCCCTTCGCCTTCGAATCCTTTTTTCGAATTCTTCTTTCAGTTCTTAAATAACGGTAGCCACGTAACCGAGTATAAACTATGTAAAATTTCACGAACGATCTCTTCCACAAAGATTTCATTATCCCTCGGGATTCCTCCAAGCTTCTCGAAAACGCTTCAAAGTACTGTTTCCGTTTACGATGCACCGTTTTATTATTCCCTTAACCGCGGTTCTCAGTGAAATATTCAACGCCACGATTTCGCCTTTTTCCGCGGTGTACAAAGGCGCGCAACGAACACCTTATACACGTTGGAACAGTTGAAAAACGCTCGTTTAACAACGATCTCGGTTGCTTTGTCGAGCCACCACAGACTCTTCGAAAACTCGCGATCGTTATATCTGTTTGACGTCGATAATGACAGGAATAAGAGAATCAAAGCCTTCTTTTTTTCTTTTTTAAATCGTTCAAAAGCTCCTCAATACTTATCGAGACATCGAGATGATTTTATGGAATGTAAAAAAACTTTGAATGGACGAATTCAGAGATAAGATTATTCGAGATACTTGAGATTATAATATTAAGTAAATTTGAATATCGGAAAATTGGATAGGATTAATGAGGAACGAGTTAATAAATTCGAGGAAAATTATTTGTCGTTTTAGGTTCTTTAATTTTTGTAATGTTTTTCAACAAAGTTAATATAATTTTGAAAATCTCCCGAGATGATGATTATCAGTCAAGATCATTAGAATCACGCGAAATTTTGCTCCTTAAAATTCTTTTTCATTATATCACTATAATAACACTTCCAATTTCCAAAATATTGTCGTATAAAGAAAATTTTTAATCATTTGCATAATTCGATTACGATTTCTGTTAAAATTAGGAGAACTTTGAATCGTTGTAAAAGTAACTTCCGGTCATGAACGAATTGAGAAAGATTATCACAAACGAGGAATGTTCTTTTCTTTAAAATGCTTTTTTATTTATCTCAGAAATCGAGATGATATCAAGATGAATTAAAAATTGAATTTCATGGCTTCCTCTACATGGTGAATAAATTTTCTTTCATTCATTCAAATTGAAATTTCATTCGTGAACGTATAATGATATAAAAATATAATTTAACATATATTTTCTGCAGTCGAATATTTGAGCATTTTTTACCTACATAAAATTCACAATTCTTCAAGAAAAATAGAATCAATTTGCCTTTCGTATAGAAGAAATAATTTCTTTATCCTTAGCCTCTTTTATATTGAAAAATAATTTTCTCAAAAATTGTAAAGTAAATCTTTAAAAGATAATCGGTGATTTAAAACGGTATACATATAATGAGAACGTAATTAAACGAGAACGTATAATTTGCACCATTCACGAGGCGAACTACGCGTGAACGTTTCTTTTAATTTACATTTAATTCCAATGGTAAATACAGTTTATACATATTTTAACAAGTTTCATCGAATATTAACGATCACAAGCTACGCGCTAATAAATATTTATCGCGGCCATTAGATCATGCATAAACATACGCGGTCGAAGAATACGTGCTTTGTCAAATGCACCGCTTATCACCGCATTTTCCACGACATTTATGCAAATATTTCCCCACGAATTCGCGTCTGTTCGCGGCTATATATTTCAGCGAAATTTCGGCGTAAAACACGCCGATACTCTTCCTCCTACCTACCATTTTCCTGTGATTAATATCAATTTCTACGAGCAACGTTATATAACACGGAATCATAATATATTTATTTTAAATATTTTACGCTACGACTGTTCAAACGTGAACATTCGTGTGAATCGTACACGGAGCGGAATGATTATTTATATATCGAAATCATCTATGAACGCTCATAAATTCATAGTAATTATAATAATTCATGGCATTTAACAAACTCTCCACCGCGGTAACGTAATTAATTCCTGCCAACATGCCAGCCGTAATATGTATATAACGTATGAATATTTATAAACTCGGTTGATCTTGCATTAACCAAAAATGTATGAAATTTTGATTGCCGACTCGTACCGGGTTACGATCAATAAGTAACGGCCTGAAATTTTTCTTTCCTTCCGGGGAAAAATTGTAAAACGTCACCATTTTCATTTCCCCTTTTTTTTCAACTTTCAATTCAATCTCAAGAAATCGTTCCGTCGATCGCTTTTGTATCGCGCATTAAAGTATCGAAATTAACCGAGCGTTCGATCCATTTTGCTCGTTCGAATCGATCTTTGATCGATTTAAGTCGGTCGAGGGTTCCGTGGGAACGAAACGCCAACCGCACGATTCAACGCGTTTGTTAACGTTTGTTAACGAACTGTCACTACTGGTAAAACGAACTGCTTACACCGTGTTGCATCGTTGCAATATCGCGTTTCCTTCGTCGTTCACCGGTTATTATTTTGCATCGCCGCAGGTAACGAGCCGCGAAACACTACTATCCCGTTGCTGAACAAATTCCAATTTCGCAATGAAATTTCCCAAAAAAATGGGAAACTCTTTACCATCGAGAAAATCGTAGGGGATTGAAACGAAAGGATTGTCATACGATTTTCGAGATTCTTTCGATAATTAAATATCCAAGAATGACAACGAGAGTTAATTAAACTCTGAACTTGCACAAGAGTATATGTTTAAACTTTTATTTTTAATGCCAATATTGATGTTTTTATATACCATATACTGTTCTATAAAATTTGATTGGCACATAATTTCATAAGGTATTTAATTAACGATAAATACATTTAATACACGATTCTCATTTTTTCAGATGTAAATCCAAAAACCGTAGGAAAGTAATAGTTGAAATCGTAACCAAACACTGGAACCAACCAGTGGAATCGCGAGAAGTGCGATGCACCGTAGACTAAATAACTGACAAACTGTCGGCTCTCACGCGCGATTTGAAACGCAAACCAGGCAAGTAGAGGACGCAACAACGGTGCAATTGCAAGATGCGCACAAAGGGGCGAAGTTTGCGACTGACAACGTCGTTTCCGAAACACGGAGCGAAACACTCCGCTTATCGCGGCGCCGGTCGAACGAGCCGACTCCCGACTCTCTAATTGACTTCTAATCTCGCATAATTGCGACGCGGTGGTGTTTCAGAGAGAATCCATCCGTGACCACGCGGAAACCTCGTTCTTACGATGACGGGCACGACGATGAGAATTGTTTCGAGGCGGAGAGATAATCGCGATCGGCTCATTGTTTCACCCGGTTTTGCGATCTCGAAAGGAAATCAAGGGGCCGAGAGACCCTAACTCGAGAGGATGTGCAGGGTTAATCGTCTGGAAGGAGCGAGTATCTCTCTGAGTGACACGGAAGAGGGGGAGGGGACGACAATGAGCATTGTTTCGGATAAACTTTAACAATTTCCAGAATTTATCTTTTCTCGTTCTAGAACTAGAATAAGCTACGATAATTGTGAACGGTTCATTAATCTTTCCACCTGCAATGTCGACTTTAATAGTTTTAGACAAACTGTTCGTAGGACGATCGCCGTTTTATTGCTTGTAGTTGGAGATTTCTTCAATTATATTTCCTATGCTTTCTTTTTTTCCTCTTTTTCGATAGTAATATTAATCTTGTGGAAATCTAGAGAAAAAGTCACAGGTTATATTATAAAGAAGGGGATATTGATAAAGATATTGGGAAAGATAATTTCATCGAATGAAATTTATGATTTTGCAAAATTATCACACGATTTTATTTAATTTTTCGATCATACAGAGGAAGAGGTTAGAAGTGACATTTTCTTTTACACGAACGAATTGTAAAACACGTTCAAGAGGAAAAGAAGTTTCTTTCCCTCCTCTCACGTTAAGGGATTTAACAAAGTTCCAAGTCTGTTATGTATTATGGATAAAAGGAGCCGCGATGTGTACAGTCGCACAGAATTGGAACACAATTGGTTGGGAAAAGGATTCTCGGATGCTCGGGCAAATAAAACACGGCGCAGGGTTCGACAGGCTGATCTCATCGCCGAAATGACTACTTGTTCCACACCCCGCCCGACAATATCAGCCTGCTAACCCTGCCCCTCACTTCGAAAATCCCAGCTTCCGATCTTTTCGATCTTATCGCCCGCGCTTCTCAATATAGCCGATCCAATGATCGTTCATAGAAATGGAGACCAGCTTGTCGACAACTTTGCAACCGTTTTTCATGTCCCAAGGATGGGGTGACACTTTTAGGAATAGGAATTCAGATTTCTTGAATTCTGTGTAGCTTCGAGCAGATTCGTGTCTGAACACGATCCAATATTCGAATATTTTTAATTCAGAAGTGAAATAATCGTGATTTGGATTTATAAATATTAGAATTGTAGAAATTCTTCTAGTAAAGAAGAATGTATTAGAATTATCGAATCTTATAATGTGAATTATTTACATTGATCTCGATTCCATATTATATTCTAATCGGATGTTTAGTAATATCGATGGGATAAAATTAATTAATACTCTTTACTTGAAATAAATTTTAATTGAAGAAACTTTAACAAAATTCATCGGAGGAATTAAAATCGTCCAATTGCATCAAGGTTTTCAATTTACACGGATCGAATGGAAAATTCAATCGAAAACATCTGCCTTTCCTCTATCTCGATCATCACGAGAATTTCCGCTTCTATTAATAATTTTTCATCAATAGTGAAATTATAATCAATAGATGACGATAGTACGCCACGAGAATAATTCACGGAAAGCGGAATAATCCAGTTAAAGCGGTTGCAATGTCGATATGTCCGCTTTAAAGTAGCGTTACATACACGGCGAAATTTATTCACCCTTGTTTGCCACGCTCTTGTGCATCTCTTTCCCTGTAAATCAGCATGCACGAATCGAATTTCGAGGATCGCTTCGATCCGTGCTCGAGATTTGCATTGCACGGTTAAACAGGGAAACTTACACGACAAGGAAGATTTACGGATGTGTGTACGATTGGCGATAGAAATTGCGTTTATTTATTCAAGATCGTGGGAATGAGGTTTATCACAATGAGGAACATTATCGAAATAAATAATTATATCAACTGTTTGCAATCCATTGATTTCACCACGAGATTATCTATCCCTCGTAACAATAGATTTCTAATGGAGTTCTAATTTCTAATTGGAATTTCATTCCAATTATTTCTACAAAATATTGGAAAGTTTATATTTTCGAAAATCTTT
The DNA here is from genome assembly GCF_014066325.1 of Apis laboriosa. Lineage (NCBI taxonomy): Eukaryota > Metazoa > Arthropoda > Insecta > Hymenoptera > Apidae > Apis > Apis laboriosa. The sequence goes on along the minus strand of NW_025224511.1, from coordinate 241,110 downwards.
GAATGATTATCAATTGTCTGAAATAAAGATTCATCCGAGAATCATCGTGAACAAAATAATCATTACTCAAAATCAAACACTTTCTACGCTTATTCTTCAAAGATAAAATAATTATCATCACCCGAATCTTTCAAAACAAACTCTTCGTATTCCTATCTCATCCTCCAAGAATAAGATAATCGTTGCATCGCGAAGCTTTCGAAACGAAATTCTAATTTTTTTTTTACAATTTGTATATATAAAATACCAAGCATCAAATCATCGAAACGATTTACGTCACTTGCACGATATTCCTCGACTTTCGTCAACGGAATGGCGGAATTCTCTCTCCCACGCGAGATATCTCGTTTGTCTCGCAGAAGGATTATGTTCACCCGCATCAAGATAAGCAGATGGTTGGCTCGGATTCCCGGCCTCGATATTTTATCCCACGGCACATTTTCAATCGTTCTTCCGCCATTAATAGCTTCCGTCGCTCGATCGACCGAACTACCGCCCACGCACACGCGTGTAATGGATGAAAGAAGGCCACGATCGATCAGAAATCTCGGCGTATCGTCGCGAGAAAATATCGCTCGACGTCAATGGACAAATATTTGTCGACAGGGCGATCGTTTCCATCTCAGAGCCCTCTTTTTACGGAAGGAATCAAACGTGCACGAATTCCTACACGAAAGTTCTCCCAATTGGACGTGGAAGATATTGATAAAGTCTTTTTTTTTTCTTTTTTTTTTTTTTTTAGAAAGATTGTGAGATATCACGTTTCGCGGAAGATTATGGAACTGAAATTACGAGAAAGTTTTTATCGTTTCAATCATTTGAATACGTATGCCAGATAAACGAAAGGCTGTGATGAATCGATACATCTATATGTTGGAAACAAAGTAAAAATAAAATATGCGTGTACGTGTGTCTTGAAAGATGTGATTTTGATAAAAATTTGCGGAATCGATTTTTAAATTTTTATCAGTTTTTTCGCGTTTTAATTCTCGTTTAAAAATATTTTTTATAACAAGATAAAATATGTAAAATACTATGAAGCATATGAAACCTGAATATTTCAAATATTTTTGCTGAATATTTCGATATTTCGATGTACGATTTGAAAAAAAAAAAAAAAAAAGACCAGAAAAACAATATCGAAACTTGGAGAATTGATTTCGCCCTCTCCAAGTGATATTCCATAAAAATTCCATGATAGAGATAAAAGAAATAAATCAACAGACATTAAAAACGCGGGACAATGTATCGCGGATATTCCACTGGGATATATATTATCGCTATTTGTACAGGAAAAAATATATATATATATATATATATATTGTCCCCATCCGTTTTCGCACAGTCTTCTCCAAATATTTCCTTACCTTAATTTCCCACGATTTCCATCCCTGGGGCTGGGGTTGCTTAAAATTTATTCCACCGGAACGAGAGAAAAAGGATCGAGTGAATAAATTTAAGGCAAATTTAATTAACCCTCCGCTCGGAATAATACCGTGATACAATCTCGTTTACACCACTACGACTCGTCTCAGGATTTCTCATAGAGGATAGAACCACCCTTAGAACCGAACTCCAACGTCCAAATACGAAAATATTACTTCACTGTCCTCTTTTTCTCTGTTGTAACGAGACAGAGAGAGAGAGAGAGAGAGAGAGAGAGAGAGAGAGAGAGAGAGAGAGAGAGAAGGAACGTACACTCTGATAATCCCTTATTATCTCGGCTAACGAACAGAGGTTATACAGAGGAACGCGAGAGTACCGAAATTCCTCGCATGAAGCGCATAACAGAATGTTCAATTCGAAAAATTCTCACCATCCTTCCAGTATTCACGTCGATATGAGAATTCTTCGTCGAGTTCCGTGCTTCCACTCTTAGCTACGACTTTACGCGAATAATCCAGAGTTCCTCCAGGGATCGCGATCGAGTTGCAGGTCGAACGACAAGCGATACCAGGATCGCTTACTATCCTGGACTATGTTTCGAGTATCGAGATCCGGATAGTTTAAAAAAAAAAAAAACAAAAAAGGAAGAGAAATGAGAAGTAAAAGTTTATTAATTTTTATGGAAAAAGCGAATTCTAATATTCGAGTGGGAAGTAAGTGGATTAAAATCGTTTTCCAGGGAATCTGAACATCTGGTACGATAATAGAACCTCGATTAACTGGTTTAATTGCTCTTCTTTGTTTCTCGATAGGTTTTCTTTTTTTGTTCTTTTCCGTGAACTCGATGATTTTTATTAATTATGAATACATTTTTTTTCCTTTTTTTTACAATACAAACGTATTTTTTAATCGTTGTTTCATGATTAATATCTTGCGTGTACGCGAGTATTTTAATTATTCAATAAATAATAAATATATTTTTTTAGATCTCGTTGGAATGATTTCATCTTGAGATTAATAATCGATAAATTCGTTCGTTTCCATTAAGAAAATATTATAGGAAAGTTATGTGGCATTTAATTTCATAGATGAATTATAAAACATACAATAACGATGATGATAAAATTCTGATATCTCAAAGAGCACGTATACGATATTTCTTTCTTTTTGAGCGTGTAACTCATCGATCCTTATCGGATGCACTATCGACTTACTACGTGACAACGCTTCAATAATGTGCAACGTGTTAATACTGCTGTCGATCAAGACTAATGAAATTCCAATGGAACCTGACTTGGACCCCCTTTGTTCAAAACAACTCGACTAACAGACTAACGTAATAATCCATCGATATTTCTCTGCTTCGATACATAATTTATAATTTTAATTTAATAATAGTAATTCGTAGTTATTTTATAATTCTTCTACAAAATATCCGTCATCGGTCGCATAAAATCAAACGCGATCAAAATGTTTCGAATGATGGAACAACGATATCGATCAACAAGTATCGGCGTTAGAAATTTTCAATCGAATTTCATTTAGGGGGACATTTATTATGCCAAGCGTTATCTAACTCGCACATGCTCGGTCAAACAAATTTATATGTAAATAGGAGTTGCAACCGGCCCGATAAATTGCTACATTGTCTATACGTTACACGGCATAACATGCGTTATTTACAGAGACGCATACATCCACCTTTCGTTCGGAATACATACGCGGAATACACGCGAATATTTTTCCGCCAAATAAATCGCCATGACGACTTTTATACGCGAGTTATACGAATCCTGTTTGTTGATAAACGAACTTCCTCTTTCCTCGTTGGAAACTAGCACTTTTTTTTTTTTTTTTTTTTTTTTTTTTTTTTTTTGCTCTACTCCCTTCGTCGTCCGTGGGAAAATTTGTACATATTTGTTTTGACAATTTAACCAAGGATCACTTCTACTGGCGTGTAACTTATTGTCCGCGATACATGTATATTGGGATGGGAACAAAGAAAATGAAATTGTACTCCACGGATTGAAGAATTAAGAGAGAGAAATGGCCTTCCGCGAATTAATTAAATCTGGTTTTGTAAGTTTTTGTTTCATTTTTCTCTTTTTCCCTTTCCGCGCTTGTTAAGAGATAATATTTTTAATATGAAATTAAGAGATTAATCTGGTCGCGGATTATGTTCCGTTTCGGAAAAATTTGTACTAGTATCTATTATTTACATTATTAAAATAATTACAGGAATGGAATTTATGTGCTTAAAATATGTAATTTTATTGGAAGAATATTCGTTTCGAGAAAGATTAGTTTTGCTATTCGGGGTGGATCAAAATGAGAGAGATTTTATATTTTTGGAATAGAAAAAACTTTCGTAATAATCAGACATCTGGATGGATACACATTGCTCGTGAAAAAGATAGAATATTAATATACTCCTGGGAGCAAAATTAATAATTTATGTATATATCAACGCTATATCACGGGAAACATTTTAACCGAGAAGAGATCTTTAAAATTACTTAATAAATTCAACGTGCCAACAACGACCAATCAATATCTCGACATCATCCGAGAAATTCACCCTGAAAAAATTCTCGTTACGTCCAAGAAACGCTCGCGCAGCGTTATCCGCTTATTCGACCGAAACAAAAACGCATTCATCGAAAGAGAGTGCACGGGAGAGGCGCTAGAAGATGGCGGAAGAGACGCGGAAAAGCGTGTACATGTATATATATTCGTCGGAAGACGCTTGGTCGTCGAAGGCTCTCGAAAAATACGAGGCGCCCGCTTTGAAAAGCCGCCTCGACACAATCTCCTCTCCCCCCTCCCCTTTCCTCCCCTTCCCCAATCGCCGATACACGATTGTGCGCGCAATCTGGATCAAGGCCCGTCGTGTCGATGCTTACCTACTAGGAATTCCGATATTGCAACTCAGCGTTTCGCGCTCGCCCTGTTCACCCAACGCGCGCCCTTCCCTCCCCACCAACGTTGGGTTCGGGCATACGTGTGTGCGCGCACACGTGCGATGCAACGGCCAGGTGCATGTGTCCCCGATGCGAATGCATGTGCACCGGCGAAAGCGAGAGCGGGGCGTAAACACCGAGTGGACACTCGCGAGCTGGCACGAGGTTTGATGGACGACCGATTCTGCGTGGAGGGATCCGGGGAGAAGGAAGGGGAAGAGGGAAGAGGGGGGGGGGGATCTGTGGCATTTGCATGAAAGGTATCGCGTTCGATTAACGGATTCTGGGTTAAAAATTGAATTATTCATTTATCGCGGAGTGGGTGTTTAGCCGCCGCGGGGAGAACTTGTGGATGGATTAAAGCGGAGAGGATTGTTTCGGTTAAACGTTATAAACTTTTCCCTCGTAGGAAACTCGATGATTTTTATTATAAAGCGGAGGAGGTTTCTTTCTTTTTGCGGATACATTTTTTTCTTTTCTTTAAGAAGATTCTATTTTTTGATTATTTATGTTACTTGTGAAAAAGGAAATTATAAATATTTTTAGGGTCGAATTGCGAAGTAACGATTGAGGCGAAAATCCGAATTTCTTCGTTTGAAGTTTTTTTTTTAGACAGTAGGAAATATCAATTGCTAAAAAATTTCTTTAAATTGTATAATAAAAATTTATAAAATATTGCAAAACGGTATTTTAAAGTCAATCTTAGAAGTCACGAAAAGTATTAGCGACAAGAAATTTGCTATCCTCGTGTTCCGTTTCTTTCTAATGAACAAACGGATTAAATATACAAAACTGATTGTCCGGAAAGAGTAGATCGAGCTCCACGTTCTTCCGTAATCTCGATAACAGTTAAACGATCGAATTAACCATACCCCGAAAACCTCATCGGGGGTTTCTCATTTCCGGCGAAAAACACGAAACCAATCAGCTATTCGTACCTCCGTTCGGTCAATACGTTCCCTCTCCCTTTGTCGATGGGTAGATTGTCTGCATTTTCGGGCAGAAACAAACAACAACCCGAAATTGTCCGATTCGATCGATCCACGCGTCCACCCTTCCCCCTTTCCCCGAATAAAATTCACCGGTTTGAAGAGGACAAGCAGCTCATCGACTGGCCATTTTTCCCCCGCGAATATGGCGCGTTTCTTGCACGATTTGTCTTGGAAGGGTGGAAAACACGGTGACGTGGAACGATTTAGAAGAGCGTTCTCGAAACAAAGAGGGCGTTTCGTCTCTGTATGTGTCGCGACCCCCCTTCGATGAAAGGCCTAAGGGAGGAGGAGGATGCCTCCACGTTTTCTTGGCAGACGTCTTTAACGATCTGTCGTTCGTCCTTGTCGCGTAAATGGACGGGAAAATAAAAGGTTCAGTTTGGTTAAAAGTTTTGACGGTTGCGACGTCGAAAGTGGGACGCGTAAATTTTCACGGAGGGAAAACGACCATCGCTCTCGCAATTATGGACATTTGGATGGGAGCGACGGGTTCGAAGCCGTCCAATCGCAATCCCTGGATGCCTGGATGAATTATCTCGTTGGCGAGATCGTTCTTTGGAATGCCAGACAAGTGACGACGCATTGTCTCGAACATTCGCACGGGAGAATGAAGCGGTTTCACGGAACTGCGAGTGCCGTTGTTTATCGCGTGCCCGTTTCACCGTGTCACGTGGAGGTAAAAGGAACGACGATGGTGCATTTTTCGCGTCGATTGTTTGGGATAATTTTTAAGATCTCGTTTCTCAAACTCGATCTCGAGTTTTAATATCCCGAGGTGGGAGAATTTCGATACAAATGTAATACATTTTTCCCTTTTCGTTAAATATAAATTTTGAGATAATGCAAGATGGAGGAACATATTCTACGAATTTTCATTAAAATCAGAATTTTCTGATTAAATACGACGATCAGCTGTACGAAGAAAAATTTATATCGATATAATAATACATACATCTAAAAAGTAACGAACGAATGATTAATTTCAAAATTTTTATCTCTGTTTCGAAAATTTTAAAAGATTGAAAAGACTCAAAGACTTTTTGTTTCACAGATTTCTGTTGTACAATCGATCTTACAGAATCGATTTTCTGCATATTTATAGAGTTATTCACGCAAGTTGAGATAAGAATCATTTGAAAACGAATAATGAACCGATCGTTTTCCAAGCCTGTGAGTTTTCCCGTGACATTTATTAGTATTTCTTTCATGCTGGATCGGCTCTCTGGTATTCAACGACTGTCAAGAAAATAAGATATCGTTAAGGTTCGAGCCGTTGCGTTGGAAGTGCCAGTGAAAGGTGTTATTACGAATAATTTCCTCCGCTCGCAACGCGTTTCCAATTCGAACGCATGCAACAAATTGATTTTATCTAACTCTTGAACGCCATCTATGTTTCGTTGTTGAACGAATACGCGGTAATCGGAATATTTTGCGAGATTAAATTTGGAAAAATGCGTAAATTTGGCTATATATATTAATATAATATTACAAAGGATTTGTTTGGATAATTTTTTAATGTAGAGTAAATTCAAGATCTCTATAATCACTAAGATGAATCGCTTAAATATCTTCTTCAATGTTTGTTTTAATTGTGCAACAAATATTCATTTATATTCATGTATAGTTTTATATTTTTATATTTCAAAAGTATATTTAATTAATAATTATGTAAGTATTTTTTACATTTTTTTCATTTTTTACATTTGAGTTGCGTGTGAAAATTTCTCGTTGATGATTTCATTTTTTTGTGAAATGTAAAAATAATCATATATATGTTTTATTAAGTTTTTTTACGCGATATTAATTTAGTTTTCAATATTGTATAATAAATAAAAAAGTTTACATTTTTTTACATTAATAAATGTTAACAATAAAATATAAATGTTTAAAAAGAATGAAAATATGTTTAAAATATTATTACGAGAATCGACAATATACAATATACAATATTATAGCGAACGTAAACGCGCCACAGAGACGACGATATCGCTTGTCATTGATATTCAAAATATTGATTATACGCAGTCGATTTCCGTACACGGAGCAGAACGGACGTGTTTCTCTCTACGCCGCGTAAGAATATTATATTATTTCATAAATTAATTGATTTTATTATTTTATTTATTATTTTTTGAGTAAATAAATTAATTAATTATTACTATTATTGTGAAAATTATAAATAAAAACGTATTATGAGAAAACGAATACGACGCACAAAAACACATGTATTAAAACTAATTATACATTTTTTTTTTCAAAATTTATTTACGAAATTATAATTATAAAATGATATATAAGAATAACTTTAAAACTATACGTGATTATTAAAATTTTATTCGAGAAGATTATTCGTACATATCAACGCGATATTTCTCATCGTTATTAAAAGACACATTTATCGAGACGATAGATTTCAATAGAATCAGTTCTCTGATTCTGTTGAAAAATATCCATGAACTTTTTTTAAAGTTAGTTTTTAAATTCCAAATTTGAATTTCAATTGCAAAAGACCAATCGGATTTCGCTACTGTTAATAAAAGATACATAATCGAGAAAAATATATCATCAACATAAATTCTTGTCAATCCACACACACAATTACAAAAATCGGTACAAATATACGCGAACAATACGAATTCGACATGTATTGCGCGATTATCGAGAATATAAGGGATGGATAATATAAGATAAATCTAAACGAGAATACGATAAGAGGAGATTAAGTTTCAGATCCGCGAGAAAACTTCTTAACTGAACAATAAAATCTAAGTTACTCTCATTCCAGAGTAATTTTCGCGAAACTTTAATGGAGGCGTCTTGCCGTATAAAGATGTTTCATCGACTATTCGCATAATCACTGAATACTTCTACACGAATTAACAGATTTCGAAACGTCTCTTTCTAAATTTAACTCTTTAAATTAAAAAAAAAAAAAATATTTATCCATCCCGTTACCGTCGAAGCAAATCATTCCACGTTCTTTCAAAATTTTTGTTATCGAATCACGCTATGAAACATTTCATTATCTTCTAAATTGTAAAACGTGTTCACAAGAATGAAAATTCACTTTCACCCTCTACGAAGCTATCGAATTTATCTCTATCCCCGCGAGACAAATCACCAGTTAGTTTCGCTTTAAATATGATAAAGACACGTCGAACCCCGGCTTCTTCACCGACACTGGACGACCACACCTTCATAGAGCTTCTAAGCACATTATAATTCCCCGTAGCGAGGTAGTCGAGTTATAAATCTTTAATACTGTTAGCACCATGGCGATTCGCCCCCCTTCCCCGGACTTCATTAACGTTTATTCCACGACGAGGAATATTCAACAAGAGGAACAAGAGGAAGAGAAGCTGCGGATTTAACGATGGAATAATTTTTCGATATCGGCCAACCCTCGCTCACTCGAAAGAATTCTCCGTCACTGTCACTGGGGGAAAGAAGGTTGACACGAGTCTTGGCAGTTAGTGAAAGCGAAATGGCGGAGCTAATGCCGGTTGCTCGAGGGATCCAAGGAGTAATTAAAGTCGCAGAAGTGGCTGCCGGAAATTCGCCAACTTATATTTGCGGAACGTGCCTCGGGGGTGAAAGACGCACCACCCTTTCGTTCTACGTGACACCGTTCCACGTGGCAAGACGATGTTTTCTCCACGCTTGTTATATATAGCTCGAAATAATAGTTAGAAACTGTCATAACACAACCTCCAAAATTTCGTAATAACTTTTTAGGATTGATTGTTTGAAAGATAGTTTGTTTGAGAGATAATTTAGTTTGGATTTTGATATTTCTTTTTTTTTTTTTTTATTAATCGTTGATTTTTTATATAATGATATATTAAATTACAAATATATTTACCATGGTTTACGAACTCTGATCCTCGAACAATGAATTTTTGTTGAATTAGAAAATTTGAAAGATTGTTTGAGAAATAATTTAGTTTAGATTTTGATATTTTTTTTTTTATTTAATCGTTGATTTTTTACATAATACGATATTATATTACATATATCACCGCTCTGATTCTCGAACAATGAATTTTTGTTGAATTAGAAAATACGAAAATCAAGCAGGATCAGTATATTCGCGAGAGTTGAATAAGAGATGAGTTATTCACGCGATCCTTACGGTGTACCAGCTTTTTTCGAGCGCAACACGATACTCTTTCTTTGTTGAGATGTTGAGTGAAATTCGCTTCCACCTCGAGGACCACGGTTGGGAAATAGAATTCTCAAGATTGATGTACAAATAACAATGCATCAAAAGATTGATATTGTTCTCTCCAAAAGAAACTATTTTTCTCGAGATCGTGTATCGACGTTGATCTGATTACCGTAGTCAAATAAGGCGAAAATCCAATATACGATAGGATTCTTCTTCTTGGAAAACAAGATTTATTTATTTTCTACAAACACTATTACAGTCCAATTCCGTTTATTTTGAATATTTATCTTGCCTATGTTTATTCGTACATTCGTCGTGGAAAATATAATCTTTACTTTCCATTATATGATATCATATGTAGAAAATAATGAAGAGGATAAAATGCGAGAGAAAAGAAAAGAAAAGAGAATAAAGAGTGGAACGAAGTGAAAGATTGATTAAAGATTTAAATAATCCAGGAAATCAAAATATTTAAGGGAAAAATTATTTCGATACTTTATTTTTTTTAATTTCGAGTAAAAATTTAAAAAGAAATTTAGAATTGAAATTATTCGCACGATAAAGAGATCGTAATAAGATAATTTTTTCTTCGTTATTAAATTAGACGTAACGGATTTAATTAAGATCGATCGGAAATCGAAAGAAGTTGACTCGCTTTGGTGAATCGCAAAGGAATCCCGAAGGAAGTGAGACGAGGAAAAATCGACAGTGATTGTCGCTATCCTCCTGAGGAACACTTGTTATTGTAACGGCAAAACCAAAGGATATTGGATCTAGTGCAATTCTCCGAGTAAAATCAAGGAGATTGCCACAATACAGTCCAGTTGCAATTAGCTTCCAATTTCAATTATCGTGCTCTATTAATTGGAATTATATTATACATTGAATCGATAACAATGGAAGTTACACGAGTATAGTTGCAAGGGTCAGATTGTTCCCATAACACGTAACACAAATTTACATTGAATGACAGGTGTATTGCACCATGTCTATAATCACGCCTGAGACCCACCGTGTTGATCGGATAATAAAGTACTTGATCTTAATCAAACTTCTAACAATGTTTCTTTTATCTTAATATATTAATATATATATATAGGCAAAATCATATTAATAATCGTAATTAATAACTCGTTCACTTTAAATTTTATTTCGCATCATCAAAATGTTTTATCAAATTTTATATTAGCAATTTTGACAGAGTTACAAAGGCAAATATATTACTGGAATATTGAAACAGCCATTATTGCACCACGATTAATTTTGAATGTAAATAATTTCAAAAAACTGGTGTTCCTTTTTCTACTTTAATATTGCGTAACACTATTCCAGTATTTCATATTTGTTATAATAATATGATGATTATACATATTTCAAGCGATCAAAAATAATCCATATCCGAGCAAAAGTAACGCGTCGTTACAATTTCATCTGAATTAAATTAAACCAAATCACAATTTCCCTAAAATTCTATTCACTCCCTCTCCCTTCCCTTCGACCAGAGGAAACTACTTCGCCACATTTCTCGACGCCTCCTTAATCACGGACCGGCCTTTCGTCAACAGCAAGGTTCAAATTGCGGCCAAGTTTCCCTGCTGGCGGTTCACCGCGTTGAAATTCCGTGTAATTACGCCGGACGGAAAGTTTCCATCGCGTGGCCGGAGTTCGTTGATGGCCACGAAAGAGATGGCCATATTCCCCGAGAAATGACATTTTCGAATACGTCCACGCCACGCGGTTGAGAATCGTACGAGGGATATCGAAGAGGGCGAGGAAATCGGCTCAGAATCGGCGGTGACAGATCCTTCGATCCTTCCGCAACCGATCCTTTCCAATCTTTCCTTTCCTTTCGTCGCGACGAGTAGGTCACGTAGAGAGGCAGGCAAATTAATTTTTCAGTGAAGTTAACTTAAGTTTTCGAAGAAGTTAATAGTTTCCTCCATCATGGAGAGAAGAGTGCACGCCGCCTCTTAACGTCAGAGACCACGAGGGCGACTCAACGGCGGTAAAAGGTGGTCGTGGTTTAAGGGATGAATCGCGGTGCAAGAGAATCGTTTGCTGGCCAACCGCTTTGTATGCGTCCTACAACTCGGCCTCTCTACGAGCAAGCTTTGCGTTTGCAACGGTACGTGTCCAAACTGACTAACTAACTGACTAACTGATGTTGACATTAATTGACAAATGGGTGTTATTACGCGGCCAGTGAGAATGAAGTCAATAAGTCTCGGCTTCGTTATAAAATAGACGTATATTTTGCGTGTTCGTTTTGTATCTTTCAAAGAGAGGAATAACGATGAAGAGAAGGAATGGAACATTTTATTTTGAGAATAAAAAAACGTAGTTAGAAACGTAGTAAAATTCCAGCATAATTATTATCATAAATCGCTGTTGAAAGGAAAAACGACAGGAATTAATTAATTTAATTTATATTGTCTAACATAAAACTAGCATATCCATCTTATTATTTATTATTATAGTATGTAAACAAAATTAATCTTCGTTGAAATAAATATTTTTGAAATCATGTTTACATAAATAAGCTATTAATTTAATTTTCGTGAATTAAAAGGGAAAAGAAAAATTTAAATGTCAATCCAGGATCGAATTTGACACACTTTCGAGGATGCTAAAGGGCTAATTAGATCGTGGAATTCAATATATCAGGGCGAAGATACGTTTTTCAAGAGAGAGAGAGAATTTTGTGTATCGAGGGAGAGTAAAAGGCGAGAGGTAAGATTGGCGTTAATTAGTCGTAGAAGTAATTAAAACTCGGTTACTTCCAATCCGTCTATCAAAGATTAACTTCGACCCATTCAATAAATGTTCCCTGCAAAACATTCTTCCCTCCGTCTCTCCCTCTCTCTCATTTCTTTTTTTCGTTCTTTTTTTCTTTCTCTTCTCTTTTTTCCCCTACACGTTCAGTTTAACGAACGAGAAGCCACCGTGAAAAAAGCCGTCTCGAGATAAATTTAATTACTAGGCCGAACATTCTTATTCGCGTAATCGCGCGGAATATGCGGGTAATCGTATAAAATTCGTTCCAATTTCCCCGGTTGATCGACGAGCATACACGTTGCATACAAATTATTTCTCGTACTCGTCGATCCACGAAATTTCTCAGCATCCGTTGCTGTTTAATTAACAGATTTATCTTTTCGTTTATATTTCACGCGCTTCAAAGCTTGGATATTAATTTACCAATTTTCGGTTTAATTACCGTCCATGATACGAAGATATTTACAAAGGTAACGCAATTTTATCCATTCAACATATTCCGATTCGAACGAAAGTTTTCGGGCGTGTAAATCATAATGGATTATATGGATTCTTCTTTTCGGTAAAAAATTTTTTTCCGAGGAGTGAAATTATCCGAATTTAAAAATTTTTTCCCATGCTTTTATAATATAATTTCGCCTTTTCCTTTTTGTAATGAAATTTGTTTACATTTCGTCGCATCTCGTCTAAAGGTTTTCTCCTACCTTGTGCAATTATAAATTCAAATTTTGAAAAAAAGATAAGCATTAAAATTTCAATATCACTACATATTCATAAACTTTCGTTAGAAGGAAAATTTTCATTGGTTTCGGTAACACAACTTATCGATTACGAAAATATTTTGCGTGTATCAACGTGGAATATTGTTATATAGCCTATCGTTATTTCTTATTCGAACAATAGTAAAATTATAGATTCCAATTTAATTTAATTGGATATAATATAATCGTTTCGACTTACCGATTCTGATGACCGGCGGCAGCGACATGGCAGTGGTGACCAGGATGACAATAATGGCGAACAACAGTGCCATTGTGCCCCAAGTGAACTCGACTCGCACCTGACTATGACATCGTTCTTGCGTATTCCTTTGCTGGGCAGAATGCGATACAGGTAGCCGAGAGGATCGTACGAATAACGAGAAACCCGTTCACGAACACTTTAACACGGAATTGCACATTGTCGGAGTTTCCACGCGCACGTCTATGCAAATCCCCGGAGAGCCTTCATTGTCCGCACCTGAAACGATGCAAGATATCTCTTGTGAAAAACGGAACATTCCCTTTTACCAATTAAAACGTTATTTATCAATCGTTACCTTCTTTCCTAATTCGAATATTATTTCCTGGCGTAATTTTTAACAATTTTTTCAAAAGTGAAATTGACGTGAAATTGACGAGAGAATTGGCAGATTATTCGTTAAATCTTCTAATGATATTAGAAGAAGATACGAAAGAAAGAAGGTACGAAGAGAAACATGCATTCGCGAAGAAACAAGAAAAGCAAGCCTAATTTACTCATTAATCATCGAGAGAAGAAAGAAATTTCTTTAGAGGAGAGAGTTTTTCGAGTAGTTTTTCAAGTTCAATAATTACATCTACGGATCCTTCATTAGATTATATACAAAGAAACGAGAGGATGGATCTGATATCATCGTCCGTTCGGTATAATTCTCCCGATATCACGAGCGAATTTTACGTTCATCTTTCGCGTGTGTACAAGTTGTCTGTGAGATGTAATGGAGGTCATCAGTTTAATGGAAAGCCTTGGACCACGCGTGTTCCAACTCATAAATCACTGATTGATATCTTCGATCGAATTCGGGCGGAAAAACGTGTTGTTCGTTGTTCGGCACAATACGAGTTTCCAAAATGGAGGATTCGCAAAAAAGAGGATCGTTCTTGTTTCAATGGAATGGTGCTTCCTTTGTATACGATCGAGCAATACCCTTGGTACGATTGAATTTCTCCAGAAATTCCTTTTTCTCGTCCGTATTCGAAAACGTATCTCATGGCTCAGCAGATACGTTTCAAGAAAGAAAGGATTATCTAATTCAAGGGGGAGAGTTTAGAATCTCTCGCTATCGATAAATGAGAATCATAGAAGAGAATTGTTGTAATTTTTTATTTGTGATTTTGCATCGAGAACTTTGCTCTTGGATCATAATTTTCACGAATATTTTTTAACGTGGCAATAAGAGAACAATTTAAAAAATATTACAACTTAGAAAACACTGGTTTAGAATCTGTCGATTATCAAAAATAAATAAAATGATCGAAGATTAATTGAATATTGCATTTGGATAATTGAATCTTCTCCAACTTCTCGCAAAGAATAATAAAATCCGCCCCTCTCCTCATATCACAATAGTCTAATGAAAGAAAAGGCAAACGAGCAAGTGTGTGTACCATTTACGAATAAGCCGTTTCTTCCTGTTTAACTTGCAAACGACTTCTCCCAGCTTCACGAATTAACTCGTTCACGCGTTAATCACAATTGTGTGTGGAACGAAAAAATTGGAAGGAAACGAGCGCTGGGCGTTGAAGTCTCGTCGTGTACAAATTCATTTGCATGCGGATCAAGCGAAATGTTAACGCGATTACGCGTGCAATTTGCGAACGCGCGACACGTGGAGGAACATTTATCGTGGCGTGGCTATGTAATCAATACGCGCCGATTAACAATTATATTCTAGTTGACGGGCTAGTTGTGTGTATAAATTGGCGTCTAATGGAGAACGTGCAGGACATCGAGAGATTGTTGGCTCTTGGCCCTAACGTAATTGAAAGTACCACGATTACTAAGGTTAATTGTTGTTACATCCCGGCGAGGATAATGAGAGGATTTATTTGTTCAATCATCTTGTTGGTGGCATCTTGTGTGTTGACGTTACGCAATCTCGACAAGTATTTAATTGCGATTAACAATAACGATCCGTTTCGATCATCTCCACGGATGCAAAGCTCGAGGAGGAGCAACTTCTCGTGAGAAAATTTCCAAAATGTCGGCAAGTTTATCGTGTATATTCGATAACATTGGAAAACAATTATCAGATTTTTCCGTGAATATCGAATTGGAACTTTTGTGATTGACGGTTGTTTATGAAGTAAAATCCTCCGTTTTTCGGAATAATTATTTTATTATATACGTGTGTTGTACGTAAACGAAACGCTCTGTTATCGATACACGTCTATTTCAACATTTTCGATTACGAGTACAGTCTTTATGCAGATTGCGAATCCATTTTAATTAAATTTGTTGCGGGATAAACAACTCGTAATAGGTTTATTCATTGATTCTTTCCAATTGGTAATTATTTTTCGTTCGAATAACGGAGAGAGGAGTTTATTTTAATACGTATCATTTTATATATCATAAAATTAAAAGCGGTTAATTTAATTTTTCATCACGAATCTTGTTAATATCTTTTTGTATTACGTAAATTCGTTTTTCTTATGTTACGATCGGCTGAAAAATTGACGATAGGAAGTAATTTAATTATTGAATTGGCGTATAAGTGAATTATGAACGTGTGACTTGAGAAATTCATAACAGTTCAAATCAATGAAAATCTAAATTTATCGTTCGATAAGGATAATTTATTAATCGATCGATTGATAAATTAAAAAATTTAAGAAAGATTCTTTGCATAATTACGAAATATTTTATCCAGAATAAAATTTACAGTAAAATACATTTTATTTTTCCAACAAACAATAGTAATTTCACAACTGGATCTCCCCCACTTTGATCTTCTAATCGGTCCAAATTGTATCTTTGCAGGCCTCCTCGATCGTGGAAATTATCGTTCTACGGCTACGCAAGACCATTCCTCGCCAACAATCCGGCAGCTGTTGGATCGTTGATCGATAGAAACCTAGCGGGCGTATAAAAGGGTAGAGGGGTTCTCGGTGTCGTTGCCACATGCAGCTCACGCTTCCGCTATTAGAGTTAACGTAAACGGATTTAAGCTAACCCAATTTAGCGATGGGTAACTTTGCCCCCAGCCGTGTTTGTTTGCCATTTCTCGGGCCTTAAGCGCGCCGCTTGATTGCGTACGTGTGTCCGAATCGTCCTTGTTTTCCTATCCCACCCTTGAACGTTCCCTCCACCTACGTTATCCACCTACGATGGATTCCACTTCTTCGTTCATTCGAGATTTTTACTACTGGCCACCACCGCCAGTTTTACGATTCCACGAAAATCTATCGAAGTTATTTCTTTTATTTCTTTTACCACGATTCCTCGGTGGTGATTCCTTGGCTTGGACGTATCGTCGATTCGTCGACGTTCTCGTCGACGATAAAAACCGTCGATTATTTATCTCTGTTTTATCTTTATTATTCGATCGTTCGGAATTCGTTAGGATTCGTGAATAATAAAATTCACTCTGTCGTTTTTCTGGTGATTGCCCGTTCCAGTGAGCAATTTTTGGTATTTTTTATTATTATATTTATTTTATAGTCGTATTATTCCATTCCATCGATGGATATTTTTATAAACGATGTTATTATTTCTTTTCGATCGTAAAATCGAAGGATCGATAAAATATATTAAATATTACGATTCCAAAAATACTACGTTTGGAAACGTTGGTATAATATTTTTGATATTAACAATTATTTTATATTAAAGAAAAATCAAT
Organism: Apis laboriosa; assembly: GCF_014066325.1. Classification (NCBI taxonomy): domain Eukaryota; kingdom Metazoa; phylum Arthropoda; class Insecta; order Hymenoptera; family Apidae; genus Apis; species Apis laboriosa. The sequence continues at coordinate 224,184 of NW_025224511.1, read as the reverse complement.
GGATGGAATGGTCAAGGAAACAAAATTTGTTTAGAGGTATTTGAAAGAAAGGTGATTATTTCGATAAAGCAGAAATTTGATTGGGGAAGTACATTGATCGAATGTAATTCACAAAATTTCATCGTTTCATCCCCTTGAAATATTTATTGGATCAATTCCTTCCGGATGGGCGAATGTCTTAGTAAGAGCTACGATCATTGGAATTCATCGAAGGGGATGAATGGCGGTTGATCGTCGTGGACGAGAAAACTGAGTCGGTTTGATTGCTGGGGTTTCGTTCGTTATTATCGAGGCGAATATAGATTGCAAGAATTTCATCAAACTCAAAGGATCCTTCAATTTTCGTGAAAGGGCGGATGGAATGAGAAAAAATTCAATTCTTTTCTCGAATTCATGAGAAACGTATCGCTCTCACACTGTCTATCGTTTTTATTTATAAAGGGATGTTATTGATAATGCGCGACTTCCATTTGAAATGAAAAAAAATATCACATTCGAGTGTACGTGTTGCGTAATTTTAACAGACATTGCCTCGGTCCAAGTTATCAAGTGTTTGTCAATATTTTACTTTCTCGATGAAAATAATTCTTTGATCCAGCTTAAATTCACTTTTGCAACATTTCTCGTTAATATCGAATGAAATATATATTAAAAAGGAAAAAAGAAAAAAAAATTCTTCTTGTAGGATTCGAAGAAATATTGGTTTTTTGATTTATCGAAATGGGGAAACATAAAGTATAAGCTTCTCATTAAAAAAATTAATTAATACGTTCATTAATCCTTCAAGTTCATGTATTTTATTTCGAACTTCTCACAACTCCAAACTGGAGAAACTTGCACCATGATCTCCCGCCATTTTCACTCTTCCAATTTGACTTCCTGATTTCGATCGATTAGAATTAGAAACCATTATCTTTTTTTCCAATAACAGCAATCTGCGTGCCATGCCTTAAGAATTTCGAAATTTTTGAGAGAGAATAATATTTATGAAACGAACATCGGATCGCGAAAATTTATTTATAATTAATGATCGCTTGTCGGCGACCAATTAAGGAAGAAACGGAGGACCCTCGTGATATTCTCAACTCTCTTTCGTCGACCCACAGAATTTCCATTCCGAAATTTTATATTCCCGTCCTGACCGTCTCTTGCTGACACGTCCATCCCTCTTCTTCGTGATAAGTTTGGAATTTCAATTATTGTCAACTGCCACGGATTCGAAGACAGGGAAAAGGAAAGAGAGCATAGCGAGAAGAAACGGGCAGTGCATACAATGCATAAAATTTACAACGAGATATGAAGTCAGATTTCCAGGCAGGCACGATATTTCAGTGACATCAATTATACCCTTAATTGTACGGGCTAATAGCTTTTGTCATTAATTTATGGACACATCGTGAATTAGTAGATACCAGACTGTAAATTACATGCTGTATTTCCTTGTTGACAATGCAGCTACCAATTATCGATACCAATTATCGTTAATTTTGATATATATATATATCGAGTAAAATCAGATTTAATTCTTTAAGAAAATACGAAAATTCGTGATTGTGCCTATATCTCATTATCATAATCTTTCTTGAACGAAAGGAAGAATATTTTGAATATATTTATGACGAAAGTGAAGGCACTCGATTTTTATTTTAAATATTATTCAATTTATGGCTCGTATCATTAAACATTGGCATAACCAATTATCCCATTTGTGTTAAATCAACTCTAAAGCGGACTGATATCACTGAGGAATCAAAACGAATCTCCTTTCTTATTTTAAGATGGAAAATATTATGAAAATTTTTCAATAACAAGATCCACGAGCCATTTCCAAACGTTCAACGATAAACGAAAGAGAGAGGGAGGGAGAGAGAGATCTTTCGAAGCATTCAGTAAAATTCACCTGTTCGAAAAATATTCCCCGTTAAAAGGTGGAATAGAGTCGTGGTTGGCAAGGATCGTGACCAAAAATCCAGTCGACGAGAGGTTGAAAACGGCACGTCGTTGCATCGTGTAATTGTCGTTATTCTTCGGGAATGTCTAGTCCCCGGCGAAACCCACTTTGCTCGCGTGGAAGCCCGAGAAATCGTGGACGAGAGCTCGAGAAAGAGGGAGACAGAGGGATCGAAAGTGGGAGCGGATAAAGGGAGAAGGACGCGTTAAAAAGACTACGCGGGGCTCGAACACTCGCTCTCGTTCCCCGATACAAATCGAAATATATCAACGATGGAATTCTCACCCCTCAGCCGCGTGTTCCGCGCTTGTGAATTCGTTCCAGCTTTTCTGCAAGACCATTCTGCAAATTTACCGCGATTAATTCGATTTCCGTTCCCCAAACTCGCTGCGGATGGAGTTTAATAACGTAATTTCGTAATTTCGGAGTGAACAGGGTCGAAGAAGAGGCGTATGGGGAGGTGGATGGTTCTCGCGCGATTGCAAAACTAATTCTCCAACGCGAGGGGGGAGAAAAACGAGCCAAAATTGCGAGAGATTTATATTGACGATGTTGGATGGAATGGATGTTCGATAAATAGATACCGTTGAACGATAGATTAAGCATTTGAGGCATTCGTTTGGTATAATTAAATTAGACGAAACGTGGTTAGAGGAAAACGTAAACCTTTGACCTGAAATCGAATCGAGAACGATTCGTGCTCGTAAATAATTTTGTTACGAGTGTAGAAATTGAAAAAAAAGAAAAAAAAGAAAATGTTTTTCTCGAAAAATTTTAGATTCTATTGTCTTCGAATGTTCCAATTTATTTATATCGTGAAGCAATGATTATTTCATCTTAAATTATTAACGATATAATCGATACAATCGATACAATCGATACAAGCAAATGGAAATCGAGATGTCAAATTTCTGGGCAGACAGTCGTCAATCATAACTACTATTATTTCCTTCTTTGTTTCGAGAAATAATTCGACGACCATCGATCGAGAAGCTTTGATTGAAAAATCGCTCGAGGCAAAATTGATACGCACAAAGCAAAGTTTACACCGAAATTTCATCGAGCTCGTTTCCTCGCTACAAACTTTCTCCCTAATGATCGAGCTCATCTGTCTGCCTGGATCTCATTAAGCTCTTTGCCAAAGGGAAATCGTATCCGCGTATAAAAATGAATTATGAACGAAGGAAGAATAGGAAAGGAGGATTGCGGAGGGATCGGTTCATTGATCGGTTAATCGCCAACCGATCGGAAATTATTGGAAATTCACGCGTTTCTAAACCAAAAACACACACATACACGCACTCGCACACAGTTCATTCAAGTGAAAAACTAGAGATAATCGGTGATGGCCAATGCATATTCGTCGATCACCTTAACGTCTAGTATCTTGAGATCGAGAAATGAGGGAATATTTGCAAGAATGGTTGTATTAATAAATCGCGTTTGGAGGAGGGCCAAAGCCAAAGGAAAGGTTGATAAATCCACGTCTATGCTCGAGAAATATAAAACTCTTGCGCGAATTTGTTCGCCTAGAATCGTTACATGCACATACTCACATTTCCACCAAGTTAAACGTTCATCTGGAACGAAAGTCACCACCTCTATCTTGCTCGAATCACCGGACACTTGCGACGTTCACAGCACGAGACTTGTCCTTCGTAGCATACTTTTTTCACTCGAAACCAAATCCTCGCGATTTGAGATGTAAAAAACGGAGCACAACAAGCACAGGATGAACAATCAGAAAACAAGAGGAAACGAGAGAGAGAGAAAGGGACGAGATTTTATCAGGGTTCTATTCTAACCAGTTCCTTTTGGCGAACACGATGATGATCCCATCGAATCTCTTCAATCCGATATGATAGGCCAATTACAACCGATCGTTATTGCTCTCGTCGAGCGTGGAAATATCCGTTCTGATAACCATATCGGCGCATTATCCCGGCCGAGTTCTCGTTATCCTGCGGGTCGTCATAGTTGAGATGGGGAGGAGGGACGGATATATTCTTACATTACAGCAATTTTCACCGGGCGATTGTCAGAAAAAGAAAAGAAAAAAAAAAAAAGAAAAAAGAAAAGAAAGATCAACACACCTGGGATACGAAATTTCCGACACGCATCGTTAAAAAATTCTTTACTCCTTTACTCTTATTCAAACACTTTATTCAACATCTCGAGTGCGCCACTTCTTCGTACTCTGATGATGATCACACCATGATGATTCACCCTCTCCAAACCAAATCCAAATCAAGAAGAAGAGCGGAGAGAACGATTGTTTTTGTCGCGAGTTCCAATATAAGCCAGCGATCTTAGATATCCTCTTCAACCCCTTCGATTTTCCTCGATCACCACGAACAACACAACAACCTTTAAAAAACAACACAACTGATTTTCGTTTAATTTCTACGAATTATTCGAGCCGAGTCACGCGCACCCCCTCGGTGCACCCCCGATCCTCGAGGGTTGAGGACACGCGAGAACACGTTCCCGTTTTCGGTACGCGCGGTCCGACGATCGCGAAAGACGCGCGGGCACTGGCTGCGCCAGGACGATCCGCCACCCCCGGACGAGTGCGCGGACCGAGGAGGAGGTGGTGGATGGCTTTCGAGGGGTGGTCGCGCGAGAAGGAGAGACAACGGGGTGGATACGGCAAGTGAAAGGGGTGAATGGTGGCGCGCACGCAACGCATGGAATCTTCAACGTCCCTCTTGTGCTCTGTGGGGGGGGCGAAGACACGGTGAACAGTCAAAGTCGACTTGTTATCTGGGTTACTGGACTCTCTCTCTCCCTCTCTCTCTCTCTCTCTTTCTCTCTCTCTCTCTCTCTCTCTCTGTCGACCCTGACCAAGCCACGAATTAAACGGTTCGGGGTGTTTCGGCCTTGCCTCAGGATGTCGACCCTGTGGAATGATGGGGCAAGGTAATTGGGTTCGAGGGAAATGGGGAGATTGGAGCGGCGCAGAAATGTACGAACGTGGTAAGGAAGAATAGCTGTTTTCTTCGTGTCGAGAAGGGTTCCTCTTATTTATGCTCCCTTTTAAGGAGTTTGGATGGAAAATGTAATATTAATGCTTTAGAATATTTTTGAAATTGTCGATTAATGGTAAAAAAGAAAGAAAGGGTATTTTGGATAGAAGAAATTGAACAATGTGGAATTTAATGATTGGATCGTGTTAAGTAAAAGGATCACTCTCGAATCTATTCTCTTTGAATGGAAAATTTTACAAAGTTACATCGCATGTATCATATTGTTTCCGATATAGAAGATATCGGATCTCGTATGTTTCTCCAATTATATTTGATAAATCCGAGTCCTCCGTTAAAGAAGATCTCATTTGATCCTGGACAGTTTCAAGGATCAAAGAAGAAGGAGAAGAAGAAGAGAGGGACTCTCTTAAAGATAAAGGACTCTCTAAACTGAACTCGAGGACTTGTCGTATTCAAAGTATACTAGACATTATTGAGCCATGTTTCATCCGGCGTACTCAATTTATTGAACCATATTGCATGTTTATCGACGAGCTAGAATCCCGCAGATAAGAAACAGGATTCTTATTCTTTTTTTACTTTCCTTCGAAGAACCATGGTCAAAGGTCCATTCAAGTAAGATACTTGAATAATAACAATAGAATCTCCCTTCTCCAAACGAGGAAAGCATATAATATAATTGCATAAAAACTACATGATCAATAATAATTGAATTATCAACTAAATCTAACATCCACTACACAGAAAGCAAGTAACAAACAATCGTAAATAATCCAGAGTTGGATCTTTTGTTTCATTTCAGAAGCGAAGAAAAAAACTTGTAAAATGAAACATTATTTAAACAAATATAAAATTATATTATATATCACTAATGGATACAATAATCGAAAAGGACTTAAACATTTAAAAAACGTGAAAAAGAAGACAAGATGGCGACAACTGCGAAGAGAACGTTTCAGAATTAATGGAGGAGCAAGGAAATACAGAGTTCGATCGCAACCTAGTTACAGAAGCCGGGCAAAAGAGACGAGAATAGTGGTAGGGCGTCTATCCGCCGCGGAGCAAGAAGGCGGTGGAAAAGAGGGGAAGAGAGAAACACTGCGCGAGGAGATGAGGGAACAGAGAGAAGAGGGACAAGTCGTCGCCTCCTTCCGACACCCCCTGGAGAACCGGGAATACAGAGGAGCGAAATCGCTTTATCTGGGTTAGTGGACGTCGACCCTGACCACTTCCTACGCAAAGAGGATTGAAATAAACTCGCATTTATCAAGCGTTTCGCTACTGGTTACGTAACATTGGCCAGGCATCGGTCACAGTGTGAAGTTCTGCCAAGAGATCTCCAAGAGGGATGGAAACTGTCTCGTGGACGAGCTCATTTTATGGAACGTCACCTTGCCGACTGGGGATACATTTCATCGTTGGGAGGGAAACTTCAACAATGGGGGCCGAGTCTCTTTCGGAAGCTTAAATCCCACTGAATTTATCGTTCGAGTGTCCTCCGTTTCGCGAGCGAAGTGGAATCTTGATTATTCGCATTTTATTTGTACGAGGGTGAGCGAAAGCTCTAGAAATTTCTATTGCTCAAACTCGATGTATGTCTCTCTCGGTTATAAGTTAATCGCAAAGAGAATTGATTATTTATTTGGATATCTTAGATGTTGTGTAGGTCGGATCTTTAATTTGAAGAAACACAGTTTTATTTCGCTTCTTGATTCTATTGTGTAAGTTATACAATAGTTGGTTACGTGTTCTATAAAATTGTGAATGATTTCTTTCTCGATTTCGTTTGTATTCAATGATTTCTTGGTTGTCAAATATCGACACTTCTATCATTCAATTATTCGATGTAGCTTGTTCTTCAATTATTCGTTCGAATAAATGAAATAAATAATTGTCGTATTTATCTCTTTCTATCTTCTATTTTAAGATATCAGAATCGAATCTAGGGATGGTATTAATTAAATTGAGCAAGGTATTGTTTCGAAAAAATAAGGTGAAAATTATACTCTACGCAAGGCTCTGTTCTTTCTTTTCCCCACCTGATCCTGAAATTGTCCTCACGAGTTTCTTCTTTGGATGAAACCACTTTCTTTTCATAAGTGTCTACTTTTTCTTTGAAACCGGAACGGTTGGAAGGTAACGAAGATAAAAGTTTGATGAGGGAAAACACATGTAGAAAAAGTATAGAAAAAAATGAGCTCTCCGTTTCCTTTGTCGTTAAATAGGAAAGATTCTAATGTAATTCAGATTTTGAATTAATCTTTTCTTTTTTTTCAATTAAATTATTGACAATAGTCAATCATATGTCCTGCTGCTTTCTCAACAAATTTGTCACTACTAGTGATAGAATCAAGTTCAATATATGCTTGTAAATCTGAATCAAATTCAACAATCAAAAATAAATTTTATTCGATTATTATCGATATAACGATTCGTTCTTCTTGTGAAATATCTTCGTATCTTCGTAAATAATTCAATTAATCGAATAAATGAACAAATTTCATCGATAGATATACATTTACAAAGAATCCGTTTCTGTCGATGTTCAAATGTACGCGCGATTAGTTTAGTCCCATCGCTCCACTAGGAAATACGAAGCATAACAAGGAAATAGGAATCGATCAGACTGATTCAACTCTCAGAGAACGTGCGAAGTACTTGGAACCGACTTTTGCTCCTCCACAAATATCGTCCTTAAATCAATCCCTTGAAATCCCAGTGCGAACAATTTCCTCGAATCTTTAAAATAAACTACACTCACCGCTTCAAACATTCTGCTTCCATCCTCGTCCACAGTTTCACGAGTGATTCCCTCTTCTCGGGAAGATCGAATCTCGCGGTTTTTAAATTGATTTATCCAAGGATCGAGATGAAAACTTTTTCATTTGAAACGCAAGAAATTCAATTCTTTCTCGATCATTTCAACTCGTCATTGTCCACGATTTTTGTACAAATATGAGACGTCCATTCACGCTTGTTTCGTGCCGCGTTTTCGAGAAATGGTCTTTGATGGATTTTCCACGGTTGTCACCACGACGTCTTCCTTCTTCGCGAAAAGACAAACATCTTGGCCGAGGACCAGGAAAACTGCTGACACATTTCCATGGGTAATGTAACTCGGTTTGCATGGAATCGTCGGTAACGGGATGGCAAATTCGCGTGCCAGAGCGTAAAAGAAACGTCGTGGAAACGAGCTATCACTTTATCCGACATTCGTGTCATTTTAATCGATTTTAAATTTTATTTTTTTGAATACGGTATATGATATTTGATCGAGTCTCTCTATGAATTTTTCCCTGATAGAATGAATAATTTCGTGGAATAAATAAGATCTGGATAATTAATTTGATCGGTGGAATAGATATTTTGGTATGGTGTTTAAATATTTTCTTTTTTTTTTTTTTTGCATAATTCTTTTATTAGGTATTGTATATATTTTTTTATACGGTAAAGTTGGTTAATATGATTATTAATATCAACAAATTTCATACCTCTAGAGAATACCAGAAATCTCATTAACAAATCCTATAAACGGAATTAATAACTTTATTATTATTATAATAACGTTATCTTTTTTTTTTTTGCGTACAATATGAACGTGATATCACGTGAATATAATATAAATTTAATGGCTATCATCTGTCATTCTTGCATTTTATTACGTTATTTGTATTACGAGGTTTTTTGATCCATTAAAATAAATAAATATAATAATTTAATAAATGAATAATTTTAAAAATTAATTTATTGGTTGAAAAATAATCTAAAAATGTTACATTTATGTTTTCGACAACTTCTGACTGAAATTCTTTGAAAAATTTCACAAATATTCATAAAATAGGATAAAATAAATAGTGATTTCTCTCTCTCTCTCTCTCTCTCTCTCTCTCTCTCTCTCTCTCTCTCTCTTTAATCGATAACAAATGTCAAATGTATAACTTAATCGACACGATCTTAAATCTAGTTCACTCCGACGTGTATTTTTTTTTTTTTTTGAAAATAAAGAAAATAACGAGCAACCAGCTTGTTAATTTCATTTCACATATTTGTTATACGTGAGAGGAAACTGTTTTTATTATTTGAAATGATCCCAGAGGTGATGGTTGGACGGAAAGTTTACAGAATGATGGTGTAACACATTGCAAATATATATTGTTTGGCGATTCGTGTTTACACGATTGAGAAATTTTGCGTTCACCCGTGGGATGCAAAGCATAAAAAAAACAATAGCGCACAACTCTCGTTTCGATGTTGTATCAATACCACATTCCGAATGAAATGTTCTCTGGAAATCAATTTTGAAATTCATTTTACATTACCCGGGAAAAAAATATTTATTAAATTTTTCCCTACGTGCAACGCTTTCGTATATTCTGAGAAAAGCATGGAGTAGAACGGATGATATCGAAGCTATTAGCACATTAACAGCGCATAAAGAATGAAAATTGTCGAAGTATTTCGAGAGAAATAAAAATGGAATAATTTCCTATCGTACACTTTGCATATTTTCTTTGTGTTATCACGTTGGCTTTAAATTGTACGCGGTACATTAAAATAATTTATACCGCCTGTTAATTATGGGGCACAACCTTTGAATCGAGCATAAAAACAATAGAGAAATGGCAAAATAAGAAAATAAGAATTTATAATGAATGCAAACTGGCACATAACGAATAAACAAATAATCAGAGAAACCGTGAGAGAAGATAAATAACGGTAAATGGCCGAAGAACTATCCCACGAAACCTGACCATAAACTTACTGGAATAACGAGAAATATCATTGCTATCTTCTGCAATTCAGATTTAAATTTATTATAATTTTGCAAGTTAAATATTATTATTAATTATTAATAATAATTCAACTTGCATTGTTAAATAATATTACGTAATAACATTGGATGTATTTCCAAATAAACGTAAGTTTATTATTATACCTGTAACGGATGCAGATTGCAGAAAGAACAAAACTCAAAATAATACTCGATCGTCGAATTATCTCGTTATCGACTATTCGAAACGTGAATAAAATTATCATTATTAATCGATGTTTACTATTTTACAGGAAAGAAGTGAGATAAATTTCGAAGTAGACGCGAATCACTCTCGAGCGAGGTAAACGAGAAATGCGAGAGTAAAAGCCACATTTCCCACATTCGATACAAAATAAAGTGCATACGATCTCGTTGTCAGAGATGCATACACGTCGTTTCAACAGCGAGTAACAGCGATTTCAAAACCGTCTTCGATTTCAAACCATTCGTCGCGATTGCATAAAGCGTCGAAACAACAAAACAACGAAGCGAAAACGTATCGTATATGTGGAGGTGTACGTAAAAGGCGATATCGCGTCGGGTGACGAAGATTGCTCCTTTCTCGGAGGAATGAGCGTCCCATAAATCACGATTCGACGAGGAGAGACGCTAGGGAACGCGCGAAAGAGGCATCGTCGACGTTGGTTGAAAAAAGATAGGAGGCACGGGAAACGGCGAATCGCTCGTATCTTCCGTTTTTCCACGCAATCAAACCACTCCTGACTCAACGGCACAGGTTTCGTTTCTTTTGCGGCTCTGTGTCGAACAATTGCTCCCCTTTTTCCGCGAAAAAATATTCCCATCCGTCACTCGTGTTCCATCCACCACATATTCGTTCAGCGTATCAGCGAGAGAGAGAAAAGTATTCGTGGAAAATATTTGCGTAGCGAGATATTAATATTGTAGTAATGGAGGGATGTAGAGAAAATCTGAATGTATGTAAGAGCAAGAAACGTATAATCTGTTGTGATGGAGAAAGTATATGTGTGGATATATTGCGTCATTATAATAGAATTATAATCAAGATAGTGCCAGCATCGATTGATTTAAAAGGAAGAAACAGTTTACTGATGGAATGTAATAAATTTTTCGAATACATTTCGTAAAAATGGAGGAAAGAATCGATTGTTCCTTGAAGTAAGAAAATCTTCTGTATGCAAATTATTCCTAATCTGATTTCATTTAATTCGAATCACTTTAATATCGTTTATATAGGATAAGACTTTCAATCAGACTTTTTTGTGATTCGAAAAATATTCAAGAAATGGAAGAAAGTTTATACGTGTGATATAATTAATAATGTAAAAAGTACGGTTCTTTTTATTTTTATAGTTATACATATTTACATTCTACGAATAATTTTGTTCCGTACTGTGGATGTTTTCTGATATTTGAGAAGGAACGGATGAAAAATCGATACATATTTTACATTAATGATGTAATGCGTAATACAACTGCGATTTTTAGATACAAAAATTATCGCGATCGCGATTTATTTGATACGATTTATTTCTGGGCATCATTTGCGAGATAAAAAAGGAGTGATTCCAGTGTTGGAAATATTTCGTTCCATCGAGTATCGCTCTTTCATAAATACCAGCATTATCTGGTCACCATTATTTGTCATGGTCGATTTTGAATCAAGCTGAACTGTTCATTTCGCGAAATCGTTTTTGCATACGCGATAAAAGTACCTCCGCCCTGCCGCCTCGCCATAAACGAACGAGCTTTATCGATAATATTTTGGCGTGAAATTAGGAAAAAAAAAAAAAAATCGAATGAACTAAATTGACTTTGACGAAAGAAAAAAAGTTAAAAAGAAAAGCACGAATGAATAATAATAACGTGGATATAATATATAAGAAGAGGATATTTAAATATTGGTTAAATATTGAACAAAATGATAAGCAATTAATTACACAAATTCTAGAGTTTAGTTTTCAAAGTTATGCGTATATAAATAGAGTTTCATTCAACGATGTAAATATTTTCCAACTCTTGTGTTTGTTTCGAAATCTTCGAAAAGTCTTTGGGCGAATTATATATTAATGTTCAGTTCAGTACAGACTTCCAAGTGATTCGTATCTCGTTGCTCGCACCATTCAAATCCTTTTTCGACCAAGGCTAATGATCGAAAGTCAGTGAATTTATATATAGAGAGAAAACGCTCGACAATGCTGAAACAACTACTTCATTAGCAGAATCGGATATGCATATCCCTTCCCCCTCGTTGTGCATAAATTAAACACGGCCAGACTCGATGAATCGGTATCGAGAACTCACTTGTTCGTACCGATATTCCAACTTATTGTTCATAAAACCTCGCGTGCTCGATTCCTTGGATAGACGCCAAATGATTCCATCCATTCATCGTGCTACGATTTTCATCCTCTTCTGCCTCAGGTGAATCCTGCTGTGACGATTATTTCTTCGGTGTTCAATTGAAGTCCTTGCAAGAACAATATGGATCTATTTCTAATAACTTTTTGAGAAAAAATTTTACGTATAACGTATAAACGAAACACGTATTTTAATCGTGTATTGTAAAAAAGGAAAATAGAATTTAAACTTTTTGGAAAATTGTAGCGAGTGATGATACATTAATGACGATTCTGTTATACATTTCTTGAAAAATTTAAATAAAATCCTGATATTTTTGTGGTTGAATTATATGGAAGAAAACATATGGAAAGAGGAATGTATATTTTATGTTTTCGCACGTATTACGTTCGTAAAACTACGCATTACGCATTCGAGCTATTGAATGTTTACGTCCTATGGTTTACGACGAAACGCGAGGAGTACACAAGAATGGTGAAGTGTTAAATGGTCGAGATAAATCATTTTCTTCTACCCAAGTAAAAATTTATTGTATTAAAAAAAAAGAAATTTGATACTTGTATTATTCAATCCACGTTACGTTTCATCCCTGAAAAGATGTTGGAAAACAAGTATTCCTTTATATTTCGCCGCACCTGGCTCGCGATGCGGTTTCACGTTGCAGATTTACGTATAGAGGAACCGGTACTTCCTTCTTATTCCACCATTAGCAGGATCGTTAATTACGTTGGCTAAAAACGAGAAACGACGGTGGCTGCTAGCCATCGAAAAGCAGCGGTATTAAGCCAGAAATTCTCAGCTTATCGATCCCTTTTCTCTCTGCAACTTCCAATCATTAATCTCTGATCTAAAGATATCATCGCTGGAGAATAAACCTTGTCCTTCTTTTTTCGAAGAAATTATTATCCGTTTTAAATTTAACGAAACGGTCGATCAAATAATATATGATCCTTGTCAATAAGATTCGATTCAAAATTTCATTGGATCTAATATCAATGTTCACACTCTTGGGTAAAAATTTGTTGCGGTATAAAAAGAAAAAGAAAAAAATTATCCTCGAGTTTCGCGGAAGACCGCTATCACGAGGATAAATCACGGAATCTGGAAACGATCAACAAAGCCAGACAATATTACCTCGACGTGGAGACCATGATTCATAGAGTAAACGGTCTCAGGCTACAATTACCGGGTATCAGAATGAATTTTCGATGTTATCCCCCTTGTCATCGAGGAAGCGGAGAGAAACGGTTCGCTGTCGGCTCGTTAAATCCGCGCGGTCTCGAGGCCGTACATCATCCCTTGCAACTTAACGGGGTTAACACGAGTTCGTACGAAGTTGCACCGATTCAGGACTGCGAACGAGCCTCTTTCCTCCATTGTTGCACCGAGTTACAGTTTTATCAAAGATGCGTCTGCGTCGCTTCGTATACGCCCCTTGGCAACGGTGTTAATCTTGAACAAGAACGAGAATCTTGATTCGAGAGTGAACGGTTAATAGATAAGATACACTTTTTCCAAAGATCGAAGGATAAGATGATTTTCTCGAAGATCGAAAATTTTTCCAAAGATCGAAGGATAAGATGATTTTCTCGAAGATTGATTTTGTTTTGATTGATCTTCGTGTACGATCGATTCGTATTCCAATCCAATAGTTTTACGATGAGCATTAAAGCGTGAACGATTGGTTACGAGAAGAAAGTTGGAGAGAAGAAAGATAGGTCGATTACATTTTAAATGCAACCGCGTGCTACAATAAGATATAATCAAAATGGCGGGGATCGGCTACGTCTTTCTTGATCGCGATTACTCGATAAGCTTCGAGCTACTGCATCGTAGGTGGAAATCGATATTGCTGCGGTCAGTTTCGAGTTTCACGGAAGTCAAGTTGAATTTCGACAGGCCGTGAAATCGTTGAACCGTTGAAACGTTTCCGATAGGGAGACAGAAAGAGAAATTTCTCTTTCTTGTCCAAGAAAAATGTTGTCTTGAAGAGACGACGGCAGGAGAGGACGATACGATTTGTGAGTTGGATTTTTGGATCGAGTTTCGCTGCTTGCTTCAAGGAATCGAGTGCAACGATCGTTCGGTTTCTCCTCTAAGCAGGAAGAAAGTGAAAGCAAGTATAAGCCTTGTTCCTTCGTTATTGCGGACCAATTAGGATCAATTTGTATGATGTATCACCACTGAGATGGAAACCGATGCAACGCTCGATAAGTCGCAGCACGAGTCCAAGATCAAGTTTCGCGGAAGAGTTATGGTTTCGTCCACTCGTGAAATCGTACGCCGGCATCCAGATCCGTGGTTTGATTACATAATCGATATATATAAGATAGACTTCTCAATGATCCGAAGAGGGATATAATTAATCCATCGGTTATTACGATCTTCGACCATCTTCGATTGAATTAAATAAATTAACGAAAATAAATTTTTATTTCTGTTGGAATAATTGGAGTGGTTTCAGAAAGTGAAAAGAAGAAAGAGTAAAAGAAATAGTAATATTACAAAAAATAAATCTCGGAAGAACGAAAATTGAACGAGAAATTTTTGAGAATTCTAAGTTACGCTTCGGTTTGTTATCAATTATCAATTATCAATTACATCAATTATTATTCGCAGCTGTTTGTAAAACAACATGGCAAGTTTTATAAATGATTTTTTATTATATTTTTCTATAACAAGAAGAACGACAGAACTTTCTCAGTTACGAAACGCACTTTGCATGTTTAAAATAAATGTGCACTGATATAATTAATGTCATAGAAAGTTGAATTGAATAAATATCACAATTTAATGCAAATGGTTTGGATTCTTTAACCAAATTTCTCGTCAATTTTTCCACCGTGTATTTTTTCACGTTGTCCAACACTTGTGCAGATCTCCTCATTCTTCTTATGACACCTTATCGGCCATGGTCATAATATATACGGATAAGTGCATTTGAATGAGACTGATATATGCATGGAAATCGTGCCTGAAACGCGAAGAAATTTCATCTATTCACTATTCGACTATTACTTTTCCAGAATTAAAAAAAGAAGAAGAAGAAAAGAATTCGTATGAAAAAAATAACGAGAGAAGCGTAACGAGAACTGGAGGACCAAGTGAAATAAAATGAAAAAAAAAAAAAATAAAATAAAAGAAAAGAAAGAAAAAATATTCCTTGAAACGCGAAAAAACTGAACAATTATTTTACACTCTGACGAACGACATTGTTTCGTCGAAACGAGAATTTTGAAAGATTCAACAGTTTTTGAAAAAAAAAGAAAAAGAAGAAGTTTGAAAAGCAACGTTTGGAATTGTCTTCGTTAATTTTTGAAATCGATATTGTCCTTGATAAAATAAAGGAAAATTGGACTTTTCGTCGATGTTGATAGACGTAAAGTTTACCCTCGAACATTTTGAAATTTTATTTCCGATACTCGCGAAAATCGAAACGTTCAAAATTGATATTTCACTCTCTCTTTCTCTCTGGAGAAAACTCGTTCCGCGCTGTGCCGGAGAAATGGATCATTACGACGTTACGTAATCAAACATCTACGCGTTCTTGCTATCGTTGCTAATGCCGTTCGTGGCCCGAACAATGGATCAATGTTCAACCGAACTCGATGAGAATTCTGAATAGAATTTTTTTTATCTTGCAGCATATTCAATTCAATTTTCATCTCTGTTTCTCCCCGGAATCCATTGTTGCATCTTTCTTCTAGTGGCGACTACGAAAAAATACAGGTACTTGGTATAACATTTATACAAACCATTCAATTAAAATCCAATTATATTTTGTGTCGTTTAAAATTAAAAAACTGTAACTTCATTTACACTTATGCGTGTATAAATATTGTAGAATCGTCTTCCAATCTAATATTTGATTACGTTGTAGATCGTGGCAAGTTTGAATATTACCCTCGGGGAAAAAGGGATGGAACGTAATCTGAATAGCTCAATCGATTTTAGTTTTTTTTTTTTTTTTTTCATTGAATGGAAAACTCGATAATCCATTCGACGAAATTTCATGGATTACAATATTGCACTTTCCAAATCGTGGATAAAGATTTCATCTGAATTTCACCGCGTGGATGGACCATCGTCATCCAGGAACTAACTTCATTAATATACGCGAAATTCCCATAAATTTCGCCTACAGTCCCTTTCATATCCTATTCCCTGTTCATTAATCCTCAATGAGCAAAGATCCATCCATACTTCATCGTATTTTATATTTCTTTTTATCTTTAAAAATTTTCATCTTATATTTCGTCTCGAAAACCTATATTTATCTTGTATGTTATATTTTATTTTCAAATTTTTGGCATGTTTTTTAAAAAATTGAAATTGTATTTCTTTTTCAATTTTCAATCTGGACTCATTTCTTTTTTTAAACTATTCAGTTTTAAATCAATAGTTATATCGTGTCGTATAGATTTTTTGATTTTATTTTCAATTTTCCATATTGATTCTTTATAATATTTTTTATCAACAAAATTTTCAATACAAATATTTTTATATATAAATAAAATATACACGATCACTATATCAATTTTTGATTCCAAACTTTTTAATCTTCTCTATCAATCTTATCAAGAGAATTATCAAAGATATTTCATATTAAAAATGTATGGAATATTTGACCGTAGTTGATCGTTCAATTTTTCCTTCAAAACTCACCCCAATTGCGCAACCGGCCACGAAAAAACTCCCATACTAGCAATAATGGGAAAAGGCACGGTCGAAAAATTGTTCCTAGCGCGGTGTTTTTCTGATCCAGAATACGGTTTCCACGGAACGCGACCGGTTCCGCTTCTTATTAAGACATTTCGAAATTCATAGGTCGTAATCACGGTGGAAGCGTGTCGTTCGGACGAACTAGAAACGAGGAAGGAATTGGAACGTTTCGGCGGCGTACGCGAAACGATCTCTCCGCGTCGCGAGTGCAAAGTGAGAAAGAGTCGAGGCGTACGGGGAAAGAGAGAGAAGGATTTCGACAGTGTTAGACGGACTTTAAACTAAAAGGCAGTGAAAGTGTTCCTGTGGAGCATGACGGGAGTAATGACACTAACACAGATAGCCGCCGATGCATTTCTACCGGCCAGCTGATGTACGTGTGAGGCCAACTGCAGCCAACTCCCTACCCCCGTCCAATCGTTATCGACGACGATGAAAAATCTGAGAAAAATCGGGCCTCGAATAATTTTTTCGGCCGAGATGGAAGTGAATGGACGGATCGATCGCGAGAAGATGTCATCGACGATCCTTGAAGAGGATCAGGAAGGTATATCGATTTATTGGCACGATATTTTGTTCATGGATTTGGAAAAAGGATCGAGTAAAACTTGCTGATTAACGACTTATGGTTGAAAGTAAGGGTTATTATTTAAATAAGATGTCGAGTGTTAAAAATATTTGGTACTAATCGATAGGTATGGATATATCAGCTGTTTTTATAAATATCAAATAGTGAACTTGGAACTATTAAATGTTAAATCCTGACTGAAAACAAATTATTTATTTTTCGATTAATTGGGTATTCAAATTAAAATTAAAAGTCAGGAATAAACTTTAAATCTTACTTTTCGTTTCATTCGAAGTGATTATTCTTCCAGTCTTCTCGTTGCTTTTATCCCAAACGAAAAAGGATACAATTTAATTAGCGTCTGATTGAATTCGTTTACGTTTAAACCCGACTTTCCCATTATCGAAGCGAAAAAGTCGCAGTTAGTGCGGTGGGCTTCTGTTACATTATTCCACGACGAGGAATTAGAACGCGATATCCTTTTCTTAAAACGACCACGCTTTGCATTAACGAGACGTGGTAATTGCGTCGGCGATTTCTCGCGCGTGGCCACTTTCGACTTCGTTCCGCGCGCAGATATCTCGATCTCGGCATTCGGTCGAGCCCAATCCGAGTTTTCACGCGATCAGAAAATTCGATCGGCGGTTGCAATCCGCGAAATAAAATGTGCACGCCCGCGTTTGTAAACCGTATGATCTAATTTTTGCGGTCGGCGTTTCCTCTGCACGAGGAATCGAGACAAGGCTCGACGAACGCGGAAAAAGGCGTGTACGCAAGAGATCCGGTTTGGTTTGCGGGAACTTGGCGCGATACGCGGCCCACACGCGCGAGTGAATAGGTGTGGGCATATGTGGCACGATGCACGTAGCACGAGCACGCCACGTGATTAACATCCGATACAGAAATTCTCGATTAAATTCCTTGAATGGCCGGGTTTCCACTTTTGTGCGATTCGAGAGGAGCTTCGAAAAATCTTGCTGTCCCTTCGAATATAATTTTTATCCCGTTTTTACTTCTTTACGTATTATTATAATTGTTTGAATATCTTTGGTTATTTGATTTAACATAATTGGAATTTATTAAATTGTTCAAATTGAAGATGGATTAATTGGCATTAATATTTCATGTTTCATTTTTGTAATATCAAATTTATAGTCATGTGAATTAGTAACTAGTATGAAATATAATGCATTTGAATTATATAAGATACCAGTTAATGGTCGCGTGGCGCTAGTATCGCTATGATATTTAGAGATAATAATATATTATTATATAGTAAAATATTTCTATTCTGGGTTATTATATTTATTGTAGAATTTACGTACCAGTTTATTATTATCAAATTCAATCAGAATATATTTCATTATACACAGACGTATAAATTATGAAATAAAATTATTTCAAGATTAAAATATATTCTGTCAAGCATTCGTCCAAAACATTTGAGTAGTTTATTTCATTTTTTTTCCACAAAAAGATTTAAACTAAACGCTGGAAAATAATGAAATAACAAAATTGATATTAAATTGTTAATATTTAATATCGGTAAAATTTGTAAGATCGTATGAAAGAATATTCGATATTTGCTTAAGCTATGGATAATATTGAAAACCGTTGTACATTTGATATTTGTGCAAACAGATACAGGAATTGTACATAATTGCGAAACCGTTTTAAACGCCGTTTTCATTTGTTATTATGTTTGTTTCTTCGCGCGAATTTATTTTATCGTCATGAGAAACCAACAAATACTTCGACTCGATTGTTAAAAATTGATACAATAAATATATATACTATGCAATGAGTGAAAAAAGTATTCCTACATCTAATTTCTTTTCAATAATTTTATACAAACGAGCGATGCACAAATAAAAATCTCACATATATTATAAAGTCATATGTTCAGAAATAACTTCTGCTATTACAAATTCCTCGATATTTCCATCTTTTGCTTTTAATTTCCACGTTATCTTTTAACAATCTCATCTGTATATTACTTATACGTATAAAATTATCGAGAAATTAAATACACGAATACTTTTTCTCTCCTAGTAAAAAAAAAAAAAAAAGAAAATATCAAGTTGTTGCCAATTTAACTTCGAACCATCGATCACCTTCTCCTTTCTACATAATCACGGAAGAAATGTGGATCCAAGAATACGCAATTTTTTTCATTAACGTAACGTAGAAAAATAACGTATCTAACGAACATATCCAAATAAATCATTATTTCAAACGTCCAATTAGCAATTTTACGCAACAATATCAAACAAATTGAACAACATATATATATACCATAGTTGGAACAGTTTACGTTAACATGCGTATTTATTTTGCAGAAGTTCGTTTCCACCATCCCCTCTTCGCTTTCACCTCTCTTCATCTTCGAATTACCCCTGTATTTTTTTTCAACGTCGCGAAGTTGTCGGACGTTTGAAGGCACGTGGAAAAAGAGGAAAAGTAGAAAGGGACGAAAGGACGAGTTGGGAATTATTAGAACGAATTATTCAAACGGCGGTGTGGAACAGGTGGAGCTTATTGCCGCCACACGGCCACATGGCGTCTCGTTACGATGCGTTTGTGGGATCGACGGCCTCACCTGGAGCCACGCACAGGAGGAGAACAAGCGTGAGCTAACGAGGGATGGAAAATCTGCGGGGGGTGCGGTGGATGTAACAACGAAAAGAAAAATTACATGGCGTAATTTTGCACTGGAACACGAAATTGAAATGACGTCGATTCACTCGGCGAAAAAGTTTTCTAAGTGATTCTGGTCCTCGGTTGCGCATCGACAACGGTATTCATTCGACTGATGAAGCGAACATTTAAAGTGGATGGCATCAAGAAAACCACTCGATGTAAATTGTGATATCTATATATATATATATATATTTCATTGTTGAATATTTTTTATTATTATATCGGATCGACAATGATTTTATAAGTAACCAGAGAAATTTTCCATTTTTTAGGAATGAATTGATACAAGAACGGTGCACAGAATGGAACATTTTATTTCTGTATCTCTATTATAGGTAATCAATTAATAATTTTTTGTTATGATATATGAGAATTAAAACACTCAAAATTCAATGTGTAATCAAAAATCGTCTTAAAAATCTACGACACAAAAATCTACGATAAAAATAAATCCGTTTCATCGATCGATTAAAAAATTGTTGAGAAGGAAACCCCCACGAAATCCCACAATGGGTGGTACCAGCTTTCACAATAGACGAATTTTTTTTTCAAGAAACTCGAAAATTCAACGTGAAACCAATCAAACGCTACGTGACCAGGAACCCAGGAAACATACGACTCTCGAACATGGTCTCGAGTGGCACTGTCTCGTCACGAGTTTGGAAGCAAGTGGGGATAAGGAGGGTGACACATTTGAGCGTACTCCCCTAGGAGCTCGAGTCGTTTCATCCGGAATATCGTCCATGCTCTCGTCCGTGGAGAGGGAAGGGAAGAACGAGACACGATAATTAATTGTTTCGAGTAGCAGCAAGTAAAATTCCTTAAATCATCGAGCCGATAAATTATCCATTAGATTTCAAGAATCTAAATCCTTTGTGATAGATAGATCTGGCTCGTGCTTCCTCTATTGATTCTCGTATCTCAACATCTCATTCTCTGCCACTCGACTGTCTACGAACTTTCGAGAGGAATCTGTCATTTTCGGCGTTGAGCTCCTCGATCATGGGGAAACTTGTAAGATGATCCTCTCGAGAGAGAATAATGGATATGGAAAAATGAACCGTTGTTAGTTGGAACACGATACCGTTGGAATTCTTCCCGTCGAAAGAAAATCGAACGGAAGAGGTGAAAAATGAAAGGAATCGATCAAGGTTAACAGGGTGATACGATACGACGGTTGGAGAATGGCGGACAAGGAGAGCGCGATCTAATCTTGGGATAAGTACGCGTATGAACGTGCAAATGTGCACGTACGTATTGTTACGCGAAATCGATTCGGCATAACGTGAAACATTCAGTCGGAAGCAGAATTCTATTCTGGAATATAGCATATAGTTAATATTAGGAGGCTTCGTATCGAGCCTCGATACGTCGTTATTCGCCGTGAGGGGGTGACGAGTCGCAATTGGGGATGAAAATCGGGATTACAGACGTTTGTCGTAGAAATCGATACGTGACAAAACAGGCGCATAAGGATAAGCAATTTTGCAGAGAATCGTATTATCCGTGACTACCACTGTCGGATATCTCCGGTAATAAACTAATATTATTGGAGCAGATCGGTAATACGGTAGTTTAGCTTCGATAACGAAATTACGATGGTTAAAATGCCCCGTCTGTGCGCGTCGATCATCAAGTGAGGTTAATATCGTTAATATGAAATCGATAAAATCTCGTGAACGGGCGATCACATCGTGGAAGCGAATTCTTTCGCGGCAACATAGATGCATATTATGAGAGAATAATATCGAGATATGGCGAGAGATAAAAGTCTTTGTACGTTTTATGTAAGCTTAATTAACAAGCTGTTTCATGAAAATGTTGTTTGATTGCTTTTAATGAAATTTTGGATACGGAAATATATTACCAATCTTTAATTTTATAATAGAATTCAAAAGAGGATAATGCGTATATAGAAATTTTTAAGTTTTAAGATTTGTTTAGTAATGAATCTCATCTAAATGCATATCAAAGATACATTATGATTCGATCTCAATAGTTCTAATCGTAAAAATGTTCAGGCTTTATCAAAAACCAAAATTTTGTTTTGATCGATTTAAATTTCCTTGTAAGCTTCAGAATACTTTTATCTCTCACTGTACTGTTCGTAAAAAATTTCTGCTGCTTTTTCATTCGTCTATTTTTTACTATCATCGCGTAACTTTCGAGAAACTCGAAAAATCGTAACGATCATGCCGATTATCTCGAGAATCGGTGTTTTTTTCAAGACCTAGACCGACGTTACGAAATCGTAACACGGTCTAACAATTCCCCATCCTTGAGAAAAAAGCATAATTTTTTTTCTAATGAACGATCACCTAATTCAATTCAGATCCTTGATAATCCGATTGTGAGATGTAATCGTAAGAATCTAGGTTCGATATAGGAGCTCGTTTTCGTCGTGGAAATAGTTTTCTTTTTCTTTTTTCTTTTTCTTTTTTTGTCCCTGATCGCCATCTCGTTCAAGGGAAATCGTTCTTGCGGTCGCGAACGGGAGCAAAACCATCTCGTCACGTCTTTCTTTGCGAAACGAAAGCAAGGACGCGGCGATTTTACTTGCGATCAAGTTCAAAAACGAGTCGGTCGGATTCCATTGAGAAATTCCATTGCAATAGAAGTGTCCGTGGACAAATCTCGTACCAATAAAAATCTCGTAGTTTAAAGTATTTTATCCAACGATTATGTTCGATAAATTATTTCTCTTAGACTCGTGAATAGAGTCGTATGATTAATTTTAATCGCGATGAAGAAGTGAATTACAAGAATTCATTTTTTCCAAGATGGAGATGAGCAGATTAGAAAAGAAGATATTGAGTTAAATTTGCATAGTGATAAGAAGAACATGATTCGATGTTAATGGTAATTATTATACATACGAAAGAAGATAGATTGCATCGATTGCTTCGAAATTATTCAAAGATAACTGAAAGACTAACATCTGCGAGCTCAGTCATCATTAAACCGAATCAATTACAATTAATATTACGTTATCAACACGCAAAGAAATAAATAAATAACATTAAATTGGTCTGCGCGAAAATTAGATTACATTTTAATCTTTCATTTAATGCATAAAGAATCAGCCGGTTACTCCATCTCCGCATAAATTCGACAAAGGTAAGGTAGACGTGTTCATCCCTCGGAACAATTCTACGAAACTCATTCTGAATACTCTCAACTTCAAATTAGACTGGAATATGCGCCGTGAGTTCTTCCATTAAGCGCGAAGAGAAAGTTTTTTTCCTCCCCCCTTACAAAAATCCCATACGAAAATTCTCCTATGGACGTTCCTCCCCTTCCTCCTTGAAAAGAAAGAAAAAAGAAAAAGAGAAAGAAAGAGAGAGAGAGAGAAAAGAAAGGAACGTAGAATTTGCAACATTCATTTCCTCGTAGTGGTCTTCTGAATGAAGCTCGGGGCAGACAACGCGCCCGGATTCAAGGCGAACGAGGAGACAGGCTTTCTTCGAGACGAGAAGAACCCCATTAGGACGCGAAATGAGTTGCAAGGCGAGCTGATGCACTAGACTCGAGAAAAAAATCTCGAGAAAGAGAGAATAATACCGAGCTGTAAATAACGTCTGAATATCGAATCACAGTAAAATTTCTTACGTTGGTCGACGTATTACAGCATTTTAATCTTGTTGGCAAGATTATCAATGCGATATATAATTATGATTCGAGGATGGAGGCAATAATAATGGATTGTTTAAAATACGAGTAGATTTATTGCCAATCATCGTCGGGAGAAGAAATAATGAAATAGTGATAAAATTGTAATTTGTTTATTATTTATACAATTGTTACATTCGTAAAAAAAACCATATTTGTATAATCTTATGGGAAGATTATTTTAAATAAACACTATGGATATTTTCCACTCGTTAAAGATATCCATAAACTTTATGGAAGACTTGGAAATTTCAAGATCATTTTCATTTTTTTAAGTGGCGCGCTATAGTTTCTCTTTTTTTTTTTTTAACGTGGCAGTAATTTTTAAAATGGCGATGAATTGTAATACGTGCTATTTTAAAAAATGAAGGTAAAATTTCCAACGGTATTTCACGGTTACGGAATGAAACTCTTTCATATTTCTTCAAAAATAACGGAGATGAATATTCAACCATTTTGTACGTACAAGTATGTACGAAAAATAATTTTACAATTATTCTTGAATCTTCCATTTATCCGATTGATCGACACTTCATCTCATTATTAATCAAGCAACAAAGTTAATATCGTGGTGACGTTGCACGGGAGAAAATTCGAAGAGATTCCACGACCATGATATCGCTTTATGATCGGCGATACATCTATCTTCGTTTACGAATTTCGACGTTGACGGTAAATAAAGAAAAAAAAATATGCATGTATCTTCATGCGCTCCCCCTTTTCTTCCTGAATATAAACCGGCGAAACGTAAATAAAACAAGTTAGAAAAGAGGAAATATCATGTGTCATCCGAAAAGAGAGACGAATAATAATATCTTCCCGATTTTATTTGCACCACGAAATTCTAAAATTTAAACCGGAAGTTGAATCGTTCCCCGAGACCTCTTGCCCAAAGAGATGTTGGAAAGTAAACGGTTTTCAAGGTTTCCCTCTCTTCGAGGCACGTTCCAGAATTGGCGACAGTTTTGACATAATTTACTTGGAATTAATTTTTATCTCGTCCCTGGAAACTTTGGTGAAGGCAAAGAGAAGCAAATCGGAACTATTAACAACGCGTAAAAGCTCGTCGAGGGCAAAACTCGTGGCAATTAAGCATCCAATTAATCGTACGGACGGAGTAGTTTGAACTCTGCTGAATCGAAATATCTTTGAATTCGTGAAAACGCGCAAGTGCGCTCGTTTACATTCTCGATACGATAATTTCATCTCTGGTTTTATCACAACCGACTGCGCAATTATGCGATTATCCCCCGGTTACACTCTCGTTGATTGCACTTTCCATCGCACTTGTTCCTGTTATCCCGTTAATTAATACACCTTTAAAAACCGAGCTCATGAGTAACACGCGTGAAATTGCACGTGTGTGCGTGTAAAAACGAAATATTTATCAGGTTGTTTCGTAATTTCTGTGAGAGATTCTTGTGGAGATTTTCTTTCAATTTATCTGTACGTAACGTAAAATGTGTAGGAATGTCGGTTCTTTTGGATATGTACATGGTGTATTTGAGAAAATGGAAGTGAAATTGTGATAAAATAATTAGTTAAATTAGAGTTGGAAATATACTTTTCTCTATTTATCCTTGCTATAGATTTAATAAATTAGAATTGAAGTGAATGGAATACAAGTAAATGAAAAGAAACAGGTGATAATTTATTATATCAGATTTTCATCTCCATAAAAATTTAGAAAATTAGAAATGCTTTTAGTAATTTAATTTAATTTAATTTAATTTAATTATAAAAGAACAAAGATTGTGATAGTTTTAGTATTAAAGTTTTTTCAGAAAATTTTTAATTCGTGAGCACATTCTTTTTCAAAATATCTTCATATATGAAAAAATTTTATCCTTCGTGAAGATCAAACGTTTCCCGTATGAATTTTTTTAACAAGCACAATTTGTCGAAGAATCTCTCCCCTTTAACCCATGTTTGTATCGTTACGTCAGATATGTCGACGAGTTTACATTGGGGGATGATTATCGAGGCGTTTGACATGGAATTTTCACGGATGACCAGCTACGTTTTCATTTAAATTGTAGCAAACACGACCTTTGATTCCTCCTCTTTCCATCATCTTTACCTTTGAAATCCATCACATTCAAGATCCCTGAAGATTCTTTATTTCTCTGTTGTGCAATAAAATTTTAATACAATTTTCACTAGAAAATTTTGCGTTAATTGATCAAATAAGAATATTTCATAATTGCAATTACAATTATTCAAACGCTAATAATCGATTTCCTATGAAGAATTCTTCATGTTTAAATAATAATACACGACAGAGGATGATTAATCACCTCACTGAATTACTTCCGTTCACGATATTAAACGGCGTTTCTCATCCAGATCTTAATCATCGGCCATTATATAAGAATCATTAATACGTTAAAAATCATGATAGGCTTGTTTCCTTTCTGTTTTGTTTTTCCTCTCTCCTCCCCCTCCTTTTTTAAACATTAATTAATCAACTGACCATTAAGCACTCTGTTCCGCTTGTACGAAAATGCAACAGATTCGCTTTATTATTTCATGGATCTCGTTTGCACACTCGACTCTAGACACACGAACCGATCCTCGTTCAAGCTTTTTAACGTTTAACGAATCGTTTGCATGTTCAATGAGCGAACTTTGATGGAACAACCGCGTGCATCAAAAGACGAACAACAAATGTCCCTGCTTTTTACGAGCGAATGATTCTTTCAAGCATTCGCATCTTCGCGGGGGATTTGTCGCGTAATGCGCTTTTCACGACGCTTTCAATGGAATTTTAGTTTAGTGGAAACGATTGAAATCGAAGAAGGAGTATCGATGGGAAAATGCAATTTCGTTTCGCAGAAGAACATTAACTATTTCCTTGATTATATCTGCGATTCGATATGAAAAAATTCAGTGCATCGTTGCACACACGACTTCGCTATTTCAAGATGAATCGTCTATTTCGTTGGAAAGCAATTTCAAAGGATGAAGTTTCAGGTCGGTGTTTTATCTAATGAATTGAATGCAACTTGCAAAGTGTGTGCATGATGAAAGAAAGAAGCTCTGTGGTGGAATGTATAATTGATGAATGTACACAGGTTGTTAATACATTCCTTCGTGATTTCTTAGAGGGTGGATTTTAAAATAAAAGTATATTATGGTTGAAATTTATTTATCGAGTTATGAGGTAGAATCGATTTTTAAAATACGTCTCATGAATATATTAACACGTTGTATATTTCTCTAGAGAAATATACGTGCATTCCTGGTCATGAATATTAGAATACCTATTGGTTTTATATAAAAATTGTTATAAATGGCCCAAATGAAAAAAGGAATTATTTATTTTAAATTATTATTTTATTAAGAAATATTATATAGAATATTCACGAAGAAAATCCATATATATATAATTTAATTATCTTCTACACTGATTTAGCTAGTTTCATAATTATCAAGAATTAATAAAATATATTTGTATTCTATTTATATAAAAATATAATAAATTAATTAGATGCTATTAGTAGTTAATAGTTACGTGGCGCTAGTGTCGCGTCCAATCAACCATCTTTGTCATTATATGTACAATAAATATACAAAATTCAATTTAAATTATCCCTGAATTCTCTACTCTTTCGTTTTTCACGGAAATATTTTCAAAGTTCCGTTACAATTTTTTGACATTATCTCGAATTTATTTCGTATCTCATATAAATATCCTAATATTTATGAACTACGATATATTTACATCGGCCGGAAATTCAGATTCAAATTTTCCCCTCAGGCGTATATCGAGCGCGTATATCGAACTTGCATAACACGGCCGTCTTTTATTCCGGGACGCTTGCTCGAATTTGTAATTATATTCCGCATTTCCTTATCGACCTTTCAAATCGGTTTACCACGCTCGCGAGCATTCAGTCAATGCATGATAATTGCAAAACGCGCGATCGTTCGCGTTCCTATACGATATAGGCGGCTTGCATTTGCAAAATTAATCGCGAAATTGTCGCAATAGTGGGCGGTTTCCACTTCTGCCTACGATTTTACAGGGACTATCGCGTTCTACGATCGTATTCCTTCCGCTTTCGATCGAATAGTTCAGCTGTTGGCCGCAAGAGGCATTTCAAGTGCAACGCGGATGGACGAAACAAGTCGATGCGCTTTCGAAAACGAATATTGCGAGAAAAATATTGAATTGCGCGGGTATTTTCGACACGATCGTTGCCCAATATCAGTCTTTATTTAATTATTATTATTGATGATCGCGTTTCGAGATAAGTTTGCAAGTTGTTTTAATTGTGAAGTCGAGAAGTTTTCTATTCGCGAAACGGATTATAGGATAGGAAGTAACGATTATTTTTATTGAAAAATTCCAAGTGTTTTCTTGCGTTATTATTGTGGCGTTGTACGATTTCGGGTGGAGTTTTAATTTTATTGAAAAAATTAAAAGATTTGTAAATAGGCGGATTTGTGTACATTCAATGTTTTTCCGGTTCTATTTTATTTTTCGAAAACGAGAAAGAATTGAATTGATCGTATAATATTATACAATTTATCGAGAATAATTCTGTAACTTCATTGACAAATTATATAGTTTGGAAATACACGATTGAAATTTTAATTTTAGAGCATTAAAGCGTGCAGTTTTCCTATTTTACTTTCCTTTTCCAATTTTTTATTTTTCAAAAAGAAAGATATTCAAATTGGTTATATTCCTATGTTATTTGATATTGTAGGATTTCGAGTTCAACCAATATGATTCCATTGAAAATTCAACGATATAGAAACGCACGGTTGCATGCTCGATTCTAACGTTACGTAACTCATTCATTGCATTCGATTGTAGAATTTCTAAATGCATAATGCATTCTGTATTCTGTTTTGAAAATTTGTCTTCGACCATCTTCTATTTGTTCATCTTAATAATAATTAGAAAAACATCAGGAAGAATATTCAAAATTAAATCGTTATACAAAATTCATTATTGAACTCGTTCCTTTATTTATTTCAATATTTACAGAGACATTATAAAATCAGTGAAAAAAATCAATTCTCGAAATGTTTTTTCTCTACAATTATTCGGCAAGTTCGCAATAATTTCATCTCGAGAAAAAAAAACAGATCAGCTAATGCTCCTCCATTTTCCCTTATTCTATCATTAATTGCGCCCAGACAATAGATGGAAAGAGGTTTGCTGATAGAAGGCGACAAGTCAGCGTGTTTCCCGTAATTGGAATCTTTATCATCGTTATATGAAGAACAGAAGCCTTTGTCGGAGGTGCAAAAAAAAATAAAAAGAGCGCAATACGTTTAGTGGAAGGAATTAATTGATATTATGCGTGGTAAATGGAAGCAATTAAGGGATGATATTTCATTAAAAACATTGTGCATTTAGGAGAGGAAATGGCACGAATTATGAGAAAATTTAAAAATTAAACATTCATTGCAAATTATTGGATTTGAGCATGTGAAATTTTCTTCTCTTTGAAATTTGGTGGATAAAATAAATAAAAATTATTAAATTCTAATATATATATATATTGAAAATTTAATAGTTTGCTTTATTAATAGATGAAATCAGATGATACATTTCACTTTTGAAAATGAAAAGAATAAATATTTTTCAGAAATTCTTTATTTTCCTATCAACTAATCATTTTCCTCCGTAAATATTCTCTATGTGGAAAATATAATAGGAAATTGTAATAATTTTTAACTCGTTGGACGAGAGAAATTATAATAAAAATTATAATGAGATAGAAATAGAATATTTAACAAAATTAACGTATTTTTTTTTTTTTTATTTTCCTTTTGACTTCTCGACTGTAACAATCGCAAAAGGGATTGTACATCCTGCAAATTCATATAAGCATGCAAAGCATGACGTGTTTACATCGTCCAATCCAATTTTCTATGACCACACAAGCACAAGAGAGTTTTTAATGAAAATTAATAAAATAAATATTTAAACTCTTTCGAGGCGGATTTTTCTCATGGCAATCAAATATAATAATAGCGTGAAATATAATAAATTGATTGAAAATAAATTTGTATTTAACTTTCAAAAATAGAATCAATAATCTCATTTCTAATAGGATATTAAAATATCTTATCGGTAAAAAAATTTTTAACTTTCTTTTTCTGCAATATGCAATAATTTCTCAACATCGAAAGTGAAAATATTATAAATACTTAAAATAACATCGTTCTTTTTTATGTTTCAGAGATGTCCAGCAGATTCATGGCCAGGTCATCCTCGAAACATTATAAATATTATATATAACATTATAATACTATGAAAATATTATAAATATTTAAAATAACATCGTTCTTTTTTATGTTTCAGAGATGTCCAGCAGATTCATGGCCAGATTATCCTCGAAACATTATAAATAATATATATAACATTATAATACTATGAAAATATTATAAATATTTAAAATAACATCGTTCTTTTTTATTTTTCAGAGATATCTAGTTAGATTTATGGCCAGATTTTGTTCACGAAACATTTAAAATTCACAAAAAAAAAAAAAAAAAAGAAAACAAAGAAGAGACCAGAGAATAGTCAAAGACGCACTCGTGAAAGGTGTTGGATTGCGCAACGTGGCGTTGAGAAAATTCCTTTCCCCCCCCTTTTTTTTTCATGACAACGGAATTACGCATAATAATGCCGAACGTAAACGAAGGTTTCACGGTGAACGTTTTTCAACAACAAAACTTGAAGCGCAAGAAGGAACATTCAAGGAACAGTTAATTACCGATTAGCCAGACGAAGGCTTCGGCCATAGTGCAGATCTATCGCACGTTTGAAAAAGAATCCCGTCCAAATTTTATTTCCTCTGACTTTGCGGATTGCGCAATCGAACGATTTTGCCTCGCGTCGCCTTTCACTTATTCACGCAAAAACTTAACGACGAAACAGGAATACAGTATATTTTCTTTCTCTTTCTCTCTTTCTTTCATCGTCCATTTTTTTCAAAATAGAAGAAGGTTCGGTCGAAGTAGGATCCCGAAGTAGGTTCATTTTGTCGAATGGATAATCTGTGACGAGTGGAAGCGTCATGAAATAATGGAATTATGTTATACATATTTTTGCTCGGTATTAGCGACACGATTGAGTTTCGTGCTTGTGTTATGTAACCATCGTGTTCCCTTTTCTATGTAATTTGATTTAAATTGTGGACTTGGAAGCGGTAATCTGTGATGTATGGTTTATTGGAGGATAAAAGGTGATACGCTTTTAAAGTAATTTTCCTTTTCAAAGTTGGATTTTGATATGTTGATTATAATATCGTTAATTTATTTCTGTTAATTTTTTAGGCCGCAAACGATAATGAATGGTAAGAAAAATCGAAAGGTCGGAGTGGAAAAGGGAAGAGGAAGTTTTCAGAAGATTCTTTCTTATTCTTTCTTATTTAGATTTCATCCTAAATAAGAATCATATATTTTAAAAATCTCATTTCAATTTTCTTAAATATTGTTTCATATTAAGTTAATTTTAATACGCGAAAAAATAAGATTTATAAGATGGATTTTCAGAAAATGTTTTGAAAACGTAGAAAAATTAATTTTAATGTTCCTTTCTAGATCAAATCTTCCTCAGTTCGTGTGAATTTCTTAAAATTATCGAGTTATTGTAACTCGATATTGATTTTACTTTTCAAAGAGTCGCGAAAGCGAAAGATGCGGAAATATCGAGAAGAATTTACCTATTAAACGTTTTTAAAACGTAATTTTTAAAACACTGTTTCTACCTTTGATAAAGCGAAAGATATCTTCGCCAATTATCGAGAAAATCCGATAATTAAACGAGCAGGCTTGTTTATCGGAACACGAGGTGGAAAATGAAGGGAATCGTCGCTGGAATTCGAAACGAGCCACTGCACCCTTGGGACGCGTCGGTTTTTCACTCCGTAATAGCTTCCACTAATGCCACACAAATTCAACATAATGATAGGAAATTGAAAAGACGACCAAATGGGATTTATTCAGAGTAACTCGACGGAATTGCAATGAACGTATTTTTCTCTGTTGACAATTTTGCGATAGCAAAGGTTTTATTTAACTCGAAGCAGAGAATTCTTTGTATTTTTTAATCTTTACGATAAAATGATAAAATATGGAAATCGTATGACAACGATGGAACAGAATTGGAACATTTTGGAAATAAATCCTCGTTCGAATGAAACGAAGCTTCGTTGTACAATAATTTTCAAATTCGATTTTCTACGGAAAAAAGCCTCTTATTTCTGCACATTTATATCGGATATGGACAGAGAGAAGCCAAATGAAAAATGTCAAGATCAACGATGAAGGAATGATAGATACTCCGATCGATCTTTAATGAGCATCCATCTTGATTCATGATATCTTTTTGCAACTTTATAACTTTTTGCAACGTTGATAAAAGTAAGACTTAAATTAAACCATAATTAATTCGACCATTCTTCGAACGCGTTTCCTTCTCCACGAAACTCTGCGCAGAATTCGAAGAATTTTCTTGCAACATTAACACTTCGAATTGCAAGAATGTTGCCGGCGATGCATGGAGTTTCTGAAGTCGCTTAATCCGAAACAGGAATTATTTCGTTTGGGAAAAAAATTGGAAAGAAAGTAGGAGACCGACGTTAATGAGATCTTTTGTTGGTTTGTGATCACAATTTGATGTAATCGTTGCACGAGTATTAATCATTCGATCGCCATATCGATTTATTTTCTTTTTAAATGATATGATTAATAAGATAATGATTGATCGTAGGAGATCGTAATTGAGAAAAGCGTGAAATAATGTAGAACGATGATTATAATCGAATTGAAGCAGTAACATTTGACTAGATGCTTTGAAAAATTAATAAATATATACGTATGCAATATATTTTAATAATCGGAAATCATTTTGAAATATCATTATATAAAAATAAACGAATGACATGAAATTGGTTGATTTATTTCTGAATATTAATAAACCAAAAAAAAAAAAAAAAAGAAGAAAAAAATTAAATTGGATTCAGAGAAAATCTCTCAACGCAATCGCTACTTTAATCATTTTCCTAACACGTACACTCATAGCATTTGATCGTCGTAATTAATAAATGGAGAAATTCTCCTAATCATTATTCATTGAGAAATAATTAATGCTCGACCACGTACCATGACACATTCAAAGTTAAATCGTACGATCCAACATATATATTACAAAATCAAACTAATTAAATTGTATCTAAAACATTATTTAAACGGATGTAAATAGAAAACAAAATTCTTCGATCTCGTATCAGCTGGTTTCAGGAATTCGAACGATTCGAAAACAACGGTGCAACTTTATGCGCTCGCAAAACTTATAATTAACGTACGATTTACGTAATAACGACACATATATTTTTCTTTTTTTTTTTTTTTTTTTTTTTTTCACCTAAACAACCTTTCACGAGTCAAAGATCATTCGTCTCGAAGGAAGTAGCTCGCTGAAATCCACCAGATCTAAGCAGATGTTAATTAATCGATTTAGATCCCAGCATGTCGGCAAGATCACTGCCTGTGATCGTGATAATTGCCGCGTCACGCAACAGCCTTAGAAATCCGCGCTCGTTTTATTTCCCTTTATTATATAGGTGCACGCGGCTTGACTAGCTGTTGCGCAATCGATTTCTCGCCGCATTATCGCGCCACCGAGTCCACGGAGATCTTTTTCGACTTTTTCTTTCTTTTCGCGGTTGAACACCGTCTAATCCGTTCGAACGATCTCTTAATGAAATTAGACCCGGTCGAAGCGTCTCGAGAAGAATCGTTTAATCTCTGGTGATCAAATGATTGACACGTTATACGCTTCTCCGTTCCACGAAAAGGGAAAAATTAAAGGATGGACTTATATATATGGTTATCTTCGGTTCAACGCGTTCATATAACACAGTGGATGAAACTGTGTTCATTGAAATGGCCGGCACTCGAGGAAACTTTAGGGAGTTGCTCTAGGGCGGTAATTCGTTGCGAAACTTTGCTCTAAAAACGAGAATCGCGGAAGAGGAGGAAGGAAAAAAGAAAAAGATGCGCGTTTGAGATATTAGCTGAAAGTTTTATGGAATTTTTAAATCCATGCTGAAAGTATTCTTTAGATATGTTTTGAGAAATAATAAAAAAAGAGCAAAGGAGTAATTTTCGACACGGATTAAACAACGATTATTGAGAGAGAGAGAAAGATTACATTCCTCCATAAATAACAATAGTAATTGACGGGAGAGAAATTATGTAAGTATGAAACATCGAGTTTTATTTTTTTTCTTTTTTTTTTTTTTGCGCGCAAAAAGTATTCACGAACTATGCCGTTATATTGCAGCGCCCCCCTCGTTTCTTTTCATTGGTGGAAATGTACAAGCATGTACACGATTTACGCCACTTTTGCCTCGATTTACCGTGGACACCAGGTCTAATTAAAATCGGCAAAGCAAAGGAGAAGGACCTTACCTTACCGGAGGTTTGACACTCCGCGCTTCCAGCTCCTTTCATTTTCCGGATTCCTTTCTTTGTTGAGTCTCGACCTCGTGGACTTAATCGACCGAGGAAAGCCCGTGACTTTTTCCCGATCACGTTGCCCGGTTAGTACATTCTTGGCCATAAATAAATTGGCTGGCTTTAAAATAGATAAGTTTAATTAAACTTTGCGAATTTCCAAGTTGATAAATCCAAATGAACAGTATTTCTAATTATTTCTTTTTAAACTCGTTTTTCTGAATAAATTCTTAATAAAAACAAGTCAAGTATTTGCTCAAGATTATAGATTCGATATAAATGAAATGAAATCAATATCGACACGAATATTAACGAATGTGTCGATGAACGAACAATGTCGATGTAATTAGTATCAATCGAATAATTGTCGGTCAGCAATAATTTCCCGCATAAATTCACCCCAGCCACCTTTCGAACAAAGAAACGTAGCTCCTTTCCTTCTTCTTCTTCTTCTTCTTCTCTTTCTCTCTCTTTTTTTCACATTCACAAAGAAGGCTGCGACAAAAAGTAGAAAAGAAGATAGCCGAGACAAGAGGTGGCTAGGCAGGAAGCCGCGACTCCGCAACCTTGCCATTGAATTAGAATTTCCAAGTCGTTAATTTCAACTGGCTTCTCCTCTTCGTGTCTCCTCCTTTTCCTCCTCCGCAAGAAAAGGATGAAGGAAACGCCTGTCTCAAAGCCATGGGGATGGGAGAGAAGATCTTAGCAATCGGCCGCGTTTCTTTATTTTTCTTTCCTTTCCTTTCCTTTCCTTTTCTTTTCTTTTTTTCAACTCGTGGCCAAGTCCATTAATCCGTTGGATAATTTCTTCAGTATTTCCATCCAGTTTCATCCACGCTCGATTAACTCCTCTTTGGCCGAGTCCAGTCGAGACCTTGGCGCATTCAGCCGGCGTTGGCGATTGCATAAGGCAACGCCTACGCTCTTCTGTTTTGTATCAACGTGAGTGAATCGCGCCTGTTTTCCTCGCGTGTGTTTTTCATTACCGCGAGTAATTCTTTGTACTTGTTAGTACGGGAATTCCATTCTCGTTAGTCTTTTTTTCGCGCTTGTTAAGGATGAAGAACGAGCGCGGTTGGCTGGTTGAATGGCGTAGATAGGTAGTTGGACGGCTGATGCAAGAATAATTTTATACCTTTCGTTTCGTCACTCTGTTGTTCGTAATATGGTATCAGGATCTTTCTCCTTATTTTTCTTATCTTTCTCGAATGTCTCGACTTTTATTGAATTTTCGAGACTATAGTTCAATTTTCAAACAGTTTAATATCTCTTTGAGTAATTTTACAAAGTTGTCGAATTTATTGAGGTTGTTTCTTCTAGTTTGAGTTTATTCTCAAGATATATTTTAATTAAAGAAAGAAAGAGATGAGGGTAATGTGATCCTCTAATTTCATTATATTTTTTTCCCCCTCGAAGCTCAGTTTATAATTTAAATTGCTGTAATTTTTTCCATACAGCTACGCTTCTTTGTTTCTTTGTATATAATACTGTTTTTCCAGTAGAGTAAATGCTTGGTTATAAGTATGAAAATCGAAACGAAATGAGTCACGATACACTTCTCCTCTATCAAAAGGTATTTTGAAATACCCAAGAGAAATCCTTATTGTTTCTTTTATTTTTGAATTAATATTGGTGCGAGTAACTCTAAGAAAATTAAGATATCTCATACTTCAAAGTAAATTTAACAATAGATACAGCTATTTGGAAATCCTGGAAATGATGTATTGCGTGCATACACTTGTTTTCAACAAATCGGTGGTAAGAAACTTCTTATGCGATCCTCGATACGCATCTTGTGGAACTTAAAAGGTCAGAGAAACAATGACTGCTCGCAAATGGTATTAATCATCATTAATATTTCCACATTAAATGGTGGGAAATGAACTTCGTGCATCGTGGAAGAGCAAATCAAAGTGTCTGAACGTTTAACTTTTCCAGCCACTTTCCCAATCTATTGATCAATTCCATTCTACGTGCCATTCTACGTACGTGTGATAGAATATACGGTGTGAAACTCTCGAACAAGAGAGAAGAGATGCAAAAATCCGGGCGAACAAACAAATAAAAAAAAAAAGAAGAACTCGATTTGAACTCGTCAGAGTCAATGATCCACTGTTGTCTCGTATCGACTTCCGTCCAATTGCACGAAATAACGGAAAGGTGTGAAAATAAAAATTTCCATAAAAAGGAAGAAGTTATCGCAACAAGTATATTACAATTGCAAATAAATGTTTTTATTCCTTTAAATGGTTATCGCGAATAAACTTTTTCTTGAAATAATATTTCGAACTTCGGTCATCGATAATAAAGAATATAATTTTTCAATGATCTCGCATCTGATGAGATCGCAATTGACATCGAACGTTGAATCGAATTAAAGATACAAAGAGCAGATGGAAATCAATGTTCACAGTGTAACCCGGATTAAATCCTCCGAAGTTGGATCGGTAGGTTGGATCATGTTTGATGTGATCGTCGTAAATTTCCAACGAATTTAATTTATATTCGATGCATTTCACGGATAATCCCTTTTCGCTCTGTTGAAAATATAAAAATGCGCCGATTCTGGAAAATATTTAGCCAATACAATCATACGCACGATTATTCCTTGAGAGAAAATAATTTGCATATTTCTCCATTTTCAAAGAGGGGTCCATAAACACGAATACATATTTTTTAATAATTCTTCGTATGTTAAGAAAAATCATCTCTTATTATTTCTATATCGTACATACGTGTTCATACATCAACAAGAAGTCTACAATCATAATTCAAGAGAAATCCTTAATAACAAAAAGTATCCAACAATCGATCCTCTTCATCGGAAATAATTATTTCAATTTCGAAATAAATTTCAAGGAATAACAAAAAAAAAAAAAATTAAAAGACGAAAAAAGAAGTGAAGCTTCGTCCCTTATCGAGATGTTGGGATGAAAATCACGAGACAATAAGGTCTGTTCGAGCGAGGAGCGAGTTTTGAACGAGGCGGAATTACGACACCGGCGGGTTTTATCGGGGCGGAAGTGACGCGTGCGGAATTCACGTGGCTGAAACGCGATCGGGGTCGGTAGATGTGTTTGCACGAAAATAAAAAAGACGCGAGATTTCACTCGCGCGGCCGTGCAACTTCCTAGCTTTCCCCGCGAAATGTTTACACGCTCTCATGGCGATTCGAGGATCGGAGACGAGCTTCTGTGCGCGCATAACAAGTACCGATGATATCCTCTTCGTTTACGATTGCGATCTGGAAAATAAAAAAATTTGATCCTCGTGGTTGAATACCTCGTGGTGAAAGACAATATAAAATATCCGCGTATGCGTGTGCAAACGTTCGTGATCGATAAGAGCGAACGAATGAAACAAATTTTCGTTTGATGAAATTTTCGTTCGATGCAATTTTTTGGGAGAGAATGAATTTTATTACGATTGATTGTAGTGGGTATGCAGAAAGATATTTAATTTTGCACGACGTAGTAATATGTTACGTGTTTAATTTTAGATTGCAACAGTTTGTTTCCAGCTGTTTGTTTTGTAAATTTTTTTTTTTTTGTGATAAAGAAAGTGAACGAATTCTTTGTGTCAAGTAATAAAAATTTCGAATATCGAGAGACACGTTAAAGAAACTTTCCAGAAATTAAACGTGATATTCATAATTTTTCAAGGTAATCTAAATTTAACATTCTGGAACACGATGATGATAGAATAAGTAAAAAAGAATCTAGGGAAAAGATTCTTCGTTCGTCAATTATTAGAAGAGAATAATTCATAAGTCACGTGGAAGTTATTTTGAAAAATTGATATTTAAAAAAAGAATAGCTTTCCTCTTTATATTCTCTGATTTCAAGGATGGTTTAGCATTCTCAACTCTCCATTTAATCCTTAACTGATTTGACATTTTAATGAAAATGAAATTAAGAAAAAAGGAGGAAAGAAAAAAGGAATGAAAATAAAAATTCGATCACCCACATAAACACAAACAAAGAACAAATATTTATATACACGCATCGTTGGCCAATAGAAAGGGGACATTTACGGAAAATTGAACGTACAAAGCGACGCGTTTCCATACGCAAGGTGGTCGAGCGTTACGTAAAGCAGACCTGGCGCGTGTCGATCACGAGTGAAATCGAATCAAATGGTGAAGTGGAGATTCAAGGTTCAATAGCTCTGTTATTCGCGGTGCTAATGGCCGAGCTAATGGCGGGGCCATTGCAGAAGTGCTCTCCTCGGGAACGACAACTCTCGTTGAAATTCTTGATCTGTTCGCGAGCGGCTCGAGTCTTTCGCTCCGACCTCGCGAGCGATCGAATTCTGATAATGTTGTTAGCATGACGTTGCGGCCGGTGAGAGGCGAACAAATCCACCGTGTGTGCGTTTCGTAGGTAATGGAAAATCGTGGGTAAAGATTTGAAATAAATAAAAAAAATTAATCAAAGTATCGGATATTAAATATAGCGGAGGAAAAAAGAGATTGACAACAGGGATTTATTTATTTATTTATTTATTTTTTTTTTATTTCTTTAAACACAGATTTCGCGTGGAACGATCAACGATATTCGATGGTATATATCCGGAGAAACACTCGACTCGATTTCATCAGCGTCGAAACGGAAAATGCATTCGCGTCCAGTTGACGGAAGGGGGCCAGTGGCCGCGACTAATCGGGCACCGTGGCCAATCAACTGTGGTTTTTCAGATCGCGTTGCATCGACACGGTCCAATTATGCGACTCGCTCTAATAGCGCTTAATTTTCCAAGCCCTCGGCTTAATTAAGACTCCTGGGAGGCCTGCAGGCCTATCGAAATTGTCCCTTCCTTCCTTGTGCCAGCCTTCGATTTTCGATAAGCCTAGGAATTCGGCTTAGTCATTCATCATCGTACGTTCACGATTAAAGGGGAGAATCGTTCGTGATAATGAATTTCGTCCGCGGGATCATTATTCAGTTTAATTAATTTCAACGTTTGGCGAGGTTGGGAGGGGCAATCTGTTTCGCGGCAATATATCTCGTTTTCATTATTTTGACGCGTTGGATAATGTATTTTCGTTTCCAGTTATACGAACGGAAGGTGAAAGATTTTTAATCGAAATATCGATTGAGATTGATCGATAATATAGGGAAGATAAATCCTTTAAATGAAACAACTGATTTCATTGTCAAAAATAACTTAAGGGATAAATAGTTGTTAATTAAAAGTTTTCAATAATAATTTTATTACTCGTCAAACATTCGCGAAACAAATTCAAAGTTATAAATTTCACGAAACCAGCAGTTTAAGTTGTACAGTTGTTTAATATAATGGTATAAGAAGCGTAATTTTACAATTCTCTCGAATGTGCATTATTCTTTTTTTTAGATCCTGACACGAGAAATCGAGCATAATTCGATTTAGCACGCGGTTGAAATCGTGGCTTGGTCAAGGTGAACGATTATTTCGAGTCACCGTCGTTTAAACACGGACTGTCGATACCTCGACACGCCTGGCGAACCATTGGCTAAAAACTAGATGGATAAAACTTTGAGCTGAAAAAGACAATCATCCATTTAAATATTATATCCATTTTCATTTCATATATTTCCTATTCGATTTGAAACCACAATTACTTGGAAATTGACCAATTTGGATCCAATTTGAATGATAATTTTAATTAAAAAAAAAAAAATTGTATCGAGATTACGAAATGAAGAAACTAGAATGAAATTTAATTTATTGAAGCATCATAAATAATTACTTTCACAAAATTACATAAACAATATCGAACTATAAATATAAAAAGATAAGATTAGAAGAAAGAAATAGAAATGAAATCGAAATGAAAACTTTCTTTAAATGTTTCCAATTCGTTTTAAATACACATATATCACACATATTTATACATTTACAAAGATGAAGTAAGAAAGAGATACAATTGGCTGGATCCACGGGCGCCAATTTCAAACTTTCGCGTAAGCGTCGTCAAAATCTATGTTGGAAAATACCAGATAATTTTCGAATCGTTGGAACGAGAAGAGCGGTCGCCATTTTGCATTCACACGGGCGCCAATTTCAAACTTTGAAGATTCGCACGAACGCATCCTCGTTGCAAAGGAGGGAGCAAGCGTTGTAGCGATCCCATTGGTAATTTTCGAGCGGTTGGACGGAAAAGAGGTCCGGTCAGAGCTGTGTCCGGATCGGTCCGGATCGCGGCGATCGGCCGGTCGGTGCACCGACCAGCTCCGACTTAGGCGTGGTTCTTGCGTAATGCAAAAGCGAACGAGTTGCCGGCTCGTTTAATACACGTATGCATTCTACGTGCACCGCGACCTATGCGCCGTGGCTCGTAACACCGCGATAACGCGCAGAAATTCATATTCGCACGCGAGATCGCGGACCTCGAGGATTGTTAGCGGCCGATTTATAGAAAGTAGAAAGCATTCTATTCACGGTGGTGGATTGGTGGAGAGGCGATGTAAGCGTAAGTGTAATGCTTTAGACCGTGGTTTAAAAATTGGGAGAGATAAAGTTGAGAGTTTGGAAGGAATTTATCGGGAGAAGGGAAATGCTTGTACGATTTTCGATTCGATAGGGATTGATTTTTGATTGGAATAGTTTATTTGTGGACAGTTATTTGTGGAAGAAATATTGAGGAAGCTTTATAGCAAGAAGAATTATCCAATGAAATTTGTCATTTGAAAATATTTATGTGTCACAGAATATTATGAAAATATAAATCAATTCCTTGAAATTTATTATTTAACGAAAGTAAATGTTTTTATATCCGAAACATTTTTAAGTATCAATTATCTCAGCTTTCGGTATTTTAAGATTTTTTTTCTATTGGTTGGATTTCTCCAACTTTCCATTGCATATTTCTCGATCGAATATTCAAATCTGAAAATTGTTACAACGCAACGTAACTGTTAATTTATTTTATTGTATTTCTATATTTAGATTTTTATATCTAAAAATTCCATAAGAATATAAGGATACAACATAACTGTCAATTATTATTACATTTCTTCACGAATTCTTGTTGTAAATTTTAGATTTTATTTCGAATACGAGTCCCTTGCTTGATTAATCGTTTCTTCAATAATTTAACCATAAGTGAATCTATAGTCACATATTTCAATAGATATCCCATTATTTATGAACGAGAGTGTACTTATGCATGTATAATTTACAAATGACCTTCGCGATAACGATTCTCACGTTACCAGTTTCACCGGTGTCCAATAAAATTCAATCTTTGAAGCTAATTGCATCCGAGAGATCGAACGAAATAGAAAGTAATTGTCGTAATTGAAAACCTGGTTGAAGAAAAGTTCAAGGAAAGAATATAGGTCATTCTGTGTGCTGGGAATTGGGAGCACGCCCCAACAGGGAACAAGCCCTCGTAATTGGGGAAATGGAGCGTGGAATTTTAAAAAACGTTTCTTAATTTTCGATTACGTATAGAATTTCAAATTTTTCCATTTCCAACTTTTATTCCATATAAACGATTTATTATATTTCCACAATTAATGACTAAATTGAAATAAAAATTTAATTATTAGCAAAAACTTTTTCAACGAATAAAAATGGTTTCACCATCATCAGACATGTATTAAATATATTAAAATCTTACACGATGTAATTGCACAAAATTTCTTTTCCATTTGGAAAAGAAAGAATCTCTCGTTCGTTGAAGAATGAACTTTCGACACTCAGCTAATCGGCCCTTTTTTATTTTTCATTTTAACCGACAGATATCCGAGGAAACTCCCTTCGACCTCTCTCATTAAAGTAAAACCGACAGACAATTTCGTTATCAATCGTCGTGTTTAATCTATTCTTCAGATAACTTTATGCATCCACATTAAAAGTAAAAATCGAAATGGCAAGGTATGTAAATCCGTTAGATGTAAATTCTTCTCTAACGATCGATGTATCTTTCTTTCTTGCAGATGTATGCATCGTGAATAGGATAGTCGTTCGATCGTCTGGATAACATCGTCGTGGACCTGTTCTTGCCGTCGTTGCCCAATTGCAAATTCCACGGACGAGACAAAGTTTGGATTGTACACTGTATAGTTTCCATAAATGGTAAACTTTTAATGTCGACTTGGTTGTTAGACTTAAGTTTCTTGCCAGTCAGGGATCAACCGGTACACACGCTCGGTGCAAATAACAGGTTGCACAGTTTACTACCGCTGTTATTTACCTTGCCACGATTAATTAGCCGGGTAAGAGCGCGATATAAGTGTAACTGACAATTGGAACATCTCGCGAGAAAGAGAGAGAGAGAGAGAGAGACGCGAGGATTTCGTTGCACAATGTGGAATAACGATGCATTATACGATGTAGTGATGGGATCGAGTGTGGCGCGGATCGATCAATTTCGAATTATATTTTGGAAGAGCAAAGCCTCGAATCTCGAAAAGGAATACATCGATTCATTTCGATATCATTTTGAATCTCGAAATTACGAGGTGTCGAGTGCAAATATACTTCTCGAGAACGAACCGTCATCTCTAATTATATTCAATATTCAAAACAGAATGAATATTTTTACAAACAAAACTCTATTCCATCGCTATGCGCAATTATTTACTCGTAGATTAGACGAAGATAAAACGACGATTACGAGGATCTAATAGGCTTTTATATAATAACGTTCGGCTGGAATCGATTCAATCTGTTGTATCACTCCTTCGTTATTATTATATTATTATTACGTGGATCGTTTTCAATGGGAAATGGTTAAGAAGTCGATCGAAGGTTGCACTCGGGCTAATTGTACCGAGAAAATCGTTCACGAAACCCGTTAATTAAACGTGAACGCCGCCAAGTTGATGTTCTCCTGGCTGGATTCGCGTCCTACGTAAAAGGATCGAATGTCTTCCTTACGTCGGGGAGGAGAAACGTCAATTGGCTACGGATTGACTAATCCCGTTGATCAACTCAGTAATCAATTGTGTGCAATTTCTTTCGAGATTTCTCCCGGCTCGCATTTATTACTCGATCCATTAGCAGCCGATCGACTGCAATTTCGTGTCCCGAACGGAGGAATATCTTCATCGACGCAGCGATTCGATCATTCAACTGGATTGTATAAGTGGAAGATAAGTGAAATTTTAAAGGGGAAGTCTAGAAGTCTGTTTTTCAAACGATTATACATCGAGATATCATCCATCGAAGCTCAACAACTGTTATAAAATTGAGAGAAATTTCTACATTCTTCTTATCGAATCTCGTCGACGTTCTAAAGATCGATCAAATCTTTACAAATTCCATCTTTAAATTTTTCCATCCCCTTCCACCACTCCTCAACTTACCATCCAGCCAACCTTCAAATATCTACAAGGATCAAGAGCAAATTATTATTTTCAAACGTCCAATGTTTTCCAACTAATTAATCCGCCCAAATAACCAAGTAACGAAAATAATAAAAAGAATTTTCCTTCCTCTTTTATCCCAGATAATGGACCTACCTCGTGAAATCTACCTGGTTAATTTCCAGCGAAACAAGTACGTACGTGCCCTGCACGTAATTAGAGCGTTCGCGACATTTTCGTTCTTACCGCGGAACCAATGGAAACAACGTGTCTGTCCGCTTGGCAATCGGTCGGTGTTGCGCAATACGAAAAAGCGATCGAGCTCGTTACACACGCGTTTTATAACGAGACGAGACCGGTTGCCGCGATTCACCTGATTGGTGACTATGATACTTTTGGTCGCCGAAGGTTTTGGCTCGCGAATCGAGCTTCGAGAGGCCGACAACGTTTCCTTCTTCTCGAATTCTCGCCTCTCTCCCATTCTTTCTATCCTCCCCGTTTTTGTGCAACGTGGATTTTAAACCGCAGGCGTCGAGGATCGAGTAATATTTGCCATCGGGGAGGGGGGGGAGGGATAT
This sequence comes from Apis laboriosa, assembly GCF_014066325.1. NCBI lineage: Eukaryota > Metazoa > Arthropoda > Insecta > Hymenoptera > Apidae > Apis > Apis laboriosa. Next base: position 180,072 of record NW_025224511.1, on the reverse strand, counting down.
TATCGATTACCGATTATCGCGAGGCGTCGATGGGGAAATTGGATAACGATAAGATTGATTACGGCGGAGAAGAAGCGGAGGGTATGCGAGGGATTTTATGGCCAGCGTGGATTAAAAAATTATGGGAATTTTATTGGGCATGCGCCCTTGATGATGGATGGATCGCTGGATGGCCGAGTGGCAATATCGTGTGGGCTCAATGGGAAGAAATTAATTAATGATTTCGTGCAGGAATATTATTGGGCTTAAAAATATTTGGAAAATTTATATACGACGAGGATAATTTTTCTAGTTTTTTAATACTGCAAATTGAAAGGAGTTTGTTCCTCAAGATTCGAAAATTTGAAACGAACAGATTAACTTTTTATTTTATCAAGAATGTTACATATCATTAACATCATATTCATTTTATTTTCTCGTAATTAAACGTAAAATAATAATAAATAAATAGAAACACGCGAGTGCTTTCGAAGCACATAATTCTATATCTCAATTTACTTTTGTTATAACATTTATCATACTACTAAATAATTACAATATAATAAATCTCTGGTATCATTTAATACCGTCATTTTATACAACTACAAAAGTTTCACGCTGCGAAAATTTAATTCCACATGATGAAGATAAAGTATCATCACTTAATTCAGAAATAATTGAATCTGACAATCTCTCGGATACCAAGAGTGTTACACCGCTCGTAACTTGTTCGAATTTATCTCGGCAATTCTCATCGTCCTCGGAGTGTAGGAAGCAGGGAGGGAGTCCTTGGTTCAAAGGTAACTCACGCGTGAACGATGCGTTTAATTATCATCAGCGAGCAACAGGACGAGGCACGAGAGAACGGAAGTGGCCACGGGAGACCAACGACAGATCCACGGTGTCTCGGTTCAATCCCGTTAATTTCCAGGACCGTACGATTCCATATATACGTACGTTACACCTTGCACGCAACTCTACTCGTAATTCACGCGATTCCACCGGATTTACGATCTGCAATTCGAACGAATCTGCCACCGTTTCAAAGAAATTGACGAACGTTAACGATTTACGGCGTGTTTCGATCGAGAAGTAGAACGTGTTACATTTCAAAAAAAAAGGATTATTTTTATTAGGATTAATTGGAGAATATCAATGGACAGAGAAAATATTATTAAATTTATTCATTCTTCCACGATAAAATGGGAGGACTGGAAAACTGTATAAGCCTCGAATTTCATCTTCCCCTATGAAAAACTCGACCCTTCCGATCGAATAAAAATCCTCGAATCGAAACTCTAAATCCGAATCCACCACGATCGATCATCGCCGTTGACAGAGTCATCACAGCCGCCTCCATCCCACGAAGTAAGGCTTCCGGCCGCCAAGGGAATAAAGTCGAGCGTCCCCGTGGAGACACGACAGCTAGTTATAAGCGCGGTAACGCCTTCGGCCTGGATTCTAGAGCATGAACTTATCGGGAGCGAGTACAGGCCTGCTCTATGATTGCGCAACCCACGACTCACAATGCTTTCGGTCCGAGCAAAAAGTGCCCGCGCGAGCGAACTGGCTGCCTGCTCGACCGATCGAACTATCGTTGGGATTGGCTCGCCTAACCGAGCTAGCTATACGTGCACGGCAATCGTGCGAGCTGCACCGGCCACCGTTCGAAAGGGAAATCGGTTTCTTTGTCGCGGGCGAGAATATCGCGCACTATTCTCCCTTCGATCGTGGTCCGATTTTATATATTTGGTATAAAGGAAAAGCTGTTTTTAACGAACGGCTGAAATGAAATAGAATTTAAATCGCGATACTATATCGGCCGGCTCTCGAAAGTGCTCTCGATCAGCAAAGAACAGTTCGAGAGAGTAAAATAAAATGGAACATGGCGGATGGAATTATTATCTACGAAACGATCGTAGAAGTATCGTAAATGGTATAACGATTATTAACTCGTTATTAACAATTGTCGATCTTTTCGATTAGTTTTCCCTTTTTTTTGTTTTTAAATAAATAAATATTTTATTCGGTTATAGAATCACATTGGAAAAACAGATTCTTTTCATCCGTTTTAATTTCGAAATGTGAAATCGTTAGTTTGCCCCGTTAGTTCAATGTAATTCCACGTTCGTCCGTGCAAGCATTTTTTCTCGATAAATTTCGTGAATATTTCATCGCGTTTCGAGGAGAAAAAAAAAAAAAAAGAAATAATCTCCGCCGCGAGTCGCGAGGGTAATTCGATCGATCGAATCACAAGCGGCGCGCGAAGCGTTACAACGCAAATATCGTTTACAACGAACGTCGATCCTCCATATCCACCGTGGAAAATCGGCTTTCCGTGTCGACGATTCATGCCCAGATCCCGGAATTTTGCTCCTAGTTGCTATCAATATTGACGCATCAGCTTTGCGACAACCCTCGTCCGCCTTTCATCTTAAATTTTCCATAAAAACTTCTGAACTGAGGGGGAGGCTTTTCTTGGAAACGATTCGAATCACAATCGCGGAACAAATCTTCCTTTCGAATCCCTCTTGCAAGCGAAATCGAGCGAAAAAACTTATTAAAATTGTTCCTTTTTTCCTTTTTTTTAATTTGAAAAAAGAGCGTATCTCTGTCGAAACTTTCAACGTAAACTTGTCGAAAATTTCAACAATAAGGACTCGTAATCGTTCGAGCTTCCGCTTTATCCACCTATTTATCTTTAAAAAAAATTTTCCTTACCTTTCCTTAATCTCCAAATCCAAGAGAAAATAACCATTTCCCTCTTATATGCATCCATATTTACAAATGCATATAGATTCTGTTATTAATTTAAGGACTACTCTGCGAGAGTAGTTTTCTTCTTCTTTGAATGAAAATAAATTTAACTCGTCAATTGGATCCTCGAGAAAACGAGGATTATATCATCACACGTTTAAAGTGTACCAAATTTTGTTGTTTCTTCGTCAAGAAAAACTTGTCTTTTTATCCTAGGGAGAGAAAGAAAGAGAAGAAAGGCAAAAGAAGAAAGTGTTTGCTCAGAAAACGAAGTTTATATCTCTGATGGAATTCGAGCGGAAGTGGAATGAATCAGTGAAATTGTCGGAGTCACGTGACGTAATGACACGCTCGGTTTCGAGCCGGGTATCATTATCCGGTAGCGGATTCTGTGCGCTACCAGAACTGAATCTTGCCCGTTGGACGACTAACGGAGAGGAGTGGAATCGACACCAGCGGGTATTTCGTAATTTCTTCTCCTTCTGCAGGTCGTTTCGCGTTCCCTTGGGGCCTGGATGAAAATCACGAGGCGCGCGGTTTCCGGTGAGAAGAGCAGGAGGGGGGGGGGGGGATAGAGCATTGTTCCGACGATTAACGAGCGGTTGGCACGCGTGCACGAGGCGCACAAATCTTCTCGTCTCTGCGTGTCACTTGTGCGTCACTTAGAGAACTAGCTTCGCTCCATTACGCGGCTTGTGTGTTACGCAACACGTATGCGGCGTCCTGTTACATTGCATCCACCTTTGACAATTTAATTGGTCGCGATTTCACTTGGAAATATTCGCGTTGTATCTTGCACGATAGATAGATAAACAATATTCGAGTCGAGCTAATAGGGATCTAGCTAATTTGCTTATTCTCTTCGTTTCTGTTTAAATAATTAATAATCGATAATTATCCATGGCAGATTTGAAGTTATTGCAATGATCGTTTGAGTTGTTGGAGTTGTTGTTGGTGGAGGGAGATCGATCGTTGATAGAGTTGTGATGGGAGAAACGGTGTTTTAAAATGCAGTTTCGAGGGAAATTGGTATTTGATCCACGGAACCGATAATTAGATGCAATTTTTTTTCTTACAAGTCTTGTTAGTTCGATCGGGTAAACAAGAAATCGATGATGGAACGAAGTTTTTTGCTATGGCGGTAGAAGGAAGGGAGAAAAACGATAATTATTTTCCCGTTTGCTAATACATTCTGATACTGGTGATAGATGTTGAAATTATTTGAAAGCAAAGTTAAAACAAACGGCAAACTTATTATTTAATTTGAATCTTCTGTTTCATCTGTCACGACGTCGTTTAGAAAGAAATATTCTCAACGTCTCTTGTGTAATTTCAATTCAATTTTCTCCTCTTGAGAAATTCTATAAAATCAATCAATTTATTAAACCTTCGATATTTATTTATTTCTGTTTCATATATCGAAACTTTCGATAAATTTCTACTCTTCCCTGCTCCTTTAAAAAAGTCTCTCCGAAATCAATTAAACTCCCCTTCGTTTCTACCTCCTGTGCTATTTCATCGCGAACAACCTCTACAAAAATCAATTAAATTAATCTAATAATTCGTTCGCCATACGCGTATTAAACCATCCATCATTCTATTTTCTACACACTTCTATTTTCCTTCGAGTCGCAACTCCAACTCCTTCCATTTCCTCCTTCTTTCCTTAACAAATCCCTGACAATATCCTGAGCAAATCAACTTCTCTTAACAAATCTCCATTAAACACCGCTCAGAGGCAATTCTCAACTCCTCAACCTTCCCTTTATTACACACGATTCCAATCGATTCTTCCACCCTCTCTTCCAACCAGTCCAAAAACTCTATCGTAACCTCCCCTCTTAATCACCATGAACAATCCAACAACAACTATTCTACTGGATGCAAGAAAGGAGATGTCTACACTACTTTACCTTAAAAATAAACAATTGACGTTTTCAAAGTATATGCAACTTTCGAGGGTGAAATTTCGAGGAGGGTCATCTCTATCGAAGAAAAAGAAGCAACCAACGATATATTGATAACGATATTGATTATCGTATCGATCTCGACACCCGGCGGAGAAGATTTATCACCGCGCTTCGATCGATCGATCGATCGATCGATCCATCGCCGTTGCGAATCCAACGATCGATAGACACCGGTGCGTTTCGCCCTCCGGTTAATATATGAATCGGGCGTACGTATATCGGCGCAGAAGGAGGCGAAGCGTGCGCGAGGGGGGTTTTCGAGCGGAATGCAGTTATTATTCAACGTTGGCGCGACACGCTCGCCTGGCCGCGTGCTGAAGCCTGGGCTTACGGTCATTAATATGCGGTTAGAGGTATGCAAAAGAATTGTACCGTGGCTGGCTGCCGATCGCTGATCCGGAAAAAAAATACCGATATGGTGAACGGGAGCGCTTACCTCCTCCTCCTCCCCCTCCTTGTATCACGGTTTTCCGCCTTGCTGCTCCTCGTCCTTGCGTTTTCTGTATTTTCTCCCCTCCCTCTTCTCTTCCTTGTTTCGCTTTAACCCGTTTTCTTTTTTTTTTTTTTTTTTTTTTTTTTATTTCTTTGACTTCCACTCGATTCGACTCGAAAAAGAGAATTTTGGGATATTTATAATCGAGTGAGAAGATTATTATTAACGGGAAATTAATTTCACGTGTTCGAGTTTGAAGGTGCAATGGTTTTAATTAACTGATGATGCGCGGAACGATAAGTGGATTTTTAGTCGGTTAATTTGTATTTAATTAATTAGTTCATTCGGTATTTTACGAGTCATTAGTTCGAATAATTTTTGGGGGAGATGAGATTGAGCGTATGTAATTTTATTTAATCGGTTTTTTAATCGAGAGGCTGTTAATTTTGTAACGGAAAGTTGATACAACAACAAATAAATCGTGATATATTCTTTGGTTTAATTACTTTAGATAATAACAATTTGTGATAAGGAGAATATTAATTTGCACAGAAAATCGAATTCAAGAAAGAATTAAATTTCATAAAATATCTTTCTAAACAAAGAGTATTATCTAGGAATTTTATATCATAAACACACAAGGCTTGTTTTTATCTCTAAATTCAGACATCATCGTCTGAATTTAGAATTGTAAACAAAGGTTTAAACGAGATAATCCTCCCCGCTGTTGTCATTTCTTTCGTGCTTTAACGAGTAAATTTCGTTCCAGGAAACAGAAGGAAACAAACACTGATACGTAACGCGACATGTGTTCCAAATATATCTCCTCGGTTCAGTTTAAAAGTTTCATCCGTCCAAGTAACACGCAACAATCGTGTGAATCTAGAATCGTAATGGCCGCTACGAATATCCTCTACCAATCGTTGCGTATCTGTTACACGGTCATTGTTAGCGCTAACCGATCAATGGGGTTTCCCATTTCCATTGTTAACCGAATCACCTTCTCGGTTCCAGGGTGGAGGAAGAAGAGACGAGAAAAAGAAAGAGACGGAGGTCTCAAGGTCTTCCTGGTCGCGATGAAATTTCATTAAAACTTTTACCTTCTGTTGACAGGAACGGACGGTTATCTATAGTCAGAAGCTATGCGAGAACGTGGAAGAGGTGTGCGAAGAGAAGTCGTGTTTAAATTTCACCGGTTACCGGAAACGCGAGAGCACGTTGACGACACGTTGTGGTACGACATTTTAACATCGTTGCAACGATTTCTAGAGACGTCCCTCTCTACCCCTCGATTTCTTTTTTATTATTGAACAGTCGTTGGTCGAATATGGTCGTAATTTATATCTATACACCCAGTTCTACCCGGTTTCTCAGCATGATCGTCCATTTGAGCGGAAAATAGATAGAACATGTCGACCGGAAATGTTGCAAAGCTTGCCCTGGCTGAGAGGAATTGGCTTTCCATTCCGGATCTGCTTAATTCCGGTTAGAATCCTCTTGGGAAAGAGGAAAATTTGGAATCGAATTTGATAGCGTGTGCTCTCGCGAGAAGTAGAAACCTTGTGATCATTTGCCGAATAATTTCACATTAAATTATTCGTAATACGAACAGTTAATATATCGATCGAGACTTGTTTAACATGAATAATTTGATCTCAATCTATTAATATCAAGTATAATAAATTTCAATCATTTTTTGTATGATATTTTTGTCTCTCGTTAACGTCCTGTCTCGAGAAATGTGTTTAGAGAATCAAACCGTGCTACAGCTCGTGAAAATTATCCCAAATTATCTATCTACGACGTAATAATCGTTATTATTTTACAGAGATGATGGCGTTTGTGAAACAAGGAGGGGTGGAGTTTCGCGTAAAATATCACGCTTTCTTTCACGTCCCCAAATCTTTCTCAAGTCCCCGACTCGAGATACGCTCTCCTCGTTTCGTTCACGACCGGTTACTCGAGATAATGATTCCTCCTTCGTCTTATTATGCCTCGCAAACGAAGTTAGACGGACGGTGGCCCGGTAATTTGGCACGGTTAATCCGCCTCGTGGAGCCCGGTAATTGAATGTAACGTCCAACGCCACGACTCCACTTTCGTCCCCTCGTTGTCGATGTTAATTTGCCCTCCGTGCCGATCCACTGTTTACCAGATTATTCTTCAGATTGGAAGGCGCTTGAAATCTAGTTTCTGCGACTCACTGCCAAGTGATCCTCTTCCAAGCCTTTGATCCTTGAGTGCCAAATCGTATTAAATCAAGTGTTATCGCATTCCTATGGAATCCATAGCATCCTTTATTCCTTTACAAGAGATTCGACACGAATTAATTGTTTTCTTTTTCGGATGAAATAAAGGAAAAAGAATATAAGATCAAACTTCGATTCTAAATCTACGTCAATCGACCAATAAAGTGTCACGAAGTGAAGTGAAACGAAGTGCCAATAAAACCGCCCTAAACCAATTCCACTTTCAATTAACCGCCAATAATTGACCAATGAATCAGTATTAAAGAATCCATCGTTAATTCGATTTAGTGCCAAGATTGCATCAGCCAATTCGTGCACCAATTGATCGTGCCGAGGCTCTTCCTTCGTATGTTGAAGGATAGATAATGGAGACCAATACTTGTTTGTATCTCTCCCTTTATTTTTGTTTTTTTCCCTCCTTTCTTCGCCCCTCTTTCCTTGGAGAGGACACGCCTATAGCTTTATATGTGGAGATCGGCAATAGATCGCTCGCGCTTTGGAAATACCTAGACTTCGAGTCCAGTCGAGTCGAGTGTTAACGAGTTTCCACGCGAGCTCGTTAAAACATGATTTTTCGCGTTGCGCACGCGCTTACACGCCGATCGGAGATCGATCGAGGCGAGGCGAGAGTGCAGAGTGAAGCAACCGGGATCGTTGAAGTTCGATGATCTGATTCTACGGTTTTACGCTCGGCTGTTTAATAGCTGGCCAAGTTCGAGTAAACTTTTAGCTTCGAGGAGACGTAACGCCGCTATTTATGGGCCATTGTCTTCCTGTCATCGCTAGCTCTCAAGAAAATGGGGGATGCACGAGCTTTACGAGATTCCTCGAGCATTGGGCTTCAAGTCTCGACGAAAGAAAAAGTTCGAATCAAACGTATGTATACGATAGAAAATTTCGATTGAAAGAACTCGAAAACCGCCTCTTTACTTTTGATCGATTAAATTCAAGTTCGAATTGGCTTCAAGAATTGAATCAAAATTGTCTTTGATGAAATTATTCGGTATTCTTCGGCTTTGTTATTCTCGATACGAATTTAAAAAAAGACTTTGAAAATTTAAAATTCTATGGAAGAGAAGTTCAATGTCTTTCTACGAGCAAATCACAGCCTCCAACCCCTCGCAATTAAAAAATTTATCTCGATCCTCGTCTGATGAAGTTTAAACACGAGTCTATGTTCAAATCGAGCTTCACTCCCCCCCAAAAGGGAAGAAGATAGAATTATATACACGTACAGTTGGCAGCTCGCACGACTAATCTTATATTACTGCAGCGATCTTGGTACCAGTTGGCGCACCAAGTAATTGTCACTAGAAATCTGGAACGCGATCGTGGGCCGCCCTGTGGGTGGAACAACGAATATATACCTCGATTTTACCTCCGTGAAACCGCTGGATAATAAAACACCATAAGAAACGTTTCCTTTGCGTTTCCAATCCGAGACAACGATAGGCAGAAATCCTTCTTGCAATGGGAGGCCGTCGAAAAAATTGAAGGGACAGATGAGAGATGGATGGGAACAAGGTTGCAAATCGCTGGCCGATTTCGAAAGCGAATATAGCGAATATAGCGGTTTGGTTACATGCCGGATTTTACCAGGCGAATATCTTCTCGCCGAGCTATTTAAAATTCCAACAGGCGAGCGCTAATCGATACAGGGAGACATCCACCGACCAACGGCTCTGTGCAATGGATATTTAAAATTCTAATCGGACCATTCGGTCCCTGGATCGCGGCGGGAATTCCGAAACGTGCGATTCGGGGGGAGGGAGGGGTGGTGGGTGGTCAGATTACGGATCGAAACTGTTCCTAAGGGAGACGAAAGGTGAAAGGTGAGAGGAGATGAATAATGGAGTTAAAAATTCGGAAAGGATTGGCAATTAAATATTAACGAATTTTTTCACGAGGATTTTTTGGCAACTTTATGAATTTGAATTAAAATACGTGGAAAGGATATTTTATCGATTGTGTTGAGGCAAACCTTCGACATGGTGTTCAAATACAATTAAGAATTATAGGATTTAATATATTTGGATAGATAACGCCCTTAAATACGGATTTTTATGCTTCGAAAAATTCATTCATCCTTATCTAAAACGTATAACATTATAATGTTAAGATAAGTTCAAGTTATTAAAGTGTATTATATATTTACGCAAATGATATTTTTCGAGAGATTTACACACACGATAATTTTTAATTAACAAGATTTTAAATTTGCCTGTCAAGAAGAAAAAAGAATGAGAAATAAAAGAAGGGGGGAGGGGAAAAATTGTAGACATTTCAAGGCGTAGGAAGGTGGGTGGCGCTCAATGCTTCACGTGTGTCCACACGTTGCGGTGAACGTAGTCGATTTAACAATCGGAAACCGCTCGATTCTTATCGTCATTATCGGTGTGTTAATTATTGTCCGGTCGGGCTCGCCTGTACACGGGTAATTCTAGTTCAGTGGCACCAATGGACACGATCGTGTCACGAGTAGAAAAGGCAACGGGGACAGAAAAGGTTGACAGACTTGTTCGCGCAAGCGAGAACTGATATTGCGGCAGGAAAAGAAAAAAAAAAAAAAAAAAAAAAAAAAAAAAAAAAAGGAAAAAATAATTCTGTCGTGGAAAATTCTACGCTTGCAATGTTACATGGTGGGTTAATAACATCACGTACGAATCGGTGTTCTCTATTTAATCGATTTTATTAATGCAAGTATCACGAAGGCTGGTACAATTAATTGGAATATTAAAATTATTATAAGCGAAATATTTATAAATCATAAAGAAAATTGTGCAAGAGTTTTAATGTTCGATTACGTGCTGTTCGATGCAAAACTAGTGAAATTAGCACAACAACAAGAGTTTACAAAATGTCAATTTGTTCATTAATATTGTTAATTAAGAAATAATTGTGCAAGAGGATTCTGAAAACAATGAAAATTCGATAAAAGGTTACAATATTTAATAATATATTATTGAATAAATATAAATAACAATGTGCTAATATTAATTTTAGATTGTAACTTTAGACGAATGTGTGGATGTTAATCGGCGAATGAGAATATTTATTCAACAATAAGATTCCCCTCTTTCCTCTCTGTCACGATTTTATTTAATTAAAAATTTTCGATCCACTCGAAAACATTTCCCCAAATAATAAATTTGATTTAATTTAAAGGACACCCAGGTGTCCGGCTTCAATCTGGCGATACCAATAACGACGAGCCAGTAATCACGATAAAATTGTTTAGTTGTTTGTTCATCCCCGTTTGTTGCGCGAGAAGTAATGTAACGCGTCGTCGAATAATGGAAAAAATGAAACCGTGCAAAACGACACAATGCACGCGAACAGGCAGAATTTTCTCCCTGTCCTGTTTTTAACGAATCATTTCTTTCTTTCTCCATCGTGGAATAATTTTTCCATCGTGGTAAAAATATTTCAAAAACCAGACGCGCATCGTCGAACATTAACACCCTTCAACGTGGTCGAAATATCTCCCCTCTCCTTCCATTTCAGGGGCGAAACAAGCAATGAAATCCATTATCCTTGTCTTTCGACTTTCTAGATATAGGTAAAGTTGAGATGAGGCTGGTATCACGGCGGAGCCAGAGGTATAATTTAACGAGATTACGGTGGAATATGCGTCACGACGCGAAACTCTATTTCATCGTGCATTGTGTGGATAGATAGATTACACGAGATTTCAGGCTGTCACTTTCGATATCGAAGATCGTAAAAAAAACGTAGGAGATTAATTGTTAAATGTTAACCTCGAAGATATGAATTTTCTTGCTTCAATGAACGTTTTCACATCTTCTTTTGCGGTAATTGTATCTTTTTGAGCGAGATGATGAGAGAAGCTGGCCATTTCCGTTGCGAACACGAAAATTACACGTTCTTATCATTATAATAAACGTTATAATAGACGAAAGATATTGCTTCAATGCGGATGATTTGTTCCAAGAGACGAGTGAAATTCTTGTTGAACGAATCTTTGAAATGATCGAAGATCTTTTCAAGACTTACAACTCGTTCCCGAAATTTCAAACTGAGAGAAAGAGACGTTTCCTAAAAAAAAAAAAAAAAAATTAAAATTAAATATACCCTCGAAATTCGATCATCAGTTTCATCAGAGAGGAGAAATACGCAATTTATCGAAATTTAACCAAGTTAATTAACTCGAACGCGCAATCATCGAGGGTGAAAGGATTAAATTAATAAATTTCATTTCAATTGTTCGTTGAATTTCGATGAGACGAGACGCTGTGATATTTTCCACTCGAGGACATGGCGCAATGATGAAGGAACGAGCGAAAATTTGATCCGGAGGAAAGGCAACGATGCGGACAATGCAGTCGATTGTCGTTCGCAAATGCGGACGGCGGCAGAGGCGAGCAGAACACGGAAATGATGGGCAGAGCTCTGGACGGCGGCGGTAGCCCACACTATCTCGCTTCGCCTACATTGCGTAAGATACTTTCGAGTCTAGTTGCCGAAGCGAACTGCGGCACGCCGCGAGCGGAGGCGAGGTACCGTGTATTCGTCAGTTGTGCTCAATTTTCCTTCCTCCCTCCTGACAATCGTAACAACCGGCTCTATTTATCGACCTATATCTTGCCTCACGGGGATCTTGGCAACCTCGAAAATATTACGAATATTGGATCATAATTTTGAATGGGATAGCACGAAAAATGATATTTCTCGGATCATTTTCTCGGGAGAGAAAAAGCTCATATATCTTTCTTGTTTCATTTAAAAGTTAAAGAACGTTATGTAAATATATCTTGAAGAAGTGGAAGAATTATATATATATATTGAGATATTTTAAATGAGGAAGTAATATAAGGATTATATATATATATAGAAAATATGGTGGACAGTCAGAAGTTAGATTTGCAAGCAAAGTAAAGAGATTACTTTTTTTTTGGATTGATCATTCTTCGAATGGAGAAACTATCGAATCAACTTTTACTTAATATTTCAACTTCATTCTATGAAATTTAATATATATTCGCGTCTTCCTTATCTTTCTCCCATTATAAATTTTAAATAAAATTGAAATATCCCGAACAATTTTTTCGCAATAAATAATTTATTAATTCGAGATATTTTAATTTCACGAACGGAAAATGCATCGACCTTCGTACGTCCTGTACGATTTCACCTAGAAAAAAATCATTTGCTTGTAAATTATATGATTCACGCTCAAGTACGATCCGCTTGAAACGTTTTTTTTTTTTTTTCTTTTTTTTAAATAAAAAGAATTTAAAGTGCTCCAAAAATATCCAAAAAGAAAAAAAAAAGAAAAATTCGAAAAACGAAATATTCGACATTCCATCCGTTGGAAGGATGAACACATAAGTTGCAGGCCAAGTGCATGCTATCGAGTTTCTTCTTTTTACCAACGGGGAAAGTGCACGCGCGAACCGTTAGCAAGAATGTTGCTCGATTTTCAATGATAAAACGATAGAAAGCGACCTGCCTGGTTGCGCAACGACAATTATGCACTTTTGGCGATCCTCGCTCGCAGCTGGTCAACGTGACTCCGTTTTCACGCCGCATATCTACATTCGAGAATATGTAATTCGTTCACGGTAGAACGGGCAATCTTCCTATTATTGCGCGGCTCGAATTTACTAATGAAAATTTCTCGCCAATTTGCGGCGCAGTTGCGAAATGGTCGCGCGAATTTCGTGCTTCCGACGTGTCTTCGATCGATCCGCGGTCTACCATTTTCCTAGGTCCAATCCATAGTTGGCACGAATTACATAAAAGGGTGAAACTTGTCGCTAATAAATCTACGCGTTGATGCGTGTTCGGTTAAACGAGCAACCATTTCGGTTTACATTATCGAGACGCCATTATTGGCCGATTACCATTCCATCGTATGGAATGAATTTCACGAGTGATGAATCGTCGATCGTTCGATCGTTGTATAATTGCGAACGAGAATTGAGTTAGCTTTTTAACTAGATTCGAAATCCTCCGATTTGAAAAATTGATTCTAATTTTTTTGGAGAGTAAATGGAAATTTTGTGAAAATTTTATTTTAAAATTTTGCCAATTAAAAATTTCTCTTTGCGATATTAATTTATGCGGATTGGACGTTATCAACCTGTTATATCCTTAACCTCGAACGGTAACACGTCAAACTTTTCCGTTTCACCTTGTGAAAGGTGACGTGGTACCACGTCAGACATTCTTATAAACTTTCGATTTCTAAATATCCTTTACTCTCCGATCTCCAAAAATAAAAATAATAATAATAATGAAAAAAGATAATAATTTTGCATCGTAAGAATTAAAAATATCATCAATTTCAATCCTAAAAACTCCTCCATTTCGATTCCCTCCTCAAAAAAAATTGGAAATGTTACCACTCGACGAACATTTTCTTCAATCTTCCCTCGCAATTTCAAAAAATATTACCACCAATTTTAATTTCGCTCTCCGATCGTAAAAAAAAAAAGGACTTGGCTCCATCGTAATTCTCCCTCCTCCCCAAAAATTGGAAATATCGATCGTCCCACATGGAATAAATTCGTGTTTTCGCACGATAGTCTCGCGAAGTGTTTCCACCAGTGTTGGATCGATGAGAGAATGCATCGTTTACGGAGAGTTGAACTCGGATGAACCGAGAGCAACTGGGGCGAAGTGGAACGAGAAAGAGGCGACGAACACGTGCGTCGAGACGCGGTCTCGGCGCATTAGCCCGAGTCAGACATCTCGGGTCGTAGACTTCCATTCGTTGTCGTCACGACTCGCGTGGAACGACCACGCTTTTCCCACGGATTACCCGCTTCGCCGTGAAAATTTCTCCGGTTTCACATCCTCGTGTTACATAAAAATCCCCGAGCAGACTCGAGCCGGGCGCATCGCAGCCAGCGGCGCGCGTCATTGTCCGCGTGTCGCCGCCTTATCGAGGAGTTTCTCTCGACGAGGATCTTTTCGAGCTAGGGAGAGGAAGATCCCTTTTCCCCATTTCGACCAGGAATTTCCTTATTAACTTTGCGATATCGCGCAACGTTGTATAATTAGATGGCGAATCTTTATGGAAATTATTATTATTATTTTTCGTCGGTTTAATCGGAAGAATATGGAAATTTGATTCCGTCATTCGGAGAAACGATTGTTGTATTTCGATTTTTTAATATTTTATTCATGCGTTTAAATTTATTCTCTCTCTCTCTCCCTCTCTCTCTAAATTTAAACGTTATTTCGTTAATAAAGCAAATTCATATTTATAATTGTGAGAGGTGGAATAGTGAATGGAGATTCGATTCATTCATCCGATTGTTGAAAATGATCATTTTATTTTTGAGTTTGGTTTGTTATTATTATTATTCGTTTTGTGTTTTCGTTTAAATTTCTCGTAAATGTATAAATATATTCTTGGTCTAATTATTAATCGTAGATTGCAACATTAGATTCGTATGAATGAAATTTTTTTGATAGTATCCGATTATCTGAATTGATAGACTACATAACAAATTTTATAATACCGCTTGTTGCAAAGTTTACACGAGTTAGAATGGGTTAGGCATGCGATTATATTATATAAATTGATTCGTTCCCTATCAGATTAATAATTAGAAATATTTCTCATATTTGATAGAAGATATAATAAGGAATTAATCCGTTGAATAATTATTCCTCTTACACAACTTTTTACACAAATTTAAAACATTCGATACACTGTTATGTAACGTTAACGAGTGAATGTGAATTATCTTAATTCTCATTGTACGAATCTATTATTTATTCACGTTCGACAACAATTCGTAATCAACAATTTCATATGAAAGCAAAGAAAAAAAAAAGTAGCTTGCAATATTCACGATTCTCGCAATACTTGATTGATCTCGAGAAAACTAATAAATTCCAACCTTTTTCTTTTTTTTTTATATACAACTCTCCTTTCCAACCTTGTCGCCAAGGTCGCAATTCCAATCGCCTCCCTATCCCTCAGTTTCAACAAGGGTGAGCTATACAACGAGCAACCCATTGTTAAGGTCCAGCTGAACGGCTCAGAGAAAGGGACACGCTCCGATTGGTGGCGATCGATGCATGAGAAACGTACACCAATGCTGCCTCGTATTCGTAACTCGACACCAAACTTCATCGTACGCTAGAAATAATCTCGATTAGAGACATCTTCTCTCACAAACATTGCTCCTTGAACGTTTTTTCCCATCCAATCCAATCCTCGGCCACGAATTTAACACGATGCATGATCGTGAAGGGAAAGCCAATTTACACGCGAAAAGCTTCGATATTCCGGGCGAAAATTGTGACCCTGTTAATCGGGGATCGGATTGGAAATGGACCACGTTACGGGCCACGCATTCGTCCTGCCGCGAGAAGAGAGAGAGAGAGAGAGAGAGAGAGAGAGAGAGAGAGAGAGAGAGATTGCAGCCGGTACAGATAAATGCATATATTTGTTCGATACAGTAGTTGGAGGAACGCGCGTTTAGTTTAGTTTCGATTCGATTGCACGGTCCACGAGAAAGTGGTTTTATCAGGGGGGACGTAGGCGCGCGTGAACGTGGTATCGATCGAATCGATCCTGTCCAAATGGATATCGGATACGAAACGAAAAAAAGAAAAAGGAAAAGAAAAAAAAAAAGAAAGAAAGGGAAAAAACTCCTCCGGGGGAAACGAGGTCAGAAAACGTGTACGTGTCTTTCTATCGATGGCGTTCGATGGAACGTAAAGTTTCCAATAAACGCACAATATTAATAGGGCCGTTATTGGTCAACCGTGACACCGTGAAACCGAAAGAAAGAAACGATCGATTGCACAATTGGTTGTTTCGCCGTTCGTTGAATAATCTATCGCGCCATATTTTTCTGCCTTTCTTCCTTTATCCTTCTAATGGAATTCTAATGCGTTTCTCGAACGCGTAACTTTCCTTCCATCCCATCGTCGCGCGGAAGACGATCCCTTGGAATCGATTGGGACCCGTTACGACGAAACGATAAAGGAAACGATCCGGTTTATTTGTGAGACTGTCTCTCTAATTGATTGGCAACGATCGATCGATTGGCCAAGTTTCGAGGGTGGCCAAGAGCGAAAAGAGGCGAGTACAGCCGCCGCTATCGCTTTATATATTCGAAACCGGTCAGGGCTGGCGAGAAAAGATACGGTGCGCGGGCGACTTTCGCGAATAGATCGGCGAATTTTTATCGGCGTACGCCAAATAATATAATGGCTTTCACTTTGCACGAGCCGGAAAACTAGCCGGCTGTGTTATACACGCACGGACGAGGAGTCATTCGGAAGCGTGGTTTAATTAAAAAATATGATTTAATCGTGTCCCTCTTCCTCTCGTATTCACCCTTTCTCACATGTACCACCCTGCCATTATCCTTAATCAGACGCCTCGAATAATCACGATGAGGGAAGATAATGGCGCGCGATACATGAAAAGCCGCTTATCGAAGCGTTCCGCTTAAGACCGTTTTATCAACAACCGAGGGATTTTTCTTTGGTAAACAGCGGAGGGATCGGTGATCAACGGTTGCACAATTATGTAGATCGCGCTCACGAGAAGAAGAAGAAGAAGAAGAAGAAGAAGAAGAAGAAAAAGAAGATCTGTATAATGTTATCTTTGTAAATATATCGCGAAGAATTTCTAGATGGAGGAGGAGGAGGGAGCGAGCAAATCTTCTCTTTGTTCGGCAACTGCGAACATGGGATCGATGCCGCCGGTTGATCTAGACGAGCATTACGCGGATTACGTCGTTAGAGGCTGGATGAAAAACGTGGGCTCCGGTAATGGGCCAATTTTGCAAACTGAATTTCTCCTAATAATTAACCGAGTGTCCTTGTTCCTTATACAATAACGTAACACGCGTTGCTTCGTTCCCAACGTTGCAACGAGAGAGACTATTTCGTCTTATATTATATATAGAATCTATCAGGATATCGAATTCGATCGATAATCGAGATTGAAATAAAATCTCGATTAAGAAGAGAAATAAAAAGGTGAATTAAGATGTTCTCGTCTAAGACGAATTGGCGTAATTCGAAATCGTCGAGGATAATGAGAGGCAACCCCTTTTCCGTTATACACCATGCCAATGGGAATTAGTAGGTTGAGGTAATAAGTAACAAGCGGCGGCAGCAGCCAATCTATTTAGAAAAGAATTCAGGTTTCTTAAGGCCATTCAATGGCCCGTAATTCCTAACTCTTTAGAGCGTTCCACGCTCCTTCTCGACGCTAGGTTTCCAGGTAATGACCTGGGTCATAATCTGGTCCAAGCGCTTCACCATTCTTAGATTCGCTGCCATTTCCTCTCTCTCTCTCTCTCTCTCTTTCTCTCTCATTCTCTTTTTTATTATCCTTTCTCAGCTAAGAGATGGAGCTCGTTTAATGGGATCTCGAATCGAGATCTACGAGGTCATCCTTGCTCTTGTCGTCTTCGCGAAATTTCAATTCAGAGTTTTGCACGGTTAATTCCGCACTTTTACTTCTTTACGAGAGATCGTGAGAAATTGCGCGCTTTTCAGGGCTAAATCTCACGCTGTTGCAATCGAAACTTCCTGCGACTGTGTTAACAGGAATGCCTGCTGCGTTTCCACTTTTGTTTTTTAATGTCTCTTGTTTTTTTATTATCATTATTGGCTTCGAGAGCTAAAAAAAAAAAAGGAAAAAGAAAATTGAACGTGAGGATCAGCTGATCGATCTTCGTTTCCTTGGCGACGAAAATGTGCCGTAATGCGCTTCGCGATTGCATCATTACTTAGACACCCTAAGTATTCCTTTTATATTTCGTACTTCAAAGACGCGGAATATTTTAATCGAGAAGAATAGAATAAAAGACGAACTCCGTTCCAATCTTTTCGTGAAACATGTAATCGAAAGAGTTGTATCTCGACTATAATCTTTCTAACAATTTTCTTTCTTTCTTTTAGATAAAAAACACGTACTTTTCTCCGACTCCTGGATTGCGAGTCGAGAGTGAAAGCTACTCCTCTCTGGAAAAGAATATTTATCCGCGAGGAGAATAGTCGAATTCGAAAAAGAAAGAAAAAAAAAAAAAAACACACCCTCGATCTCGATCTCGAGCAAATGACGCATCCCCACGGGGTGCACCTGTGCAGGAACCGTGTCAGGAAGAGGTCAGGGAATCCGGGCGGATTACGATTCCGTAGCACCTACGGTGTCGTGCAACCGTTCCACGCCTCGTGCACCACGCCTGGACACGAGAGAGTCGTGGTGACCAGGTAACCCGGGTGGTGCCTGGTGTTGCACTTGGTGTGTAGGCCAAGATGGTGGGGCGGGTGGAGTAGGAGGCTGCACTGCTCCCTGCCGTGGACGAAGCCGTGGAATACCCGCGAACAACCTCACAAGCTATGGGCACAAGCGAGGGGAAGGAGGGGTCCCCTCTTTCGCCCCCTAAACCCAAGCTGGTGGGACTAGGTATGGCTCTGGTGCCGGCCGCTGGTACGGCGTGGATTATAGTTTTTCTGGGGGGAGGGTGGTGGAGCGCCTTGCTTTCGAAAGGATGGTGATTGTGGAGCGTAGCCAGAGTAGAGTTAGGCGTATATAAGGCCCGCCGGCCCGGCCCAAGTCAGTCAATCACCGGACTACCAGCCCACCATACACACACCAAACATGAAGGCCTTTGTGAGTATCCACCACGGGGTTGGTGATTATTTCGTGGGGTGTAACGAAACGAACCAACTCGCGCTTTTCCTCGATCGTCAGTATCTTCCATATTGCTCTCTTGAACCGCGATATTCCTCGATCTTTTCCGTAACACGATTCTCGGACTTTTTTTGCATAGAGTGCGTACTAGAGTTTTCCATCGATCAGATCTTTTCCGCTTTGGAAATCGTTTCCATCCGTTCGTCTTGGGATACGCGAGTAATCAAGCTTCGGGTGACGGTATTCGGTATTAGATCGGATAAATCGATCGGATCTTTTCGTGAAACAGAGTCGCTAAAAGCTGGAGGAAAATCGAAAGCTAATCGGATTCTAATGCCAACTCTATCGACGTTCAATGTCACGGGTCTCTTTTCTTTTCTTTTCTTTTCTTTCCTTTTTTTTTTTTTCCTCGAGCCAAGCAGTGGTACGTACACGTCGAATCGGCTTTGCCCTTCTTACGCGCTCCATTCATGCGGCAAGAAGTCTCGTTACACGGTACACTGACCGCGGAACCGGTTGTAATAGTATCATCGTCATTCAGCCGCTGAACCCACGACCGGTTCTATTCTTGGCGCATCTTCATTCACGAGTAACCTCTTCCCCTCTTCGCCTCTCGATTCATCCCTGAAAATGGGAGGATCCAAATTAGCACGATCGGTTCATTTTGTTACAAAAATTCTTACGAAAAGAAAGAAAAAAACGAAAAGAAAAATCTTCGAGCGAGTGTTATCTCTTCGAGTGTTAAATTGAGATAAGTAACGATTTCGTAAATCACGAAACGAAGGGCGTATGCAAAAGGCGGGTTTCGAAACAAGCACAGAGTCACAGCCGTTCGATCGTTTTCCGATCGTTGGGTCGCGAGAGAACGCTCGGTCGGCCACGTCACACGGATCGGCCGGGATCGTTCCATGTAAACCGGGATGTGAAAGTTTCGCCAAGTTAGATATGCATAATACCGGGTAGTGCGCTCGTTTCGAAGCGCGGCGGCTCGAGAGAGCTGGGCGTGACAACGCTCCTCTCGTTGGAGGAGCAGTTCCCTTTTCGACAAGACAAGAATCGATCGGAGCCAGTTCGACCTCTTTCCGCGCTCGTTTCACCGATTTTCTCCTCGATCCGCGATCGATTCGCGGTAAGAGAACCGGTCGTTTCCACTAATATAGCAAGGTGGAAATCGTCGAGATCGAAATTCTTTTCTCCGAAGAAAAACAAACTCGAAGCATTTTCAAACGATAATTATCGCTCGCCGTCCATTAATTATGAATCTAGAATCGCATTAGATACGCGATTGCGTAAAATACGCGAGCCAATTTTCTCTTTTCTTTTTTTCCTTTTTCCTTTCGCGAGATAACAAAATTTTTCAATTTTTTCAAAAAGTAATTTCCCCTCCTCCCTTCCCTTGTAAAACGCATCGATCGAAAGGATAAGTATCCCGATACTTAGGCGTGAATTCTTTCCACGGAGTTGCGAAAACGTTACGAAATTCTCGTTCGAGTTTTCCGTAGCACGTTGCGAAATTTCACGCTCGACTTCCATCCGGTGATCGCAGCGCGGGCACGGGCGCGCGGACTTTGATATTAAAGGAGGCAACAACCGGTCGCATCGTTGCTTTCACGGTTTAAAAGGCTGGAGGGACGACGTTTCCCCCAGGTGGCGGGAATCGTTTCTCGATGGCGTGGAACGCCGATCCGCAATCGTGTAACGGGTATCGAAAGTGAAAGCCGTGGTTATGTTACACGAGGCTCGGTGGTAATCGGTGCCAAGTCAATGGGAGGCTGAATTAGGCGGCGGTTAGGTCGAGTTAGTAATCGCTTCCGTGGAATCGGGAAGGATAGACGGAGTTCGTCTTCGTTCTCCTCCACCGATTTCACTTCGAGTTTTATTGCCTTTCACGAGCCCGAACGACTGGTCCGATTGGCCACGCAACGACGACGACGACGACGAGACAACTAGAGCTGACCCCTGACGACCGATCCGCAGGTTGTGTTCGCCTGTCTGGCAGTGGCGACGGCGCGCGCCGGAATCGCGCACGGACCCGGCTATGCCCTGGCCGGAGGTCATGGCGGTTACGGAGGCGGCGTCGGCCTCGCGGGAGTCGGCCTGGTCGGCGGAGGTGCTAGTCTCTCTGGTGGTCTGGCAGCTGGTGCTGGCAGCGCGAGATCTCTCCAAGAGGGTGCCTCCAGCTTGGGATCCTCCGCTCTTGGTGCCAGCTACGCCGCTGGATCCGCGGCGGCGGCTGGAGCTGCTGGTGTTCAACAGATTGTCTCTGGTGGTGCGTAAACAAAGATCCGTTTAGAAGGGAGAGAGATAGAGATAGAGAGAGAGAGAGAGAGACGTTGGTCGATCGGTGACGGGATACCTTTCGTTCTGT
This sequence comes from Apis laboriosa, assembly GCF_014066325.1. Lineage (NCBI taxonomy): Eukaryota > Metazoa > Arthropoda > Insecta > Hymenoptera > Apidae > Apis > Apis laboriosa. Next base: position 158,675 of record NW_025224511.1, on the reverse strand, counting down.
CGAGCAGGAGTGATCGGTGGCAGGGCTGACATTGGACCTGCCGAGGGACCCAAGGCTAACGTTGGACCCCAGAGCGGACCATCTGACAGCGTTGGACCCCAAGAAGGTGCCAAGAACGTAGGTGGACCACGTACCGGCCCAGCTGGCCTCGTAGGACCCGCAACCGGCCCATTCACCTCCGTGGGTGCATCCGCTGGTACCTCCACCCTCGTTGGACCGTCCCAGGGAGCCGCTAACTTGGTAGGACCATCCGTGGGAGTCGTATCTTTCTACGCCGGAAGTGGCAACATCAACGGTGACGACGGAAGCTCTGGATCCGCTGCAGCTGCCGCGCCTGGTGGCCTCGCTGGTCCAGCTCTCGGCCTCGGTGGTGCTGGTCTGTATTTCCTTCCACTCGGCGAGAAATATTCCGCGAGAAAGTCGCGAGAAGAATGCGTATCGAATACGTATTGAGCAGAGGCGAAGAAGGAGGAGAGAATGCATCGATCTTTGCTCGATCTTGGCGATCTCTGTTTACAGGTGCCATCGCTGTTGTGGGTGGTGGTGCCGCCGGATACGGCGCTGGCCTTGGCGGACACGACGGTGGTGTTGCTGTGATCAACGGACCGTCTGGCGCCATCCACGCTGGACTCGGCTCTCACGGAGCTATCATCCCCGGGGCACTCGGCAAGTACTAGACGTTCTAAGGCCCCAGCGATCTCGGCTCGGCGACGGCGGCAAACCCACCACAGTCACTTACCGGTCTCAAACGATCCTCAAACGCGCTCAACGTCTTCTTCCCAAAGCTTCGTCCAACCTAGGAACATGGTTATAGCGCCGGCGTTAGTGGTGTAGTCGGTATATAGTCGGAATATTCTAATCACAAGTAATCCAGTCGGTATATATCGAGACAAGGTGTGAAGGCGCGTGTTGAATGCCGAGCAAATGGCTGCTCTTCCCACGACCTGCCATCTACGCGATCACGGGCTCAGATCTCGGCAAAGTGTTGCACACCGTGGCCCCAGGCCATTCGTGATCCGCGGCTCTCGTCCCGCCTCCTCGTCGAGGAGACGCGACTCGTCCCCCTCGATCGAAAGACGAGGCACGGATTAAATTTAGTCAATTTCTTTATATTTCATCATGTCGTATCGCGATCGCGACGGGGAGGAAGACGCGGACGAAGCCGTGATTGGCCCAGCCACGGCTGTTGCAACGGCGGAACGCGACGTACGGGCATCTTGGTCGCGATCTTGGAGCGCACACGACGGGCCCGTGTCGAACGGACGAACGGCAACCCACAGGTTTCTCCATATCAAAGGACCTGGAAACCACCGCGCCAGTTACCCAGAAGTCAACGCAAGCACGTTGAACCCGGCTGCTCCGTCCATGGACCCGGCAAGTGGACAAGCTTTGGCGCTTCGTCGTTGGACCAACTGGGTCTGTTCTGTTTTCTGAACACCCACCGTTGCTCCGGCAGTATTCTCTATTTTTTTTATTTTTTTATTTTTTTTTTCCCCTCCCCCCCCTCTCTCTCTCTCGCTCTCTCTTACGTCCTCCACCATCCGCGTAAGGCCGCCGTATACTCTTCACACGTTTTTATTTACCACTCTTTTTTTTTTTTTCTTTCTCTCTCCCCCCTCTCTCTTCCGATGAGCCGCGCGACGATCATCGATCGCTTCACGGTCTCACAAGTTGTTATACTCACTGCCGCACTCAAGCATACATATTATTATTACATTACTCGTCCATGCGCATATATGTTTTCTCTTTATATATATATACATGTATACATACTATTACTACTACTTCCTTCGCGTATATATATATATGAACACATTGCCACACGCGCGCACACACACTATTGCTATATGTGTATTCGTATATATACACACACTACACATATATTATATAATCGTGTTATATGTTAGTGAAAGAGAGAGACCGGTAGATTATGGTAGGTCAGCCCTTCCCGTGAGTGAATGAATGTAAATAGATGGCGCGCCGCTGCCGGCCCCCGACCCCGCCCGCCCTCGTCATACCCTTTCTTTGCGATCACGACTAGCACCCCACCACCACCATAGATAGATACCACATATTTATAGCGTTTATACATTTATACAATACTTTATATAAAATAAAGCATCAGTATTTAAAACTCATCATCTTGATTATTTCTCGTTCTCGATCGAGACTCAACCCTCTCATCGTTCCATCCCTCTATTATTCGGTATCGAATTAATAACGAATTTAACGCAATATTCGATTCAAAAGAAAGAGAAAATTATCGATCGATTATTTTTTGTTCTAAAATTTTAATGATAGTTTTCTACGTAAAACGATTCTTCCTTCCTTCGGATGAATTAGTCAGTTTAATTCAATTAATATCATCAATAATTAAGAAACGTTTGATTCAATCGCGTCTATTAAATAAATACGATTATACAAAACGACGATCGAAGGAAAAATATTGATCTAATTTCCAAAATAATCCTTTCTTCAAGATTGATTCGTTCACGAAGCTAATCTGTACCAATTTACTAATTTTTCAGACACGAATCCCCACTCTCACGTTTCTCTCGTCGTTTAAGGGAGCAGCCTCTAACGAAACACTTAAATTCCGAATCGACCGCCTGTTGCTCGGCTCCGGTTTTCCTAACGACTAAGATTGTGTCAAGAAGCGGTCCGTCCACTCGTTAGAAAGTTTCAAGTCCGAGTCGAAATTGCTCGTTAACGGTCCCTCGAAATTCGCGTCATCTACTCGCCGACGAAACGAAACGAGTAAGGGAGTGAGCACAAGCTGCATGTTCACGAAAATATGCGCCGTTGATGGCGGTTAAATTGATTCGCGTGGAACAAACGATTTCACTTATTTGACGTGACGTAAGGACGGTGGCAGTGTCAACGATGCGTAATGGACGTTTAATAACCCGACGACAACCGTGAATAATGGACCTCGCTCAGGGAAGAAATTTTATAGTGCTAATCCTCGTTTGATGTCTTTGCCTCGGGTTACGGGATCTGCGTGGGACTCGGCACCCGTTACCAAAACTTGCAACTTGGAACTTCGATACTCGAATTAGGCAAGATATTTGAGTTGCCTGAGATCGAAGAGATTGAGATTATTTTTTTTTTCTTAATAGAGAAAGGAACAAGCTATTATTAAGGGAAATGTGAAATTAATTTTTCCAATCTTCTTTCTTGTTCTTCTTACTAGTGCGCGTAATTTTATTTTATAAATTATTATTATTATTATTATTATATTGTGATTTATTGGAAAGAAAAATTGAATTGAACAAATGATTCGAGACAATTTTCGACCATTATCATTGCTCTCAACTAACAATTTCTGTCGTGTATGTTTCAGGCGCTGATCGATGAACAACATTCCGCGCGCCCAAGATGAGGATCTCGAAAGCGAATCTCGAAGACTCTAGGAGCAGAATTACCAGGATCGATGTACCGGAAGTGAAACGGTTGATTGAAAGGCCCGTTAACATCGATGTCAGAAAGGTAATCTTAAGCCGCGATGATCGTCTTTCGAGTGGTACGATGGTTGACAAACGGTAATTGGTTGGTCGATGATTACAGGGAGAATTGGTTATATCTCTCGCCGTGCGAGGATCGTCTGATGACATCAAAAGGGAGAGGCTCGCTTTGTAAAATAATATCCGCCCAACGAGTAAGCAGTACGTTTCGAGGAGAAAAAAGGAGATGGGCAAGACTCGGGAAATCGATCGTCGAATTAACGTCAAGTTTGATGTAGAATGATGAAGAGTGTGTTCGGGGAAAACTTTGAAATTAATTGAAAGCTCGGTCAACTTTTAATTATACGGATTGGAAGTTTTTTAATATGACATATATGATATATAACGTTAAAAGAAAGAGATGGATTTTTTTTTTTTTTTTTTGGTTTCTTGTATCATCGAGTGAAATAAGATATCGATGATAAATGATATAATATGGATACAGTGGTAAGCAAATAGAGAAATTCTTACTTTTAATTCGATTGGATGACTCGAGTATCAAGTATTAAATAGTTTCATTTTTATTTCTTTAATACTATGGTGTATATAATCGTGCACTGGTATCGATTCATATTTCGGTTTATTAATTGGAAAAAGTGTTAGAGGAAAAAGATAAATGGTTAGAAATTGAAATGACAAAATGTATTTTTTTGTACTATTTCTTTTTTTGAATAAAAACCTTTTTTTTTCTTTTTTTACATACATCGAATATGGTCATGTTAAAAAGTATTTTTTCAAAATATCCCGTGTTAATAGTTTTTCGACTGATATTTTTTTTTTAAATAGAATGACAAGAAGATTCGACATATGTAAAAAAAAAAAATAGAAAAAAAAATTGGATTTAAAAAGAATGCAAATGCATATTCATTGTGAATATGTAGTTCACTTCGAACGATTTCTAATATATATTTTTTTTCTCTTCAACCGGAAAAAGAAAGATGCTGTTAGTCGTGTCTTGTGTATGTAAATATGTTTATGTTATTAACTTTCTCTATTTATATTCTTGCCACTGTATACGATGAATAAATGAATGAAGAAACGGCTGTTGGACACCAATTTTTTTAACTAGAAATGTTTCTTTAAAGTGACAGATGATTTTTACTATTTAAGAGATATTAAAATTTCTCTTAAATATTTTAAAAAAATATAGTCATTAAAGAGATTTAATTACACACAGTGGTGAGTATATTACAAATTCTATGATCTTTTTACGTTATAAGAATATTACACTACATCTAATTCAAAAAAATTTTTATTTCTAGTTTTTTATGTAATATAAAATTACAATAATGATCGCGTACGTATTCAAAATATAAGGACCCTTACCATCTTTCGTTCAAGTTAAGAACTTTTCCTATTTATATTCTCGTCACACAGATGCATCACCAAGAATAAAATACTTAATACAAAAGGATTTCCATTAAATCTAAATATTCCATTTCGAATAAACCCCCCCCCCCCTCTCCAGAGAAATTGTATCACATCTAAAAAAAAATTCAATTCTTCTTTTTTCGCAGTCACGTCCATCTGTATCGAACTTTCTCCCCTTTTCATCGAGATTAGAGTTACGTATACCAGAGGACAGAATTTAAGGAAGGTGCACGGTGAAGCAGTTCATGCGAATGAAAAAGAACTTAGAGATCCCCGAGGCGAGATCAAGGGTCGATCTAGATCAAGCATTCAAGCTGATCGACCGTTGCTGACCCATCATATTTTCGGTGAAGTGGTTCGAAAGTTTTCAGGTCGATTTGGCCACAAATACGGTTTTTAACCGGGGTTAAAAAGGATTTTAAATCTCTTCCAGCCTCGCAAACGGCACGAGTCTCGATGGACCAGGCCTCCAGTTGGTCTGCAGTTGACCGTGAATAAAATAAAAGCCATCGGATGCGTGTTAACCCTGCCTCCCGGAATCCAGAGGGCTCTGATAGGTGGAATTGTTGGACGAAGATGGGGAGAAAGGTAAAAAGCGAGGAGATATTCCACGATCTTTTCTATTTCGTTTTTCTAGTCTTTCTTCGAGAGAAGGAGATATCTCTTCGTCGACGACCCATAACTGTCTTATACATAAGGACATGGGACAATTTAAGGAAGGAAAGGGAAATAAGATTTTTAAGAGGAGAAGTTTTACGCGTTTACTGTGCATTTCCATTGAAATTGATACGATATATTAATTGGTTTTTGGAAGAGATATTGTTATTGCCAATTTTCTTAGCTTTGGTGTAACAATTGAGTTTGATTGTTATCACAGAATGTGCGATGTGACAGTTGAATTCTCTCTCAGTTGAATCATCCCTCAGAGATGAGGCATCTGGATAAGCTGTAAACAGGCCCTACTGCGTCTTCTCTCTATTCATGTATTTGCCACGGTTCATAATACATAATGAATCTCTGTCAGAGATTTCCACGTGGAAACGGACATTGTCTGTATTATATTTTAAACAAATTGTATTTATATATATGAAACAGATATTTCGATTATTTTCGTTATTAATATAAGTAGATGTAATTTTTTAATATATTTATAAGGTGCCTTCAACTTTTTTACATATAATTCTATATTTTTTTTTTATTGCTGCGAAAAGAAAATAGATTTAAGAAAAGAGAGAATATCTAGTTTGAGTATCTTTTAAATTTGTATCATTTATAATATATTATTCAGCATACTGTTTTAGAAATGGATTTATCACATCAAAACAAATTGTTATTGAGTTTAAATGTTATAGAATTTAAAGTTCACTGAAATTTTATATATATGATTTCATTATTGAATGTTGTCAGCAACATTACTATTTCATAGTTGGTAGCTATTTGTTTCTCTTCGATACACGTATTTCAAATGTTTTATAAACAGATACGCGCAATCACGTATAATCAAATATATTCATTCAGCTAAACCCGTATATTTTATTTATTGTTTTCCACTGCCCAGTCAACATTAAATATTGAATTAAATTATTTGCAACATCAGAACAAGAACAGAGTAAGAGAAAAAATAAAACGAAACTTTCGAATATTTATTAAAACAAGAATATGAAGTGATTCCAGAATGAAATTGATAAAGCAACTTTTTTATCTTCTTCCAAACGAGTCAAGATTATTTATTCAAAGTATTCAATAAACCTTGCTTCCACTTCCTCGTTAACCCAGGATCTTTATTTAATGAATCGCCCATTGAGAATCTTTTTTTCACAAATCAGAATCAGATCACCGACTTTCATGGTAAAATCTCCAAATCTGCAGGATCAATAGATAAACCAGTAAATATTTGATTTATTCTGAGGAGAAATTATGAAATAGGACTCGGTGAATGTGAGATTCATTTCGCAGTTTCATCGTTCAAATTACAGGGAATAGCGTTGAATCACAGGGAATCGTTTCGTAATTCCCGCCAACGGATAAAAGATGTAGCACCGATCAGGCGTGGTCCTTTCACTCTCGGGGGTGTGCGATTCTTACAGAGTTCCCAGAAGAAGAATCTCTGTTTGCACTCGGGTTTTGCGGCCAAGGTCGTTGAGTCAGTGATGATTGAATTCTCGAAATCGAGAAAATCAAAAAATTAAGATGAAAGAATAAAAAATCGATTGATACCTTATAGACACCTTGTTCTCTTAAATTCATAATACATTCGCTTCGACTTTTTAATTTGTAATTTTTTAATACAGAATTTGAAATGGGAAACTGAACAACGAAATAACGTTTGATTGTTGAGAATAAACTGAAAATTCTGATATCTTGGAGATATGTTCGTTTTACGATTAAGTTCGTAATAAACGATTCTTGCTTGTCAATCATATACTCGAAAAGTATGTAAAAAAATAAAAATTCCTTTCTCATCGAAATCTTCTTACTTTCACGTCGAGTCAATTCTCTAAGAGTATACGATCCAGCCACGGAAATTATGACAGAAATAAAACAAGATGCGAGAATCTCGTGCGATAACCTTTCGGCTCTGATCTTTCACTTAATTTCACACGGAACGATCTTAAATTGGAAGCGATTCGGACAGTGTATCGAGTTGGAACGGAACAGTAGGCTGCTCTGCTCTCATAAGAATCCCGATGCATTGCTCCCGGCGCAGACAATGACTGCAAATGTCAGTCCCACCATTAGCATTGATCACGTTCAATCCCATTCCTTCTATCCACCGAGGATACAAATTTCAAGAGCCACGATTGAAATCTGTCAATCTATTCGGAATTGATATAGTTTCTATAGCACATAAGTTGACACTGGCGATCGTTATCTGATAATTCTATTCTCAGTAGTACATGTTTAACTGATATAGAAGAAGAAAGAGAAAAAAATACTTTGATATGCGCAATGAATTCGCATTAATATTCGGATGTAGCTTTTATTCTTTTTGATTGAATTTTTTAGAGTTAATTAAAAAGTATTAAAGTTGTAGAGGATAGAAACGAATTTTAATCATTTAATCATTTAACAAGGAATAATTTTTCGCGTATAAATAAACGCATTAATTAATAGGGAAATTTGCATGGCAAAAATTTCCAAGCGATAAACAAGTTACGTAAATTTTATATTTACGTTTACGAGTATTGCACACTAGTGACAGAATAAGTTGAATACAATAGCTTACACAACCGGTATTTTTGTAATATTAAATTTCATTATTTATCGCTTATCGTGAGAAAAATGCATTAAATAAATCTGCATCGTATAAAATGTATATTTCTACCTACTGCGGCTGAGTTTGTTTAAATATATTGAAATATATTGAATAAATTCATCGACGATTTTAATTCATCATTCAAATAATCGTAATTAATTAGAAACGAATTAAATTCAAAGAATTTTCAATCTCATTTAAAATGCTCGACTATTATTAGAATATTCCTTAACGTTTACAAACAGAAAGAGGAGGGGGAACAATTAGCATCGAAACGTTCTCTGTGAGCCTAGTTGGGCCAATCTTAACAACAATAAACAGAAGCGTCGATACAGTTTCACACGGTTCTCCGCGGAAACCTGTGCGATAATGGAACGCCTCTGGTAATCGAAGAATCAAACGGCGAATCGAGCGTTTCATTGTGCGCGGAAGCATCGTGGCCTGCGGACCGATTCGAGGGTGGACCAATTCGTGGGTAACGCGAACCGTGTATCGATCCGCCATTGCGATAATTGGAGCAACGAAGATCGCATCTTTTTCCTCGGCCACCATCCAATAAAGGTCACGTTCGCGACTCGACGCGCTCTCGTCCCGGCATACAGCGAAGGAAAAACCGTATTAATCCCTGAGAACGTGACTCTTTCTCACCCATAATGTTACTCGACTCGTTGCCAATCGATTGCCTCACCGAGGATGACGCCGTTATCCACCCACGATTTTTCGACAGACGAGAGACGAACGATTTTGTTCTCGATTTTAATTGTATGAGTGATATGAAAAAGATCGATTTATTCCATTTTAACTGTTTCATCGTTCATCGGCTCAACAAGAAAGTAAGAAAAGTAATTGGAATTTTCATTCAAGAAAATTCAAATGGCATTGCTAATGGCATGCATCCAGATACGATGTAATTACGAAGACATCTAGGCATCGATTATTAAAGGATGAATTATAAGAGTTATTCGAAGAATTTGAAGAGGCGATACGAGTTTGATAGATGCGACAGGGTGTTTCGCAAAATCTCGTTATTCCTTAATTTACGGTGTTGGTATGGGGCAAAGGGGAGTGCAAAGGACTAATTGACGCAATAAGTCGATAATTACGAGGGACAACGTTGGAAACGCTTGAAACATTCAGGCCAATTATACCGTAGGTCGAAGATCACGCCTGCTCGGTTACCTGTTATTCGTCCCCTTTATCGCCGGAGAAATCGAAAATTACGCTAATTACATCTCTTTTACGTCCGTCTAATCGATTCCTTTGTTCCGTACGCAAGGCGGTATCAACCACTGTCATTTATTCTCGCCGAGGAGAGTACGTTTTTCCTCTCGTATTTTTTCTTTTTTTTTTTTCTCTTTGGTGCAATCCTCGAATATATACAGTGAGAAAAGTATTTGCATTGTATTGTAATTCGATAAAATTTATCGTAAATTACGCGAAATTGTAATAATTTATTCCAAGCTATCATTATACTCCGTGTTTTGTACGAATATTTTTTGCAATATGATTCAATTAATGTATTATTTTTATTACTCTATAACTCTCTTCCAATAAATTCGTATAAACGAAATTCTAATATAATAATTGATAAGAAATTTATTATATTTGCATCTAATCAATACGTTTCGTCACTGTATAAATTCCACTAAAATTAAATTTCTTATAATTTAGATTTTTATGGACACGTTCCTTAACTCCGTTTCTCTTCGGCGTCGTTTAATGAAAATCGATCGAATGTTTTGCAAGCGTGGAAGCTGCGAATCGCAACGATTTCGAGATTACCGGGGACGAAAACGTTCCCATGAATAGCCAGGAGAAACGCCCGATCCCATTATACCGCGCAACGAAACGATCGAACTTTGCCCGTTCGGCACAAAGCGGGACTCGAGGCGAATACCGAAAGTTCCATTTTGACGAAAGACGGCCTTTCTGCATAACTTTACCGAGTTCCGCCCTGTAAAAAGAGATCGATGACGGGCGGTACACGATAAATCTATTCCATCAGCAACGTTAAACGTAGTAGGGACGGACGTTTTGTCGTAAATCGATCGATCCACGAAATCAATCTTCGTCCGTTTATTACTCGGTCGCTTCAAAGGATGCACAAATTTTTTTTTTTTTTTTTTTACCTATTTTTTTGTTTCTTGGGAGAACGTTTCACTTTGAAAGACTTGGAAAATAAAAATTTTACTCGTTTACGAATGGAAAGGAAAGGAATCGAAGCGAGATTATGGATTATATTTTATTCTTCGAATTACGAACTGTCATTACGTTTTCATTTACGATCTATTCAACGAAAGGGATTTTTCTCCAAAACATTGGAAACCCGAATCTCAGATTGATAGCAAACCAATTCGTGAAATGGCACAGCTTTGCATACAAGAGTAAATAAAATAGAATACATTTTCGATAAAATAGAATACATTTATTCGTCGAATTCCATCAGAAGATGAAACAAGAAAGGAGCATCGATGAAGAAAAAACGGTGAAAAATGGGACGAATTCCGAGTGGAGGTTTCGCAATTCTGGTTGAAGGTCAGCCAAGGGGGCCCGTGTCCCAAGGGTGGGTGTGCCGGATGCTGACCTTCTTGCACAATGGCTGAGGCTGCACCATCAGCGGATATGATTTGAAGGGATCAAATAGGAGGCGCGGTCGGGCATCCTAGAACGGTATATAAAGTCGGATCAAATCGTTCGTGGGCACACTCAGCAATCGGTCGATCGGGAAGATGAAGAGCCTCGTAAGTATTCCGCGATGGAATAGTGAATTTCCCGCCATGAAAGTTCTTTCTTTGAGTCTCTGCTACCTTTCCAAGATTCTCATCGTTCGAAGTAATTTAAATTGGAGATTAATATTCCGATAGGAATTTTCTCGCGGAATTGGTAGAAGTGGTTTGGATTCCGGAACTAACGGAAGAAAGACTGACACTGGTGTGAACCTCTTACGTCGAACCTCGAAAGTCAAGCACAGATTCGATAAAAATTGACTCCTTTTTATTTCTCTAAGATTTCTGAATTAAAATTTATTTTTATATCCCTCCCAACTTGTGTTGCGTCTCTTACACAATTTATAAATTGATTATTCTCGAAGAATTATAAATATAATATTTAAAATGTTAATATAAAAATATAAATATAAATATAATATTATAAATAAATTCGATTTAACGATGAGTTAGTTTGGTTTTTGAAAGATCGATAAAAAACGATAAAAATTCAAAGAATAAATTCGATTTTGGCACTTACATTTTGGAAATTTCCAGGTGATCCTGCTATCTTTCCTCGCCTTCGTCGCAGCTGCGCCCCGTCAGCGTCGCGATGCTATTTGGGGTGGATATCACGGAGGTGGTTACGGTGGTCATCTTGGATACGCTCACGGTGTGGCGATTGCTGGTCCAGCCTTGGGACCAGCCAGTATCGCTGGTCCTCACATCGGATCTACCATGGTGGCAGCGCCGTCCATAGGACCGGCTAAGCTGTCCGGATCAGTTGCTGGACCGGTGCACGTTTCCGGTGCTGTTGCCGGCTCTGCCGTTGTCACTGCTTCCGTTGCTGGGCCTGCTCACGTTGAAGGCTACGATGCTGGTCCCTACGATGGAGGAGTCGGTGAGTGATCACATTTAATTTAAAAAATTAATTCACTTCAAGTATTTCACTCGCTTGATATTTCGACTCCTTTGAAATTTCTATTCTTCACAAATGTACAATATGAAATAAAAATCATCTTTCTCTTTCTATCCACTCCTCCTCTCCTACTAAATAAAATTGAAAAAACTCGAAACCAAAAACTCTGAGAGGTAAATTGTAAATATAACTTTTTCCATCCGTAGTATTTCTTCGAATCTAATATAAATATCGTCCATATCTATTCAGAGAATAGATAATAAATAAGTACTGCGAAATTCTCGGAAATCGATAATGCTCGTCGACAAAATTAAATATTTACCTTTTCTCTTACGAAGAAAACACGATGTGTTCCAGGTGTCGGATACGCGGGTCCGGCGTTCAGTTACGCAGGATACCCGGGAGTTGGTAGCCACGGAGCGGTGATAGCGGGTCCAGCATCTCACGGCGCGATTCTCGCAGGACCAGCATCCCATGGCGCCGTGCTTTCTGGCCCTCATTCGGGAACCGCGGCGGTATCCGGTCCCCACGCTGGATCGGTGGTGATCGCCGGCCCCTCCGGCAAAATCACTGCCCACGGGACCGGTTATGGAGCGATTCACTCTGGCCACACTGGTCATTGGTAACGAGTCCAAGTCCTGTTGGAAAGAAGAAAAGGGAAGAAAGGAGAGAGAATGAGCTTTGGAAACCTCGTCGATCGAATTGTCAAGGTATCGATATGATATCTGATCTGTTGTTTAGATTACGTTTAGATTTGTCTCGCGACGATCCCCGTTAACGAATATTATGATTTTTGTACGCATGGTCGGTTTTTATACGGTTATATATTTTATTATTATTATTATTATTATTATTATTATTTTTTAAAAAGAAATAGATAATGAATAGTTTGTAACGTACATTTTTATAGATATAATATACATATATATATACATATACGTATATTGTAAGTTTAATTCTGATCTCGTATAATAATACACACGATTTAGTTACACACGTTTAATTACGTTGTTAACTCTTCCACGCTTCTATGGTTTAATCGAGTTTTATATATATATATATATACGGCTTAACCTTTAGTTCGCTTCAAATTCGTTACTCGTTCCATTTTAACGAGCTGTGAAATAATTGATGCACGTTCTAATTTTATATAAAGCAGAGTAGGAAAGAAGAAAAAAAAAAGAAAAAAGATCCCGTATACTGTCCCGTGAATTTTGAATCTATTTCTATTTTGAATATCGATCGCATGGATTTTCATCGACTAAAAGAAGGGAAGGGAAAAATTAAAAACTTTCTCGAATAGGAGATTTAACGTTTATACATGGATCTTGCTATTACACAGGCAGATCACGAAAACGTTTTACGTTTTATCGGTTCTCGATCGTTATCGCCGTGTCGGTTCCGCTGTGTTTCACCGTGGTAAATTTGACATTTACAAGAAGCGACGATTAAGGGTAGATTGAGAGAGAGAGAAAGAGAGAGAGAGAGAGAGTACCAAAAAGATAATGCTGACACAGGTCTCGACGAGTCAGCAAACGATACGAATGATAGTGGATATAAATAAAAGTCCAAGCTACTCTTCATCATCGAATTCTTCTTTCGTCGAAAGATAATAATAGATCGATTTAACTCAACAAATACAGTATATTGTTAAAATTTTCGTATTTCGATCGTTTTCATCTACAGAAGATTGTTTTCATTATTGTCAATTTAAATTCTGATTAATTCTGATTGTTGTTGAATTAAATTTCTATCTATATAAATCGCTAGTACAATGCTAGGTTTACTCAGGTCTCTTAGCATTGCGCGTAACTAATATCATTGGCCGTAGTAAAGGGTAAGGTCGCTAGACGTGTTACTCGCGACACGGTCTGGCAATCGTGAAACAAACAGTCCGATTTCGCGACATCGTCCGGGGAAAAATCGATCTGTAGATCGATCCGCGCGCGCACACAGGTGTGCGGGCGCGGTCGATTTGAATAAGGTCGAGCTAACGAACCGCGAGACCATAATTCACAGAAGGTCGTACACGAGAATTGCGTTATCTATACGGAGTTGTTCGACGGCGCTGGCTCTATCGCGGAATCTGTACACGACAATTACCGTATGTTTCTTTTCTTTTCCTTTTTATTTTTTCTTCCTTTTTTTTTTTTTTTTTTTTTTCCCCTTTTTTTAAGGCCGATCTTCGCCACAGATCGCGCGACCATGGGGGAATATTTTTCGCCCAGCCAAGCCGTTTCATTACGTTTTTACGACGAAACAATGGCCATTCAAGTTGTTCGCTTCGAGCTACCGGCTCTCTGGAACACACGGAGGCATTTACGTTATATAAACGATCGTTTGAAGTCACGGTGAAATTCACGATGAATCCATTTGATAATTCGTTTGAAAGTTTAATCTACGAAATTCTTGTTGAAGAAGCGAAAGATTGGAGGAGTAATCGTTTGATCGAGCAATGAATTCTCATTTTAAGAAGACAGACGTAATTAATTAATCGAGTCGAAAGAAAAATATTATACGGGAATCGATAATCGATTAAATTAATCGATATAGAAGCAATACAGAAGCATGCCATAATACTTGTGCCAGGAACTTAATGTAAACCAGATCGTCTGACGACATAGAAGATTTATCACAGAGGAGAACAATCGTGAGAACAAGACCGATTTAACTACTAACCAGCCTTCATCTTCTATTCCTTTGAGAAGATTTATCGTCAGAATTGATCATTTCACGATGGCTAGGACGAATATCGAACGACTCGGTTTCCTTTGTCTTTATGGGAAAATCGTGGCGCGTCACAATCGTTTCGTCATCGATCAAGAGTCGCATCGAATTCCCGAAAAGGTCATTTCGATTGCTGGCAATGGCCACCAGGTAAATGGTTGGCACGCAACAACGCAACGATTTACAATATTCAATCGGTTTGTTTTTTTTAAATGGATCAAATAAAAACGAAGCTCTCGGCTATCCATTACGTTGATTCACGATCGAGTAGTCGTTGCTTCGCGGTATTCATGGAAAAATGGATACAGGTCGCGTGAATCGTGGCTTGTAATCATTGAGAGAGAGATAGAGAGAGAGAGAGAGAGAGAGAGAGAGAGAGAGAGAGAGAGAGAGAGGATTGCACGAATCGAACGTGAATTATTTTTCACCCCCTCCACTCGGTTTCTTTTTCCCTCCTTTTATTTTTTAACCATGGTAAATACGAATGAAAGTGCGGCAGGGTTGATATTAAATATTTTATTTCCTCGCGGTTCTCGTTTAACTATTGTACGCGATGAATTTCCTCCTCCGAGATGTAAATGATGCTCACAAAGAGAATAATTTTTTTTTTGTTTTTTTCATTTTGTCGAGATCATTTCATCGCATCAGAATATGTGTGTGTGTGTGTATATGTGTGTGTTTAAATTACGCAGGATAAATGGATTATTTATCGCAATTTCACCTCTCGCACGATGCCAGCCACCGATGGAATTAAAGAAGGGGGTAAGCGATGTGCCCTAATTTTAACTTGAAGCAATACGAGCAACGTAGTTATTCATTGCCCCCATACTTCATGTTAAAATCGTAAAACGTTGAATTACGAATGGGAGAAATATGGCCGAAGACGATGCTCATTTTACGACTTCAATAAATTATTACGCGCTTGAACGTAATCTGTTTTAAAACGTCGTGGCTTGCATTTCTCGCCGTCGAATTCTTGGGAGGGGGAGGCAAAGCAAAATTTCCAACTTCGTTTTTTTTTTTTCCGCTCGATATCGAAACATCGAATATTAAATATATCGCTTTAAAGATACATAATTTGTTATAATAAACTCGGTATTTATTTACTTTTGGAATTACGTATACTCATCTTCGAACGATTCTAATAAAGGCGAAACAACAACGACCCACAATATCCCCAATTTCTTTCTATATTTTTTTTTATATTAGAATGAAAAAAACCCGCAATGAAGCATTCACGTCGTCTCATAAATAATTCTGGCCAGATCTAAGAAGGTTTTCAACGAGAATTGAATCTGAAACAATAAGGCACGTAACGATGGGGATTTTATGGAGGAGAGCAATCGAACACCGAACATGAAAACGGTCATAAGTGCCATGATAAATCTAAGAATAGACTTTCTCCCTCTTTCTCTTTCCTTTTTTTATTTTTATATTAGATCGATCAGGAAAGTTTTTGTGTCTAACAATATAAAAATCTTCTCCCCTTTGGTGATCAAAGAATCATTTATTATAAAAAATTTAATACATTAATTAATACAACTATCCTCTCTATACGATAAAATATACATTATTACTTAAACACTGAATGAATAGAAAATTTCACTTACACGATAATATATAATTTTTAATTAATAACGTTATTACAAATAAAATTAGAAAAAAATTTCAAAATCCTTTCCCAATCTCTCTCTCTCTCTCTCCCTCTCGTCATTCCTCAACTTTAGATCGGATAGATCGCGATATATCCTGTCACGAATTACAAGCCGTCTATGATCCATGCAACCTTAACTGAGAGATCCGGATTGTTTTCGCGAAGTGTCGCGTCGTCAAGGGACGAGAGAAAGAAGGTGTGGCCGATAACG
Organism: Apis laboriosa; assembly: GCF_014066325.1. Classification (NCBI taxonomy): domain Eukaryota; kingdom Metazoa; phylum Arthropoda; class Insecta; order Hymenoptera; family Apidae; genus Apis; species Apis laboriosa. The sequence continues at coordinate 142,329 of NW_025224511.1, read as the reverse complement.
AGGTAGATACGGTTGTCTGTTTAATGCCGGAGATCGAGGAAGGCCGATCGATGAATCCTTCGACGCGCTGCTCCTCCCACATCCCCTCGCCTCTCACATCCATTGACTCGCCTATGGAATACAAAAATCATACCAAGTGGCCAAGGAGAGGGAGAACAAATGTTCGTTAGAAAAAAGAAAAAGAAGAAAGAAAGAAAGAAAGAAATCGACGTATGAACGACGCGTAGACACGGATATAGGGATATGGATCACGACGCGATCGTAGATCCTTGTTTAAACATCGAGCTCGAGACACGATCTCGCGGTGGATCGTTGGCCGAGGGGGAGGGAAATAACCGGTTATTTTTCAACGAAGGTTATTTATAAGATTTGGTAACGTAACGCCGTGTTCGTAGGTCGGAAAATCGGTCCAGGTACGGAATAAATCTTGCGCGCATGCCGCATGCTCTCTCTCTCTCTTTCTCTCTCTCTATCTCTCCCCTTGCCTCGATCGTTATTCACACCCCGATCCGCTCGACCGATGCCACCACCGTCGTGGAAATTGAGAAACGCGGCCGTTTTGTACGCGTCACAGTCTAATTCTTTCGTTTCAAACGAATGGAGGGAGGGGAGGGAGAAGGAAGAGACATTCTCGGATTTCTCCTACAACTTGTTCCAAAGTTGTGCATGATAAATATTAGAGAATTGTGCGGGAGAAAAACTTGGAAAATTCCGGATAATATTGGATTGAGTTGGATTCTCGAATATTATACATATGTATCAGTCGTACATAAGAATTTCGAAAATCTCTCTAAAATTTTCAATTTTATCGAAAACTCACTCGTTGTCAGCTCGTAAATATTCGTAACAATTCAGAAAGTTGGGGAACGCGATTCGAGTTCTTGAAATCTTGGAGATCCCATTTATATTTCCCCCAATGAATTTAACAAACAATTTCTCGCTTGCCTCCAGTTAAACTTGGCTGACTTACCTGAAAGTCGGACGAGGTGGATGGCTCCCTAATTCGACGCTATTGCGTCGGAACGAAGGATCGTGGCTCGTCCATTTCGATCGGTCCAGGTGACGCGGCAGTCACCTCTGGGGAAGAGGAAGGCCAATTTTTTGAGAATCTCGACGATCCATCGATCACGCCCCCGGCATTTCTCGGCTTCTCTATCCGGTAGAGATAGGTGGACAGTGGTGACGCGTCCCCGTGCGAACGACTGAGGCCAACGAGATTCCGAGCAGCGACTTTCCATCGGCCATCACGGAGGAACATTGGCGTGCAATGTTGATGGTAAGTGAGCTTTTATAGGCGACACACGGGAGCACGTGGGTCGGTGAACTTATCGGGGGTAAGGGCGGGGCTGTGGTGGCCTGGTGGACCGTGACGGGGTGAAAAAGCTCCTCTTGTCTCCTGTAACAACAAAGGTGTAAATAAGCAAGTGATGCAATATTGGATCGAACTGGTGACACCACACCCATGCGGGACATAATAATGATCTATCAGCGTTCAGATATTGAAATAACAATGCGTACCAGTGTTTCCCAACTTCTTCCTTTACCTATCCTTTAGGGATATACACTTTTGATGAGGTCTTTCTTTTTATATAAAAAGTAAAAGTATATTTTTAATAATAAGTTGAATAAGTTTTATTTGCAGAAAGGAGTTAAGATTAAGGTGGAAATTAAGAAAGATATCAAAGATTTTAAGTTATATGTAATCATATGTAATCGTTGACGCTTCAATTCGTTTTTTTTCTTCTTTTTTAGCTTAAACCGTTGTTCCTCTTTTGTTTTTATTCATTTATTTTCGAATCAATGTCGACTTATCAGTGTGGTTAAAAATGATTAATTGTTATTACCTGAACTTTAATTTACAATTTAATCGAAACCGACATTTCAATCAGCTTTAACTCAAAATCTGCTTGCCAATACACAACCGTCAATACAACTTCGATTAACATCGATGTTCCAATAGTTTTTATCCCGAGTATTTTCGTGTAAATTTTTTTATCACCTGCCTATTTCCAAATTGCCTGTAAATTGAAAATTACTCGGGACAAAATTGGAAAACAATATCGTGGACAAACGTTATTCGAGCATTGAGACAATGGGGATCCCGTTTCTAAAACGGTTTGATAATCCTCTTCTATCTCCCATTTCGAACTTTGTAATCGTAAACCGGTTACGCGTGTTCAACGATGCGTATTATTTCTGGCGACAAAAAGGGACACGCAATCGAAAAACAACAGCGACGCATCTGTCGGTCTGTTTCCGCTATTTTTCCACTAAATTCTCTATCCAGCCGCACTGGAAAAAGGTGCATAGTCGCGTGTAAAACTAGCCTGTGACCGTAAATCAAATATCCCTGTCCGTTCTTGATCCGTCACTCCTTTATGCACCTGTCACGCCAAGAAATATGTCCCCGTTCTCGATTCTCCCCTGGTAAACGACTGGACATCGCGTGATCTTCGATATCTGATCCCAACACCTGTCTTCCAACACCAATCTTCCAACGTACAATTTTTTTTTAAAGCTCGTAAATGGAAGCAATCGCGATTCATACCGCGATATCTCCCCTTTGAATCGAGTGAAAATTTAACATATATCATTCTCGAGGCAAAAAGAAGAAGAAGAAGAAGAAGAAGAAGAAGAAGAAGAAAATATTATAACCGGAGAGATTCAATTGGAACGAAGATGAATAAATTCATTCGAAGGTAAAAAAAAAAAAAGAAAGAAAAGGAAGCGATGATCAGATCGATTCCCTTTATAATAATAATATAAAATAATATAGAGTATAATGACAAGTTACAAAAGATTTCCTTCGCTCCGTTGAATTATTGAAAGAAGAAAAAGCAATCTTTTCAAGAAGCGGAGAGATTATTCCGAGAAAAAGATGGCTCTTTCTTTCTTCTTCCCTCGGACGAGGCATGCAATTAAATCGGTCCCCCTTAAAGGACTTGGCCACCGCCTGGGAACAATTATTCGAACAATCGCGTCGCCGGTCACCTTTACCACCATCGAAAGTGCGCGCTACGCCCAACAATGATATTCGAAACGATCCGTGGCACGAGGCTCGGTGATCCATTGCGAGGCTGGTGCCACCGTAACACACGCGTATCCGACTACAATGAGACCGTCATTCCAGGCGACAATCCAGCCGCGTGGGCAACCGAGTGCCTCGCCTAAACGGATGCACGCACAATGCGGATATAAGAAAACGAACAGCGGCCTCCCACTAGGATTTCCCCTCTTAGCTCGTGGGACGATGATGAAAAGATGAAACACGGCTCTTCTTCGACCGCGAAGGTCGCGATGACAGGTTCCTTCGACCCTGACAGGTTCGTCCTTATCCCATCGATGGGAATAATCGTCTTGCAATATTGAAAGTTTATTCGATTTAGTTGGTTCCACTATCCAATTTCCGTATCTTTTTCTCAAAAGGTACAAGCTTAAAATTTATACGTGAAATTTATAAAGATTAGTGAAATTTAAAAAGATTACTCTTCGTTAAATCGTATATCGAAGACATATCTCGTTCAAGAAACGCCGAAAAACTTGGAAACGAAGCAATTGCACATTTTTCGAAAGCACCCAGACCGTGACTACCCGCGCTCGACCCATTAAACAGTCAAAACTATCCAAACTATCTGCGTGCCGATCTTTCTGCTCGACGGAGTAGCCGTGTTCTACGCAAGGCCGCGATCTCAGAAAAAGAAATAAATTCGAAAGAAATGAAAAAATTTCAATCGCTGAAACGGATGCAACGGTTGAATTGGAGCGGGCGACCTCCGGGGGCACGGGTGGGCCGCGAGGCGTAAAGCCGTTGTCGCCGCCGACTCTCTTAATGCTGATAAGCCGCGAGAAGGAAACCGGCCACGCGCCCAGAGAATGTTCGGCGTGTCCTGTGCCCCGCCCTTGGGGGGTTGGCGGGAGCATTGGGCGGCCAGCAGTGTGTAGACAATGCCCGTATAAAAGCGGGGTCGAGCCAGCCTGATGACAGCACATCCACCCGAGCCACCGAGGCAAACTGTTCCATCAGCGAGCAAAGCAAACAGCCCTCTCAAACATGCGCACCTTCGCAGCGGTCTTCCTCGTCGCGGCCCTCTCGATGGCCGAGGCCGCCCCGTCCGGCCTTCTGGCGCCTGGAGCAGCGTTGGCCGGCCCGATCCTAGGCCCGGCTGCCCTCAGCGGCCCCGTCGCGGGCCCTGCAGCCCTCGCCGGACCCGCAGTTGGACCCGCTCGCCTCTCCGGAGCCGTGGACGGTGGAGCTGTCGTGACGGGAGCCGTCGCTGGCCCCTCCCTAGTTTCCGGTAGCGTTGCCGGCCACGCTGCACCCTGGCCGGCGGCACACTGGCCAGCCGCCCCCGCCCTCCCCTGGGGTGAGTAAAATAGGGTTTGACATTCGTTACACTTTTCTTCGTAAATTAGGGGGTTGTCCACGAGCAAAGTACCTTTCGTAAGTTTAACGTTGGACATTGTTGTAAATCGGCTAAGTTGCAGATGGGAACTTTTTCTTTAAAAACTTTAATCTTTAAAACACTTTCGCGTGTACGTGTATGTGGATGGATAAATTGAGCCTCGACACAACTAGTTGAACTCGCACGTTTCATCGATTATTTTATTCGTTATTGGAGAATTTGTTGAATCTCATCTAGGAGCCGTTCTGGCTGGACCCGCAGCACCTCCAGCAGCCCTCGCCGGCCCTATCACCGCCCCAGCATTGATCGCTGGACCGTCGGGTAGCATAGCCGCTGGGCCGGCTGGTGTGGGAAGTATCCTTCGCGCGGATGGACATTGGTAATCCCTTGCTGGACGATACGCATCTTCTCGACTGATCTCCTCCGACGCCTGCCATTTTGAAACCGACCGCGCCACGATCTCCGTCGTATACCGCTAGTACCTCCATCGCTCTATCTTTTTATATGTATAATCCGTGTACATAACGATGTATCGTTTATATGTCTATTTTATATAATAATAAACGCATGCCACTTTGGAGAGGAGCCTCGTGGATCGTCAGTTAATAGGCGACGTACCCCCCCTCTTGTCCATCGTCAATTATTCGATATTCGAAATTTCGTATTTCGGCAAGAAAGATAATTCTCGCGAAGAAATAATTTTTTCGAACGTTGCATTGTTTCGTAAATTTCAATTCATTCGCGGTTTAAAATAAGTTGGTTTAACGTGTCCTCGGTCGAAACAAAAGACCTAATGTTGTAATGAGGACAATGGCGTTCCTCAAAGTTTCGAGAAATGCCGGAAATGTTCCAACGCGGTGTAATTACGAACGCGAGGGAACAAGTTTCGGTATTGTCTTTGTTCACTCGAACAATTGGCGAGTCTAACGATATCAATCGATGAGGTAAACAAAAATATTTGGAAAATCAATTTCAAATGGAATCCAGATCGTGTGCATTATCGACGATGAAAGATTAATCTTTTTATGCGCGTTCTGATCAATATCGTACGATTAAATAACCAGTGATCCTGAAAAAAATAAAAAAAAAACCTTTATCCAAATATTTATATTCTGTTATAATTTACTTAAGATATGATTGATATTGGAGAAGAAAATTAATTTACGAGTAGATAACAATTTCGTAATTTTTCATCTAACTAACCATCAATATTTTTCACTTTTCAGGATAATAAAATAAACGACGTTCCACTACCATCTTCAATGAAAACTAAACATTCCAAATTAATTCGATGATAAATGGAAGAAATCTTGTACCAATTATAATGATTCTTGTTCTTGTACTCTAAGAGCAAATCTCCAAAATATCGCGAATCTGCAATTTTATGGAAAACTTTTCGCTCTTCGGGGATTCTCTCCGATAATTTCACGCTCAAAGGATCAAAGTAGAAGGCAGCGGTATCAGAGCGCGAGTCCCCGATTAAAGTGACAACGATCGCGGAACATTGTTCGGGTTATGGAATATCACGGTCCATGCCGTGGCGTGGTCAGCCTCCATTTCGAGGCCCATTGTGCCATCGCACCGATACCTTTGCCCGGTAATTATAGGAAATTGCTTCAACGCCGATCCAATCATCCGGGCATTCTCTTCACCGGCCCTCATTGATATACGAGAGCGGCTCGATCTCGCAAAATTCTCGCTTTAATCCTCGTTTTCAGGCACATTCGGGCCGCAGGAAATTCGAAGACGCGTCCCCTTTGCGATCCCCGTTTCCGGTATCCCCGGCGAGAGATCGGCGATGGAATTATTAACGGCCATCAACGTATCACCATTTCAAAAGGTATGCAATGTCCACAATGAGCTGCAACAAGTATTACTATTATATATTCGATTGGATTTATATACAATTACGAAACGTTTAGTAAATCGATGATAATTAATTTGGCAAATTAATTTGGCGGATAGATGATGAATGGTGAAACGATTTTCAATTAGCGGAGAGAAATTTGTATTTTATCGTTTGAACGTTTAAATTGCTGTAAATCATTTAACAAAACCTTGTTTTATAATCACGGTTTTTGGAAACGTACAAATCGATACAAATCTACGAATATTTCTCTATATATTCCCTTTACAATTTTATAGCTTTGATCGATTCGTGTTATGCATGTTTTTAAGTGAAGTTAAATAATATTTTTTAAAAGAAAGCATCTGAAATGTAGATTTATAAAAATATCTACACTTACGAAGGAAGAAGAGGAGAAAATTTCACACTAGAAGTCCAATTCCTTTCAAAAATTCCTTCCATCTGATATCGAATTCAAGTAGCCAAGCAGAACACCACCATTCTCCACTTGCATTGTTAATCAAACGCTTTCTTCCTCGGCGCGGCCCGCGTTGGAGTTAGAGTTACTTGAGGTTTCGAAGCTTTGGAATTATGTACTTAATACTTGGTACATGGAGAATTCGGCTCTGAAAGCGGATTAGTTCGCAAAGCTCTCGCGTTTCTCCGTAAAATGGGCGAAACGTTCACCAGTTGCATTCCTCCGCTATCGAAAAGAGAGACACTGTTCCACATGTTCCTCGTTACACGTGTAATCACGAGTAATCAACACGACACATTTTAACCAGAATCATCACCGTTTCAAAGTACGCCTTCTCTAAGTACGAAATCGAAGCAACAAGTTCAAGTGATTTGGATCGAATTGTCGATTCGTTTAAATTTCGTAAAACTTATGGTACTTTCGAGTGTTCCAGAATAGAAACGAGGAGTGCAATTGTTCTCGCGGAAAACGTCGAAGGGACTATTACAGTGGCGTGCTTCTCGACGTTTAATAGCTAACAGACGACGTGGAATTTCTTTCGTGCAGAGATAAGTCGTACATCCGGCAACAGTCGCTGTTTCTGTGACGTTTCTTGGGTGAAAAAGGTCGGGAAAGCGGGAGATTCAGGGTCAGAGCCGAGTATAAAAGCAGATATCACGGGGTTGATTAGCAGTGTCGCAATTAACGCGATAGACAAGCAGTTAAGAAGCGAATCGGACAATCATGAAGTGCTTGGTAAGGTTATTTGTATCTTTCTTCTTCCACTCGTATTTTTTAGGGAATAATTTCAAAGAAAAGAATTTCACGATTATACGACACGTACCAGCGATTCTTTTATGTTACAAAATCATTTATTTAATTTTAAAATATAAATGAAAAAGGTATCGATTTTATTTATACATTTATAATTCACTTCGATTCCAATTCCTTACACATTAGAGAGGTATTATTTGCTTGAAATTATCGGATAAAAAATACAATATTTTTTTGGAATTTCATATTCAGACCATCCTCGTAGCGATCGCTTCAGTTTGCTCAGCCGCTCCAAGCGGACTTCTCGCCCCATGGGCGGCTCTGACAGCCGCTAGTCACGCAGGAACAACGCTCCTCGCGGCGCCTGCTGTCGGCCCAGCGCTCGTCGCTGGCCCAGCGGCGCTTCTCGCGGGGCCCTCTGCTCTCCTCGCTGGACCCTTAGCCGCCCCAGCGCTCGTTGCTGGGCCGGCTGCTGGCGCGGCACTAGTTGCTGGACCAGCCGCTGGGCCGACGCTGGTCGCCGGCCCCTCTGCTGGACCAACAGTACTCAAAGGGGCATCGGCTGGGCCCACTCTTCTCTCTGGACCCGGACCCGTTCTTGGCAAGATTTTTTGAATAATAATAAGAAGATCGAATAAAGGAGACGATTAAAAATAACGAGTAAATAAATTTTCAGGACTCGCATCTCTACTCGCTAAAGCTCATTGACGAATAATAGAATCAATACCTCGTATCTGTAGTCTCTCGTCTTTCCCACTCAAGACTATGCGGAGAGATTATTTCAGATTATTCTAGATTATTATTATACGACACAGACACAGAGTATGGAGTTGTAAAGGTGTAAAAAGGAAACTTATTATTTTATTAATTATATGAAATAAATAATACTACATCTGTAATATTTGTACCTTAATTTTAGAAACAAATTGTTCCTGTTTGGATATAACTTAAAATATTCCGAATAATTTCCTCTTTCCCTTCAAGGTAAACGAATTCTTATCATCGAAGAAAGACTATATCATTCGTGACTTGTATTAATTGTAAATTAATACGATAAAATTGAAAGAGAAACACTCGTGGAACGAAAACGAAAATATCTTTACACAGCCCCCTTAAACACCTCTTTTAAGATTGGCGACAAATCTCGAAATTGGAAGCATTCGATTCGTCCCGCGCGAAAAAGGCACGTACGAATAATTTTGAATCGCAACCGTTCGATTCAGGACGCGTTTAGAGACAATTCCCATGAATCATGAATATTTCAACGCACACCTCTGCCAGGATGGCGGTAGGGCCCAAGTGCGGGAAGACGAAGGCAGAGCTGGCACCTGTGCACCATCGTCCCGATCGCCACGCGTTCGAAAAATCCTTCGGGGAAACCGGCTTCGTCTAACAATGCGTGGCAATTGTATAATCGGTTCACTGTCAAGTACGGCAATTGACAAGTGGAACTGTTCCATTTGAGATCGAGCCACTGTCGTTCTGTGCGAGCGGCACGGATTTTCTCTTCAAGGACCTGTAACGGTCCTCGACGAGCACGCGACGGATCTCGAAATGTCAAGTATGATAATCGATACGTATATATATCGAGTTTGACATTATTGTCGTGGAAAATACGCGGTTGGGTTTCTCCCTCCCGGGGAAAGGGAGGGGGAGTAATGGACGAGAGGATGCGAGAAAAGGAGATAAAGCGAAGATTTTTTTTTTTTCTCGTTCGATCAAAGTCGATTGATCGATGAAAGTGGATGGAGAAGGAATCGTGTAAAGGTGTAAGAGAGATAGATTAGTATTAATCGCGAGTGATTATTTATTATAAAATTTTTATGCAAATTAAAATGATCGAATTATCGTGCAATTTATGGGGAAGAATTAAACGGAGAATATGCAATTTTGATAAATAAATGTTTAATACGATAATGTTTAATAATAAATTGGTAAATTGTGAAAAAAGTATTCTTTTTCAGTATTACGGATTATATATAGAGAGAGGAGAGACAGAAAATAATGTAACTGGTATTAATGTGTCCATTATATATTCTTTCCAATATTAATGGATTTGTGCCTGCCTATTGTTAAATGCCTTTGAACGAAGCAAGGTTTTTTGAAAATGGAAATCACGTAATATTTAAAACAGTATTTTAATCGAAGTGATAAAGCATCTCTCGAAAGAGGGATTAAAAATCTCCATTTGAAAAATGGAAAATATCCATATTATAAAAATTAAAAGTAAGCATGAGTATTTTATTTTATTTCAAATTCTTAAAAGGGTATTAATTAAATGATTTAACGCGTAATAAATTTTGATGAGGCTTTCAGAAAAAAAATGGCCATAGATCAGGAGCATCCCTCCTCTATTCTCATTACCAATCTGCTTAAATCGAATCGACGATCATGGATCAAATATATTATGAACGTATCTATAAAACTATTCGAATTAATTAAACTTTATTTTATCCTTCGAACGCTTAACGGTACGTTCTGAGCGCAGACAATGAGATGCATACGATTAGCGGCAGTATGCGATATCAGCCGTGCACGTGCAGGGTTACCAAAGTGAGCAACGAACCATTCGCGTTTAATTCTCTGTTCGCGTGTTCGTACATATGTTTCAACGAGGGAAAACTGTATTTGCGCATATGTACGTTTTACCGCAACCGATGGTTAATATTAATGAAGTTAATTGTTTCGTCTAATTATAACACCCCGTGTTGTACAACAAAGAAACAAGAAACAAGTGAGAAAAATTTGAATCGAATCATCGAACGATTAATTAATTAATTTAGAAATACGATATTAATTTTGCGGCTTAATAGAACGAAGTAATCAAAGAGCATGATTATGAGAGAATTACGAAATTGATTAATTTACAACAATTATAGGAGAATATGTAAATGTTTCATAAAATTATGAATTTCGAATTTTGTTATGCGAATAATGATATAATTATAATTGTATCGTGGATTTATGTGCAATTAAGACACGTTCAAATAATTAATTAATGCGAAGAAAGTATTTATGCAAATTGTGTGCATACGCGAATATTATGTATGTATTTGTAAGGTATTAATTTTATTGTGTACATTTATTTACCATATATATTTTTTTTTCATCATAAATCGATATCATTTATCATTTATCATTTATCTTGTAGGTGACGAAGGTCGTTTTACATTCTAAGTTATATTTATAATACAATTCAAGTGACATATCTCCATTCTCTATGTTATTATTATGCATTTCTTTTATGAATGCTGAATTAACTGTTTTATTACAGGATTTTATCCTTTTATTGTTATTACGTATCTATTTATATTTTATCCAACATGTAATCTAACAATAATGTATAAGAATTTTCATTTTATTCAAAATTCTTTTCAAATTACCATTATAATTAAAACTTCCTGAATGAATGACTTTCTTAATTCTAAAATATTTTTATTCTTCGAACTTTGAACAAATCGATTAACATATTTAATTAAAAGTTCAAACAATAAAGAAATATCGATTATATCAATTCCTTGGGAACTCTTCAAACGGTATTTAACGGCTGCCGTTAAATTCAGCCAATTAAATGTCCCAATTTTTCGAGCAAAAATACGAGTATAAAATAATTTCACCGACTCACTTTAAAAATGTCAGGGGTCGGTCTGAAATATTCATCGTGAAATGCAAAAGTGATTCAGCCCAAGTGAGCTCTCCTCTCGTCGATAAATCTGTACCCTCCAAATGCATCCGTCGACTATTCTCGCCCGACCTACTCCCAATCCCCTCACCAAGAAATATTAATCAGAATTCCACCATTTCTACTACTAATAATCACCTGTAATATATCTTTCCCAAGGAAAGAATCGAACCATGTTCGTCCAGGATCGATCGAAAAATCTGTATACATTCGAATAGGAGCGGAAACTTGTCGATAACCGATACCCTTTTCGACAAAGAAGAGGAACGAGGAAGAAGAGGAGGAAGAAGAAGAAGAAGACGCTTGACGCTTGCGAATCGAGACGAATCTATTCGTGGAAAGGAGTAGTCGGTCTCACGAACTCGTCACAAAAGGTCCCAACTTTTCAATATCTATCCGAATCTTGGAATCCCCTCTGGGAATCAGGCGAAGCTGAATCCAAGCTTTCCAGCCCAGGGTTGAAAGGTCACGTAAACGGGCCAATCGCGGGTGGAAAGGGAAGTGGACGAATTCGATGGCCGAATTTCACTTCCATCCCCTTGCACGAACGAACGACCGTATAATGGAATAATAAAGTGACCCCTTTGGTCAATAGCAGGCCGCATTCGTGGAAAGGGCGATGTTGTTCAAATTGTTAAACAGCTTTGGGACTCATTAACACACTGGTTTAGATATTGAAATTGTTATTGGTTTAAAATCGATCGAAATGCGTTGCGGGGAGCGCATTAATGATTATTATTATGGTAACGAATTCGGGGGGAGGAGGGAAGAAAAGTTAGAGAGAAAAGTTAAATTGGTATTTCATTTGTAAAAATTAAATTGACGAACGTTTAATATTTTTGGATTAAAAAAAAAAAAAAAGTGTAGTTGGTTCCATTTTAGAATAACGAAGTTGATTGAAATGAAATCGAGCTCGTAGAGACGTTTAATATTTTCTGATAAAAATTGTGGCGGTGGTTCCATTTAAAATAACGAAGTTTCGGAATTTTTGAAACGTTTCCATTTATAAACATGCACTTCGTAATGTGCCATCAAGGTAACTACAGTAATTTGTGAACAAAATTTTTTTTTTTATATATCGTGCATAATTCTATTATTTCCAAAGAAAAAATTGCATGAAATGTCAGAAATAAATATCGAACGAACGGTATTCCTTATTTTAAATCAAACTTCCATTCCACTATTCTTTTTTTTTTCTGAATCTCAAATCTTGCTACGATAATTCGCTAATTCCTTTGCAAGATTTCCATTTAATGCAAGAACCGTACAGTCTTCCCATCATTGAAAATAAGAAAACGAGAATTAGGAAAATTAGCCACAAATAAGTGTTCGTTTCGAACCCTGTGCAAATTCACCGTGTGAAACAAGTTCCACCTGATCGGGAGGGTTGGTGTATACGTGACCAATCGTCGAGTCAACCACTCGCCACCTCGCCTCCCCCTAAATTTCTCCCTAAACAGCGGAGGTCCTCGTTCGAAGCAGCTCCAAAGTTTGCCCAATTATTCCATCAACGATGGAACTCTTCCCAAGTTTGGCGGGTTTGGCGTGGTTTGGCCGTAAATTCGAAACGGGACGGGCGCAAAGGCCTCGCGTGCCACGATTCTCCCCCTTGACTCGACAAATCTGACACGCGCAATTACGCCATTCCTGTCTGTGCGGGGGATTCAAAGGACGGATTACCGCGCGGCCATCGCGCGAAAATTGTTCGGCCTGGACTGCGGCCGAAAATAAAAGGGCGAAGCGGAACCACTCACCCTTCCCCACCTTCCCTTTTTCCCTGCTTTTGTTTTATTCGCGCGCGATCGACGCTCGTTTATTCTTTGCCACGGGAAAAATTCTTCGTGGGAACAATCGCCCGCGTTTCCGTGCATTTGTAGCTGGAAATTGATTTATCTCTGCCTTTCTTCGCGTTTCCCCATCTTCTTTTTACTTTAGGCGGTTAGTGGGTTGTTGTAAGTGATTAAAGAAAGAATACGAACGTTTCGATGATATGATAGAGAGATTCATTGATGAGTATTTTCTTTCAACTTGAATCTCTTTTAATGAATTTTTATTTTTCGTTTTCTTTTTTTGGTAATGATAAGTAGTAAATTGATAATGATGACGAGAGTATAGAAGAGTGAAATATAGATACAATTATAATTTTTATTAAATGATTGTGTAGTTAGTATAAAGTATGAAAGAAATAATACGTATATTGTGAAATTATATATTGATTTTAAATGGATAGAATTAAATGAAAATTTGTGATAATATAGAATTGTACTGTATGAAGCAATATTTAATCTTTCTAAAGATATAAAAGGAATTAAAATTTGCATGATTCCAATCCGTCAAAGAAAAAAAAAAAAACACGATTATTACGATTCATTATCACAAATATTCAATTTCATGTAAATTTTCTTCTTTCGCTTCACTTTTATAGCAGTATCCCAAAGAAACGAAATAAATTTAATGTACGTTTCACTCGTAAACAATTTTACGCCAGATTACAGATAATTAACTCAAAAGAGTTATCAAAATAAATAATAAATTATCCGCGTTACACGTATGAAGAGTTTCCCAGCTCATTATCATCTCGTTGAATTTATATACTCTCCATTGAATTTCAACTCGCGCGAACAAGCATACCCGTTGGTTACGAAACAAGGAAACCATCGAAACCATTCCATAAAAAGCATCATCGATTATTTTTTATTACAAGATGCAAACGCAAGTTCGAAATAAGAGAGAAAGAGAGAGAGAGGGAAAATTTTCGATTTTATCAACGTTTCGCCAAAACGGCATGGACGAAAGGACGAGAGCCATGATCAGCGGATTCAACCAACACGTGGCACGTTGTTGCTGACCAACAAGAAAATTCTATTTCCCTGACAACCAACAACCGTTATTGCGGTAACAGGCAGCGCTGTTCGAGGCTGGTGCACGTCTCCGCGTGATAACAATTCCCGTCCAACGTGTGACGTTGGACACGGAACTCCGGTGTCGCTTATCCGGTTGACCGCACCCTGCCTTCTTATTTCAACTTTCATTCGGGGTTGAAGGTTGCACAAGGCGATCTTGCCGATCAGTTTGGGTATATAAGGCGACGTGTCAGAGGGGTTGAGCATCAGTCACTAGCAAGCTAAAGACTAACCACAACGCAATCAATATGAAGTACACGGTGAGACATCATAAGAATTTTATATCATAGACCTTCTAATTTAATTGGTTGGTTTTCTCTGCAATATTTTACAATTACTTTCACTTGAATCCTACATCTTGAACTTGTCAAATTTTCAAACTACATGATGATGTAGTTGCTTAATCTTGAGATCAATATTGTATAGGACAGATTATTAATTCATACAAGTAATACTAAGCTTTCTGAAAAAAGAAACTAGATGGCACCAGTTTCCTTAATTCCTGCACAAAAATATTCCAACACCACTGACTCGAATCCCTCAAGAATATTTACCAATAATCTTTACCAATAATCTTACCAATAATCTGGAAAAATTAATCAATCCTGCCACTATCGTGTGATCCATGCACCATTATTAACCAAATTTTTCTGAAAATTGCAGATCGTCCTCGTCGCTGCCCTGGCCATGGCCTCAGCCAGCCCCGATCGCGAGCGTCGCTCCCTCGGCTGGGGACACAATGGAGCAGTGGTGTTAGGTGGTGTTTTACCCGCCTTGGCTCCTTCAGTGGCGGTCGTGGGGCCAGCTGCCCCAGCTGCGGCGGTCGTCGGCCCTGCTGCGCCAGCTGCGGCTGTGGTTGGACCAGCCGCCGGGTCCGCCGTGGTGGCTGGGCCAGCCGCTGGCCCCGCTGCGGTCGTTGGACCCGCCGCGGGTAAGTCTCTCCGATCAAATGTTCCTCTCGATTTCAAATGTTTAAACAATTCGTGCGAAGTTCGTCGACCTATGTAAATTAGGAAAGCAGCATCAAATATGATAAAACAATTTCGATCGATTTCGGTTTCCAGGTAATTAATACTCGCGAGAGATTAATTTGATTCGTGTTTAATGAGCGCGTTATTATGAATCTCATTCATGCCGAATACGTGATATATGGGCGAAGCAAGGCTTCAAAGGATGTTATTAATTTATTGTGGGATTGGATATTGAATAATGTAGGATTATGTTACAGGTTTGTGGTGAAAATTTAAGGATGTTGTATTAAAGAATCCGTATTCCTTTCCTTGGTAGGAGCAGCGGTCGTGGCTGGACCGGCAGGAGCGGTGGTGGCGCCAGCAGCGCATTGGTAGACCCCGGATTCGACCACCCCCTCCCCCACAGCTTAAGACAACTCGAACGATTTCTCTCGTGAACATGGAAACGGCTTCTCATCGACCTCCATCCGCGGGACTTGGATCAAAAAAAAAAAAAGCTCAACGTTGCTCCACATCGAATCGAAGACTCCGTAATTTGAATGAAATGGAACGAATTGTAACGACGATTATTCTTGCTTTCTTTTTCTTTTTTTTCTCTCTGTCTCTTTCTCTCTATTTCGTTCTCGAGACAAAGAAAAGATCTGCTCGATTCACGATTGACAACGTATCCGAGTTTCTCCGAGGTTCTTTCGCGTATAATTCCTTGTAATTATTATCCATATACACGTTACACGCTTTTGTATATTTAATAAATGAAGCTCCACTGTACTCTCTGAATAATTTTCCATTCCTTGAAATCGCGGAGATAAGTCGATATCTCGTTTAACCGAAGTTTAACGGTTTACTTGAGAAACCGTAAAAGTTGTCGGAACTTCTGTCGCCCCAGTTTCTAATTAGTTTGTTGAAAGCCGTTACCGTTATTCCTCCACCTATATCCACTGACAATAAAAGGACACGAGAAATAATGAATCCAGGATGAATTCGTCGAGCGGCCTTTTGAAACGATGTCTGAAGCTGGTGCTTTGAAACTGCGGTTTTAAAGCGCGAGTAATTTCTTTCGTTGCAATTTGGCTTTGTGTAAACTGTATATGGAAAAAATAAAAGCGAAAGATATACTTTTACACGTATTAATATTGGCAACAATGTTTCAGGTTTTGCCAACGAATAAAGAAGTTTGCCGTATTTATCTTTCAACAAAGGGATTTATTTATTGATGGATATTTAAGATGAATCGACGAAACAACTTAATTAATTAATACATTATTTAATTTGAAAGAGCAATGATGTACTTAGTAATTGTGCACAATTTGTTGTTTTCTATTTTTTAACAATTTTTTACTTGTATCTAATAAATGCAGATTATCGAGCTCGAAATATTAGAGATTTCTACATTGTTGGGCCAATAATGGTTGGTACACATTGTGTTTAATTATCACATTTCAATTACTTTTGACAGGAGGTTATTAACAAATCGATTCTTTCGACGAGTGTACGGATAATTAGCTAATTAGTCATCCAATTTGAACGTTTATAATATTATTAACACTCGGGCTGTACGTCACGAAATAATTTATGATGATAATTGAAAGATCAAACGATTGATATTTCGAATTAAAGGATGTTCTTTGAACAACATATTGATTAAATATCAGTAATAATGAAATTCATCACGAGTAATTAAATTGTTCGTATGCATAAATTATTTTATTTTTATGATCCATCCCGTTCACTACATACCGTTATCTTTATATTTTATCAAGAAATAAAATATGTTGATTAAATATTAATTAAATTTAATAGAAATTATCTGTGTATAACGTATCTCTAATTATTCTGTTTCATTGCAGGAATCGAAGGTTTCGAAGAGGATGCGACGAGAATTTATTTTTTAAAATAAAGTTTTATTATCTGATAATAAAATTTAAATTACAATAAGGGGAAGGGAATGTATAATTTTTCTGCAGAGCCGATTATGGATGATCGATTGCGGCCTAAAAGGGGATGTAACCGAATTCGAATTTTCCATAATGAGAAGAGCTTCCCATCATCGTTGTTTTGTTATAATACTTAAAGTCCAGTTACGCCAAGATGCTAAATAACGATTTACCATGCTTTCCACGGGCCTGGGGCGGCTACAACTGCTGCTGCAATATAGGTAATAACAAATTTTCTTAATAAATCTTCAACAATAGATCTCTCATGCTGTTCAAAAAATATTCGAAGAGTAATCAATCTAAATCAAAATTTAACGATCAAGATTTCAGCTAATATATTAACTTCTCTCAAGGCTCATTGCAAGATTAATAATATCACATACGTACAAACAACTAATAACGTATGATACTCGATATTGACGATATTATTAATGATAAAAATTCAACTAAACTTTTAATCAGTGACCAAAATTTTCAAAAATTTCTATCCAATAATATCCGGTTATAAATCGAGTTCTACACTGTACTGTAAAAATTCTATTTCGATATTAAACTAAGCGCAAGTTAAATCAAACTTTATCAATGATCGATGCAGAAGAAATACTTAAAATACTTACGCGCCGCGAGAAGTTTAGGAGCGGGTGCGAGAGCGATAGCAGGAGCGATTTTAGGGGCTGCGAGAGCAATAGTGGGTGCAAGAGGTACCGCTGCCAAGGCTGGGGCCGCGATGACCCCTCGGCGTTCCCTTTCTAGTTCGGGGAAGGCCGCCACAACGGCAACGATGGCGAAGAGGATTAACTGTAAATTGAACGAATTCTCTTGCAACATAATCTACGTTACATTACACTCGATTATTTATCCTCATTTACAACTTCGTTGTTGCAACGAATCTCCATCAAGGATTACCAATAATCAAGGGTGTTCGTAATAAAAACTTTTGTCCAAGTTATGAGTTACGTTTATGATAAAGTATACTGATAGAGAAATAATTGTGGAACGACAGTAATCTCAAGGATAACGTAAATTTACTAAACGATTGCCAATTAATAATTAAAGAAAACGTGAATCTGAGAGAGGTAAGAAGAAGAATGCCGAATTGTGTTTCCATTTCCATTTGGAAAAAAAATTGAAAATAGTCTCAGTATATAATCTTCCTTTACGAATTGCCCGATTAGAAGTTTCGCGGATATTCGATCTTACCAGGGATTTCATTTTGTGTTGATTTGCTTGAGCTTCTTAGAAGTCGAAATCGCAAGCGACTGATGAAAATCCACGTATCGAGTTTGTCTTTTATACTCTTATTTTCCAATCTATATATGTATACGTCTCACTCGTGTACGTCACGCTCAACCCTGTGCACGAATGTGTGTCAATCGCGTTTCAATGGTCTGGCTGTGTGTCGCGAGGCGGGCGTGGTCGGGACTAGAATCCCGTAAATCAAGACAACGATCTAAAACGATGAACTCGTACAGCGCCAATGTTGCATCAGAAATCTCGTTGTGAGCACGCAACGCGGCGCGAATGTTGCAGAAGTTTCGAGGCGGGAACGGGGCCATGGATATATTTGCATACCTCGTGTGTACGCTCGCTTATAGATATTACTTCTTTTTCTTTTTTTTTTTTTTTTTTTTTCTTTACATCATTCCAAACGTTTCTTTCCGTTTATCACGTGTGTTTACCAGCAGCGACCAATCATCGACCCCAATTCGAGAAGGAAGAGAGAGAGAGAGAGAGAAAGAGAGAAATCATAAATCGTTTTCGATTTAGGGTTCGACCGTGCAAGATGCAATCCGCGCGAGATGTTGCGAAATTGACTTTCAATTTTGCATTGGACGGCCTTGAATAGATAAACGGCCGATAGACTAAAAATGTCGAATCGCGATCGAACAGAGAAGCAGGAAACGATACCTTGAAAGTTGTTGTCGAAGCGGTTACGAAAGAGGGGCTTTTAAATAAGATATTTTTCTCAGACTGGTCCATTTTTCTCCTCCTTTACCCCGGTTTTTGTTATTTATTCGACGAGCGACACGGGGGATCGAATAATACGATTCGAGCTCTCGTTTGCGAAACTGCGAGCTTCCCTATTCCTTCGAACGATAACACACCTGTATCGCGTTGCCATCCTCCGAGCAACTGTTGAAACTGTTCGCTCTTGAGACCGTAGAAGATAGAAGGCTAAGCTGAGCGTAAAGAATAAACGAAGCTGGTCATTGCAGTAATAAATTCAAATTTATGTTTTATATTTTGATCGATCCACTTGTGTCTAATCTTATCCACTTGAGTCTCTGAGATAGATTGTAAACACGTACGATTTAACCTCGTTTTCACGATTGAAGTAAAAGTAAGAAATAAAGAAGAAGAAAAAACACTATGCTGTAATTTGCAATCTCAATTGAACAACTCATTCGATAACAATTTTCGAACAATTTATTTACGATACATCCTTACGAATCCTTAAAGATTTAAACAAATCGGCATCTCACATTTTGCATATTTTCACGCAGAGAGAAACACAAATGATCGATAATCTAATCGCGAAGCGAACCGTTCGAACGAAAATCATAAGATTTGCATCTTAATAATCGAAAGTGTCCGATCCGAATGAATGGAAAACTGGTCTCGAACACGCGGCAACTAACTTATAACACATGCGCACGTTGCATGCACGTTGCCGGTCTTTGTTCTGCTTTTCCGCCGAAGGAATTCCGCTAGAAATCTTTCCGATAGAAAAACAGGGCGCGGTGGCCATTTTTCCTTACTCATCATCATTATATATATAACGTATATAATACGCACACATGTATATGGAGTATATAAAACTGTTGAAGCCGGTCGGAAATGGATCAGTAGCCGACCGTGGATCGCGAGGAAAATTCTTGGAAGAATAGCAAGGGAAGAAAAAGAAGATTCGTCTAAGGAGACAGCCATGAAGTTGCCGGTAAGCTCGGAAACTTTATTGTAGATCGTCGAGAGGGGTACCTGTTACGAGATGAGAGAAAGAAAGAGAGAGAGAGAGAGAGAGAGAGAGAGAGAGAGAGAGAGAGAGGAATCCGTGCAGTAGTTCCTGATGAGAAAACTTTAATCTGTTAGCTCGTAATGCACTTTCGTGTCGCCCGTGAAATATGAACGGCTCCCCGTCTCTCTGACCAATGTTCCGTTGATATATAGAGCGGCACGGTGTTGGCTGGCAGTCGGATAATTGAAACGTATGGCCCCGTTTCTGTAACTTTGATCAAGATGGGTAATCCATTGATTCCGTTTAAATATCCGTCGGATTATTGTCACGGCACGGTTGATAATAACGTTGCGACTACGAGTGTACGACGACGGTGTAGTTTCATCGAGGGGGAGGAACGTAATATGAGAATATTTTCGAGAATATTTTCGAGAATGTTTGCCAGGGAATAAAGATTTGTCACGCACGCTTGGACATTTTTCATTAAACTTCTTCGCGAACATCTCCATGATAATCGCGATAAAAATTCTCGTCCCCTATGAAAAACTCTACGATGATGGGTTACGCGATAAATATCGTTGCAACGATTCGTTCAATTTCCAAGAAGATTTTGATATCGTTTAAACTTCTCAAACGATGATATCCTTCCTTCGGTGACCAGTTTCACGATTTCGAATTCCTCCCTGGGAGGAATCATTTTCTATACTCTATGATGACGCGTTCATCATAGAAAACTTTATCGAATCTCTCGGATATTGTTCTCGTATATCGCGTACGTATACGCGTGGACGAGCCACGAAACGAAGGATGGATCACGCGGTGGTTAAAAATCGGTTGATACATCGACGCGAAGAAAAAAATTGGTGGACGTTAGGTAACGGAATTGGTCGTTGGTTGGGTGCCATTTTCCACAGAATTGCGCGGATTGGATGGGTAATGTTCAAAGTTATTAACACGGGTGTGGTTTACTATTACGGGGGTGGGGAGAGGAGGGGATAATGGACTTCTCGAGTGTTAAACTTGAGAGAGAAGGAAGTGATATATCGAGGGGCCTAAATTCCTCGGGTGTTGGGCAAATGGAAGGTCAAAGTTCAAACTCTGATTCATTTAAACGGCTGATAGATTCGATGAGCAATGGAAGCGAAGGATATAATTGTATAACTCCTTCCCGAATATTCGAGATACGATGTCGAAAGTGTATCGTGGAGAAATGGGAATGAAAATGGGAGTGAACGTATCGTGAAATGTATTATTATTGTCGAGCATTATTATGCTTTTGATCTTTCATTTCTTTCGATCAATGATATTTTGTTGCGCAATAACAAATGATTTTATTTGTCGAATGCATCATTCTGTTTACTTCGTTTATCGTAATAATATCAAATTTCGCGGGAATTATTCGCACGTGTCTAACCACTCCAAGTGTTATCTCCTATCTAAAACTTTCCTATAGAAAAAAAAAATTAAGTCTACAAGAAACGAGCATTTCCATGCTCCGTGATTATAATTGTATTCACTCGTGCCGACGTTAACGAAAGATATCCGCGAGATATGGTTAACAAGAGAGGGACATTTATGGGGCGGAGATTAGGGCGAAAAGCATTTCAACCGTTATTGTGCCACGACACAACAGCCCACGTTGAAACGTTCGTTGAAAACTCGTCCCAATAAATCACGCCTCGTCCATTTTTCCAGCTTTTGCAGCTCGCGATATCGATTCTCTTAACTGTTCCCGCCAGCAGCTGGCCTTATCGCGGCACGGTGGGCGACAGAGAATCGACGGTGTTGGTCGGCCCGGTTTACGGACTGTCACCTGTGAGCCTGTTGCCCGCAAAACCGGAGCTTTTGGGGACGGTGATCCGTGGCCCTGCGACGGGAACCACGTTCGTCGAGGGATCCTCCTCCGGCCCCGTCACCATCGTGTCCCCTGGAACGCCCGCAAACGCACCCCGAACAACGCCATCCCCGGCGCAAAGTAATCCAACGATAAAAGATTTCGAGAATACGATTTCGCGGAAGTTTGGAGGAAATTCCATGGACGAATCCATCGACGGATTCAACGCTAATCGATTTACTTCGTTTAACCGAATCGACGACAGTATCGGCTCTTACACCGCGCACCTTTTATAGAGATACATAAAGCCAAGAATTTATGGGCAACCGGGTTTCTCCGCGGTATATTACGAATTTAATAGGTTCATAAATTCAAGCGCGTTCGAGGGAGCACGCGTAGCAGCCAGATTAACATAAATTCGCTCTTTTACCTTTTTCCGCTTTTAATTGCCTTTCTACTTTGTTGGAATAAGATATATATTCCGTGTTGCATACGGTATTACGCGCAATATATAAACAATATATAAAAACAAGGAAAATATATCGAGGAAGATTATCAAAAGATTCTCTCTCGTTTAATTGAAACACGATATAGAGAATTTCCAATCGTTTTAAAATTAAATTATCCGAAATTATTCTTTTATAAAAATACGTTATAAAACCACGCTTTGATTATTTCTCGCGGTATATCTATATCGTTGCATTTTTTCCAGCCGTCGTCTCAGGTGCGCCGGAAGATACGGTGCTCATTAAAGGAGCCTCGGCTGGGGCGGTGACGTTGGTGGCCCCGTCTGACAATTCTATCGCCAATAACGCGTCAGCCCAGGCTGAGGCGAAGAAAGGCGGCGGTGCAGCAGCGTCAGCTGCTGTTGCAATCGAAAATGCAGAAGAATCGTCGTCGCCGCCAATTAAGGAAACAATAGGCGTAGCGTCGGCGAACGCGGTGATAGGTCCCTCGACCGGGCCCATAATCATCGCCGGTCCAACTGCTCCCCCCCTACCTATTCCCGTTTCCACGTCCGAACAGCCAGTTGCTGCCACCGTTGTTGAGACGAATTCTCACGATTCTCTCAGCGTGACCTCCACCGCAACCGCCAATCTCTCAGTTTCCGGCTCGATAACGACTGTTGAACGAGCCGAGGATGAAGGGCCCGGTCTAGCGACAGGTGAGCAATTTTTCAGAGCGATAGAGCATAGATATGAAGTTGAATCTCGAGAGGAAAAACGGAATGTTTCGTAAACAATAGTATATTATAAAGTTTTATTAGTAAAATATATCATATTAGTAATATATCGATAAATTTCTCAAAACTTTTTGTTATCGACTGTTTGTTAATTGAAAATATCGTTTCTCGTTAGACAGAAGAGTAAAAGAATCGAATCTCTATCCTTGTTGCATGGAACACGATAACGATCGTTACATAAAACGGTCCAAAAAATCTCTCAAATATACCGTGCTATGTATTTAATAATTTGCACAAAAGTGAATGAATCTGCTCCTTTTTTTTTGCAAAGAAAATAATCAATCTTTCGTTGAATTCGATCGAAAATAAATCAAATCTCGTTTACATCTCATTTACATTTCTTAGATGCAAACATTCCAAGATCAACAATAATTGAATAACCGTTCCCTCGATATCGATATCCATGTATAATCGATCTATTTACAGATAGCACAGAATCAAGGAAGATCGAGGGTACGGCATCAAGCACGAGCACCGTGACGACCACTTCCGGGAGCATCACTACAGCATCCGCAACAGCGAGAGTTAATTTGATTTCACCAGCGTCTACGATCGCGGTCGGTCCCTTAAGTAACGTCGTCGTATCGCCGACGAAAGCATCGTCCGCGATAGTTTCCGGCCCCTTGGGTGCCGTTTCAACCGCAAGTGTATCTTCGCTGGATCAGATCAAGACGCCTCTTCATCCATTGTAGAGCAAACCGCGCATCCTCCCTTTACCTGGTACCTTGGTCTCGACTTGTCGAGTCGATCTACAAAATACCCACGATCAATTATTCCTATAGATCGTTTCTAAGGTGAGCGTTTTACATAGGCGCGATTTTTCATAGGCAAATGCACGCGTTGACATTGCGTTGGCGATCGACGAGGGGGAAGGATAACAAGGAGATCGACTTTGCATGCGACTTGGCATTGATGGCCGCCCAATACAATTCAATACAATGGAGAGATTATTATTTTTTTCTATCTTGTCCGAGCATAGTACTACGGATTTTTGTGTTGTAATAAAGACTTGCTAATATGGATAAGAAGCCTGATGTCCGTTTTTGTTTCTCTTCTTCCGAATATTTTCAACGAGACAATTGGGGGAATTGGATTAACAACGTTGATGCAATGTTACACTGCGTTTCAATTTTTAATAAGAAAGGGTAAAACGTGTTTTGTACATTGTTGTACAAACAGGAGAATAGTATAACAGTTTGACGAAGTTTATATTTATCACGTTTAGTTATCCGCGATTGGAGCAATCCGGTGGATCTGGCGCAATCTCCAGTTTGGGTTAAACAAGCCGAACCTTAACCATACGATTAAGCTTGAAACTCAATTATTGCTGTGCCGCTTTCACTAGGTAAACGAACTTATGGAATCGTATCGCTATGAACTTTTGCCACATGTAGTTGTACTCGTCTGTTTTTCCAGGCTTTTTCTTGGTCATTGCGATCGACGTATTTTGAATGATCGAAAGATGGAAATTCTTTTTTTTATTACTTTTAAAAAATTTTAAGAATGCAAGCTACGTTATAAGAGGATTCGAAGAATATCGTATAATTTATTCATTTATTCAATTTTTTAAACGAGGCAAAATTATAGCTAATAAAGATTATTTGAAAAATTGTTGTTTTCCATGGAAAAGAAAAATGCAAGAGGTATAACAAGTGTTGAGATATAACAAGTTGAGATCAATTTTAAATTTCCATAATCATTTGCAACTACGTATAAGATGTTAATAAAGTTTTATAAATGTTTCTTCTTAATTATATATTATATTTTTTTATCGCGAAAGAAACGGTAAAACTTCTTTGATTACCTAACATATTTACTATAAACTAAAAAAATTTGCAAATTAGTATTACCTACAATCTAATTAATTATTCATAATGTTGCTCGTTTCAAATGTAAAAATATGTTTCTAGATCAGGTAAGAAAACTTTCATTAATATTTATAAATATAGAATAGTTAACACCGTCGAAGAATAATTAGATTTTTAAAATAAAATCTTATTTTTCTTCGATATATCATCCTCAATACATCTCTCTTTAACACGAATTTTTTTTAACTTCACTTGCAGCCGATGCTGAACATGACTTTGGAAAAAGTAATTCTTTGAATCTCGAAAAAATTGAAATTGCAGATGAAGATTGAAAAGTGGAAAAGAAATTATATCTTCGAAATAATGTTTCTCAATTAACTTTTAAAGAGGAATATTACAAACATTTTACGCTATCGCGTATAAAATTATATTTATCATCAATTATGAGATATAACGCGATAACAAATATTGGAATCGACGTAAATCAAGAACAAGTCGACTCGTTTCGTTTAAATTGCAAATTCTCCCGATATTGAAACTTCTCGCATAACCATTACGCCTCTTTAATTTCAATTTATCACTTGGTCCATCTTCCACGAAGTGAACGACACATTTTATAGGTAGAAACTCGAGAAGTGCAAAATTTATGTACTTTTAGGCAGAATGGCGAAAAATAAAATAAGAAAAATTAATTTTCTTCCAATCAAATGACAAATAAAGAAACTTCGTCAGAAGATATTACTGTTCAAATATTACTTTTATAAGTACTCGATTATTCAAGTAATTCGAATGAAAATGGACAATGATAATACCATGCATACCTTTTTTTCATTTTTCACGATTTATTGGAACATATGAATAGTCATGAATCGATACTATACAACACGTATGGGAATTGGAGAAAAATTCGTAAGATGGAAATAAAATAAAACAGAAATATATCGAATTGGATATTGCCACGCGCTGACAACGCGATTTTATAATATTTGGAGTAACGAAAAGACACGCGTTCGCGTGTGATTTTTCGAAAATAAACAAGCAGTTTCGTGGAATGAATCAAAATAAAAGATTTATCGAACGGTTGGTTAAATGAAAATATATTTTTTCTGTTCGAATATTTTTTAAACGACGCATCCTATTGGAATATTGATTTCATAGCTGAATATTATTATTTTATCTTGGAGTAAATGTCTGTCGGGTAAAGGTATCTTAAAAAGAAATTCATTCAAAAAGAGAAATTTCTATTTTTTTAAATAAATTCTTTTTCAATAAAGTTTCAATAAATTTTTCGAGATACAATAGAATTTTACATTGAAAAATATTAAAATATTTTCTTACAAAAAAATTCTCATTCAAAATATGAAAACATATTGAAATTTCAGGAATTAATCTCATTCTTTTGAAGAGATTTTTTTCGCCAAAAAAACTTTCTATTCAAATAAAAATTTTCCAAAGTGAATTTTCCACTTTGGAAAATTAATTTAATTTAATTTTTCATGAGCAATTTTTCACTATGCATAACGAAGACATTCATTCAAAATATCATTTCACTTCACCGTGATTATTAGAGTAAAATTCTATATTCGAAATGGTAAATGATGGCACCATTAAACGTATTTTTCCACGGTTTTCTCTATTGAAAAGTGTGAAATGAATCGCGCATGAAAGCGTTTGTGAATCGAGATTACCATGACCCTGATATGAAATTCTACGATAGCCTAGAGGAACATCATGACTCGTTGCAATTTTACCATTCTCCTCCCCTCGTTAAATGAATGTTACACCTAGGATCATGGCCGGCTAAGTGAACAATACCTGATTCAACGAACGACATAAACATCCCTTACAGAATGGTGTCGTTTAATGAAACGAACGTAACAATGAGATCCTTTTGCCTCGCGTAACTATTTTCCATTTTATCCGTTCTACCCTTTTCTCCTATAAATCAACCAGCTCTTCCCGCGTTACATTGTGTGATCACGAACGATTGTTGAGGAGGAAAATTGAAATGTTAATTGAAACGAATGTTTGAAGAGTGATGGATGGAACAAATATGGAAGACGTTTCGATGAATTTTTTTGGTGTAATGGTATTAAAGATCAAGAAAATGGAAATGGAAGAAAAACGATCTTGTCTTTTTTATCTTTTTTATCATCTTGAATTCTTTAGTTAAAAGGAAAAGATATTATAGAACATTCTGCTCTAAGAGATTTAATCTTAGAATTAAATAGACAATTCATTCTTCCACATTGTTAAATCTTATTTCATTTCAAAATATAAGAGCAGTTTTTTCATTCCATGAATAACTTAAAAGTAACTTAAAAATAATTTAAAGACAATTTAAGATTAAATTTGTCTACTCTTTATTTGGTAATGCATCTTCTTATATTATTTATATTATTGAGAAGAATTTTTCCATCCAATCTCCAATCAATTTCTCGTTATCAGATTATCATTTACTTTTCAAACTGGAAAAAGAACATACATATTACACTCACATTATTTCTTTCATTGTGTGAGTAACGAATTCTCTACGCTCCTCCATAAATTTTAAAAAATCTAACATACTTCCTTGTTCCAGATTCCTCTCTCGACGCGGAACTCATCGAAATCTACTATTCGTCGAAAAAAAAAAAGAAAGAAAAAGCCAATTATATATGACACGTTGAATCGAAACAGTAACGTCACTCCTCGAAAACGTTTATCGGTGGAACGAGGTGACAATAGCGCGACGGAAATTAATTCGACATTGCCAGTCGACACCAGTTTCATCCCCCCCTTCTTCTCGTCCAATCGGCATGTTGCATCGTGCGAATACGGGACTGCGAGGGAGGACAATGAATCCCGATAAACGGGGCAATTTTACGGTAACACGGAGAAAAACATCGGGGGCGCCGCACGCTGGTAATTCTCGTAATGGCGTAACACGCTCCAGGGGGAGGGGGAGGGTTGGATTCACTTTGCACTAATGCACACCGATCTACGACAAAGCCAGCCTCGAGGATCCCGAAAATAATAATAGGGTTTTTATCGCGTTAAAGTCAGCTTTGTTGCAATTAATAGAATAATATCCAGCACACGGACGTGATGTTTCATCAATAGTGATGGAAGTGTGCTTATATATCGTAATAAAATATTCATTTTATTCTGTGACGTTTGATTCTCGTGGCATTTATTTGCCTCGTTTTGAAACAAGGTTTTTCAATTGTAAATGGTTTCATATCGGAATGAAAGTTATTTAATTATGAATAAGTCTTTTTTAGTTAGTAATTAAAAGAGGGTGAGAAAAGTATATTTTTATATTTAGAATTATAAATGAGAAACGAAACGATAATAATTTTTAATTATCCATTTTTCGGCTCGTAATTGTTTAAAAAAACAATTTGCTTGGTTTACAATATATTTTCGAATAAAAACGTGAAAATATAATGTTACTTTTAAAATATTAAAAATAATTCGATTTAACATTCTATGGGATATGATTGCTGCCATTACTATACATCGATATTAATGACCGAAGTTCAGTGTTCGATACTTAACGATTGGACAACCATATTAATGGACCAAGTTTTCGAAACGATAGGAACAAATTTAAGAGAGGAATAAATTTTGACAGTGAGAAAAGAGGATTTTGATGGATGGGAATTTTTCGATACGGAATGGAATTTCTAAAGGAAACCAGAAAGAGGAGCGTGATTTCCGCCTGACGTGATGCACCTCGGTGAATGCAGTGAATTTCTAAGTATCCTTCTCTCTTTCTCTATTATCGCTGCGATAATAAATCGCTGTCGAATCGACTAAACGAGAAACGACTTTAAACATCATTGTTCTCTTCGAAACGAGGATATTCTCTACGATTGACAACTTCTGTCCATATCCTGGGAAACTTCTTTAAAACAAGGTACGGTTAATTATACGAATTCGATCTAGAAATAGACAATCTTATACGTACCAATCTTCAATATTTAATTCGTAATTTATATGTAATATATAATAACGTTTTCTAGCCAATGAATCGAAAATACAGCATCGTTTGCCGCTAGATGTCTCTGTTACGAATACAAGAATCACAAGGATCACTTTTCTTTCTATTTCTCGTGCTCAACGATATGTGTTAAACGTAATTAACACGACACCTTGGCTGACTCGTGTCCACGCTATCTACCCTTTGAAACTCGTTAACTAGTTTTTTCTTTCTTTCTTTTCTTTTCTTTTTATCGCGAGATACTATCGACTCGGGTCACGGCCGAGAGACACGAGCATTATCTTCATCGACCGCGGGGAGATTCGACATCAAAGGTCGTTACGGTAGATTGCATGGAATGCCGTCATTGTCTCGTAAAAGATTGCCTTTAAAACGAAACGTAAAGCACGTAAAAGGCTGTGAAGAGGGAAAGGGAATGACGAAAGGAGAGAGAGAGAGAGAGAGAGAGAGATATGCGTGACACGTCTCTGTTATCTTGTGAAAATAGACTCCAGACACGTTGATAGGCGAACGAGCGTAATTTTTTCCAAAACAGGGGAAATATACAGGTGGCGTGATATCCTCGATCGAAAAACGGAAGCTCTCGACATGGTGGCTATTCGTCATACGGCTATCAGTCAGAAACAGAGATACATCGGCCGTTCGTGACTTCGTGAACATCGCTGATAACGGTGCCAACTTTGCAACTGCGACCGCGATAACAGACCTAGTTCATGAATGGGACGTCGGTTGACGCAGATACGTCGGATGGGTTTAGTCAAGTTTTCGGATTGTTACTTATGATCTCGATAAAAGGACTGATTCGAATGATTTTCTTTTTCAAATTAACGAGTTTAAGGGTAAATATGAATAGTATATCCTTTACATATTCGATCTGATTTAATTAATCAAAATCAAATTTCGATAGCAATCAAACTCGAGGCTGCATTGAGGAAAAAAATGCTCTTCCTATATATAATATGTACTCGTTAAAATCGATGAAACGTGTCTTTATATAATTATCAAAATTTATATTTATACATATACTCGCAATATCAAGTCTTATGAAATAACAAATATGAATTGGCAAAAATCTCAAAATTTTAACCCTTTCACGTCGATGAACATTTTATGTACACGGAATAAATCATTGGTAAAGTAAGAAATGGGAAGTAAGAAATCGTAAATCGAGGCTGATGCGAGTGAAAGTGCGCATTTAGATGCTATCTGCCACCTCTGTTTACCATTTCCCTCTTCGACACTTTTACGAATTCACGGTGTCGTTTTCAGCTCTTCTTATCGATCGTAGCCGATGCCAACCATTGGTTTCCCATTCATCCTCGTTACGATCGTTGCTACTCCTTCTTTTACCCGTTTAATTTGACTTTCAAATAAGGCAAGGTAACCGTCGAACGCCACTCCCATTAAATAAACGTTAACTTCACATTTTATATCACTTTCCTCCACTTGCAACGAAATCAATCGATCAAAGTCTCGGATATTTAAGTCGACGAACCCAGCCAGGATCCACCCTCCTCCCCAATTCTATTTCAAATAGAATTTCAGATCTTAAGTTTGATCGGAAATCCTTTACAGATCGAGCCAACGAGATCTTTGACTAAATTTAACTCAAGTGTGATCGATGGATTCCCTTTCTCTTGTATTCTGCGTGTGCATTGCACGTTTACATTATCCATCCACTTTTGTTGTCCAGTTTCAGCTTAATTCATCGTTTACACTTCAAGAAGCACGAATAATCTAATCGTTTCGAGGTTAATGGAAAAACAATAGCAGGGGGACGAGCTTTTTCATCGGTGTTCGATAAATTTCCGATATATAATTTCCGGAAGTGCTATGGTCGATGTAGTTGGATTCAGGTAAAGGATAGACGTTTAATCAAGGGTTAAATTAACTGGTACGAACTGTCTCGATTCCATGTTTCGTTTTATTGGCAGTTAAAAGTCGAGTTTTCGGTAACTGCTCACTTATTTTTTAATTTAATTTTTTAAATTTGACAGAAAATCGAATCGCGTTTGACTCTCTTATCGACGGAATATCAGAATTTGATCGAGATCAAAAATTATTTATTTAAGTATTTTTCGAGTGGAAAAAGTGGAAGTAAATATTTCTCTATCAATCTTTCTTACTTCTTACGTGCCATTTAAGGAAAAATTAAGGAATTTTCCATTACCAATATTGGGCTTCCATTATCAATATATTTTAATTAAGTATTAACGAGTCGTACTTCTATATTTTTTTTTACATCTGAAATTCATGATGTAATGCAACTTCTATGATGTAATGAAAGAGAAAGATGCTTCAGAGGTTTCAGAAATTAAATGAGAAAATTTCAACGTAAACGCACCATAGAGACGGTTCATTTATTGGCTCGATTCGATCGCCGTTGATTTTCAAAGATATCGGCTTTAACTTGTTATCCTCGTTGTAACTAACCATTTAATACTACAATACGGTTGAAAAAACGTGACTATAAATTGATCAAAAACGCGAGTTAGAAAAATTCGATGGGAGAATAAATGGATATTGGAAATAATTGATCGATATGTTTCTATCGATTGAAATATGTACACTCACATGTTCATAAATTGTTAGATATTTAATTCAAAATAGTAATATATTAATAATTTATTTATTTATTGATTCTTATGGCTTCTTACAAATTTATTTATATTATTATTACATATTATTATTGTAATATGATATTAAAAGGAAATACTGTAAACATATTAAGAGGAATATTATTTTAAATATTAATAAAATAAATAAAATAATTCGAATAATATCCGAGAGACAGATTAATTCAAATTTTATCGAAATAATGAATTATTATATTTTATATTAAATAATAAAAATTTATTTCAAGTTAGATTCAAGCATATTTATTTTTTTTTCAAATTTTATAATTTATAATTGGAGATGGAATCATTGGAGAAATATTAAATAAATGTTTGGAAATTTACAACTGTTTTTAATAAAAACATGAACGTATTAACACAGGTGATAACAGTTTAATGTTTAAAATAAACGTCTGATGACTTATGGACAAGAGTGTACGTACAGTTCCAAACAGCTTATTTCCATCCGTCCAAAAATTAAACTAAAATCTACGTAACATTCGAAACTCTGTCTCTCTCTTTCTCTCTCCTCTCTCTCTTTCCATTTCAAAACGCTTCAACGTTGCATGGCCAACGTTTTAATAATATGACTGTTATTTAAAAGATGCCCATCCATCGAGAGCAGAGTTTAATTACGCGTGATTACGAAACGGTAATTAGTAATTCCGTTTCGTGGACGCGCATCTGTTTGTCCGAAGGTTCGTCATCGCGTTTAGAATCGTCGATCGTGGAAATGATATTTAATGGACGAACAGTTTCATCCTGGAGCCTTGGTTATAAATTATATCAGACACGTTATGGCCTGTTCCTCTCTTAATATGACACGCGATGGCAATTTGTACCCCATTATGACCGCTTTCTATTACGCATAACTACGAATCGCATTTCCTCATGTTAACCAATTGCTGTACAAGGCTTCATCGTACTTGATCGAAATCCTGAAATGGAAAAACAGCCTATTCCGTTAATTAATCGGATGGAGGTAATTGCATCGAAAAATAGACGAACATCGATGCCTCCATAAAATCGGAGATAATGAAGATGAATTTGTACACTTTGAGTTAACAATTGAAATTTACGTGGTGTATATTACGTAACTAATAAGGAAAGTTTGAATAAATATCCTTACTTAACATAAAAAAAAAAATAAATTATAAATAATCGTTACTCTCTTTTCTAATATTCTTTATTTTTTTTTAGCTTTGAAGATGATCATTAAGTCAAACAAGAGGTATATAATGATCGAGGAAAAGGAAAGAGTGAAAATTGAGTAAGAAATTTTTTTTCATGAATCTTGTTTCGACAACTTTTTCAATTCTCTGCAATTAAAACAAGGTAAATAATTCATACTTCTAAATAAATTTCAAATTTTTCTAAATACCAAAATATTTAATATTCAATTATTATATGCAGCTGTTCAATGTTAAGTAAATTTGGTAAATGAAAAAAAAAAACAAGTTATATTTCTCTTATCAAAGAAACAATTTTTAGTTATTCGATATAACTAAAAATATATTTCATCGGGATGGGGAAATTCTTTTTAAACTTCAGCCGGAAAGCACGGAGAATTTCCTGCGGATATTCCGAGGAATCCGGGCAAGAACGGAAGTCGGATACGGAAGTCACCGCTTGAAATAAGCCTGCAGTTTGCTTTCGCCTTGGAGTAGTTGGACAACCACGTCTCGTGCCAACAACTTTACTACAATATCGTCTTCCTACGATTCCTCTTTGTTAGTCTGGTTTCCTGTTATTGCTCAATTCCTTGTCTGACACTATTCTTCATTTATTTCAAGGAAAAGTCGGATAGATCGTAACTAATGCTTTTAATTTTAATTAAAGAATAATAATTATTATTCATGCTTTTTAACTTATATATATTTTTTTTTAAGTAGATTTTAGAAACATCGTTTCAAAAAGATATTTTCTTCTTTAAATAATTAAAATACGTTTCAAGTGATTATTTTTAAAAAATTTGCCATTTAAAAAATTTTGCAATGAATAAAATATGCAATTCGTTAGCGTTGGCTCGAAAGAATGTAACATATACAGTTAAATTATTTCCTCTTTGCAATCATTGTTTTTGCTGTGTATAATTAATTATAATTACAGAGGAAGGGAACTTTTTCACAGTTTACTGATCAGCTTATATCAAAATTACGTATCTTTTTTTTTTTTTTTTTAATTTTTCGAATCTTTTCAAACAGAGAAAATTAGTAATTCAAAATAAAATATAAAAATTCGTATAGAAAGCAGAGATATTAAATTGCGGAAGCGGAAGTACTTAATTAAAACTTTGAATGGAAATGAGTTCAAAATATAAAAAGAGAATTCCAATATCAGGAAAAATCTTTTTTTTTTTGTGCGTGATTTACAACATTCCAGAGTATGCTTGTATAAGTGTAAAAAACAAATAAGAAAAAAAGAAAGAAAGAAAGAAAAAAAGAAAAAAAGAAAAAAAGAAAGAAAGAGAAAAAAAGAAATTCCATAGATCCAGTATAGAGAGAATCAGTGAAAGTTGCAGAGGAATTGCCGAGTTCGAGCTTGTCGCCATCCTCCGGATATGCAAGCAACTAGCTCGTTCAATCCAGATTGTAACTAACTGTTCGAAACTGCATTTCCTACGATTTATCAACGGGTTTGTGTCTTGGCTAAACCTGTAATCCCGATCCACACGGAAATATAAATATCGTGGGACCTGTTGCGCTTTGCGCACCATCGATGTTGGCACATCCAGGCCAAGTTGAAAGTGGTAGTAGCATCACAGAACAACTTGGCGAGATCCTGAAAATCTTACAGTGGCTTTCTGGATCATTGAATATGTTTAAAATTACGTATCACTTTTCTTTCGTGGAGTTTTTTAATAATTTGGATAGAAGTCCTCGAAGATTTTAATATTTTTATCAGTTTCAATCACAGTTTTAATCGAAATCTTAATTGTATAGATGATACTGTGTTCTTCAATTAAAATATCGCATGCAGCATTTTGGAAGACTTGGGAAAGTTTCATTATTTTCCTTTCTTTCCTGACTTCTTTTAGTTAGCATAGATAAATTGAATTTGACTCTAGATTCTTGCAAAGTACAGTAGAGTTATCTAATTTTATTTAAAATTTAAAAGAACACATGGAATTTGAATGTAAATTAAAGAATAACAAAATGTTGGATAGGATATTTTAAATAAGGAAGGTAGTATTGTTTGTTTCTTTTAATTCTTTAAATTATTATTTATACATACAGGTTTAAAAATTGTTAACTGAGATATAAGCAATATCTTGATTCACTATGATACGTGGATGCACTTATTCAAAATTTATTACAGGTGATAGAGAATCGTTAAGAAAGGATGGACGAAGAAAACTTCTTTCGTTTTACGATTAGTTTTCCTTATTCCCTGTTCGCCTACAGGATGGATAATAAAAGAGGCAATAACTAGTAGACTTTCATAACAGGCACTAACCTCACGACGCTCCTTTCCTCGTATGTTCCCTCCTGAAAACTTCTGAACCGTCTGTTTTTCTTGTGCTCGTAAAAAAGATACCAACCTACTATAATTTTTCCATTTATAAGCACGACGTGGATTTCATAACGATAATATAATAATTTTTTTCCCTTCTTTTTGAACTTACAAGCGTTCCTCGTTTCGAATTTCATCGACTTTATATGAAGGGAAAGAGCAGAAAGTTATAAATACGGATATAAAATCTTCATAATTCATCTTAATATTAATCCAAACGATAATTTGAAACTTTCATAAATTGACTATTTCTGTTTCATCGTAAATCTTGGAATTTTCATCTGGCTACAAATAAGGTTATTTTCAGATTCGAGACACATTGAATTTTCTATATTTAAACATTTAACGAGACGAATTATGAGGAACGAGGTGAGAAGTCAATTTGCATTGTAGAAAAACAAGGAAGGAAGTTGGTAGAGAGGTAGTAGATGATTTGTAACGGTGAACGGCGAATTGAAAGTTATAAGTCATAGCCTTTTCAACCCTGGAGCAACTCCCTCTCAGAAGATTGAATTTTACTTTAACGTTACTTGAAAAGTCGTTACTGTTTCCTGTACTTTAACGTATTTTCGAGTTGCAACAAAAGACAAAGGTAAAGAATTCGTTAATATCACTTCTACAGTTGAAAGATATAAATCATAACACAAATGCCACGAATAATGAAGTTTTTTCGCTAAAAAAAGTTTCCAAAGTGTTTATATACTTTTCATATTTCAATTTTTTTACGTTAAAATTTTTAAATTTATGTAATATTTATTAATTTTTTATTTATATTTTTGATCGAGATAAAACGTGAAAATAAGGTATGAAATTAAAAAAAAATTTATAATTTTTTCCAAATGATAGATAAAAAATATTGAAAGATATTATATTTTTTTTTTTAGAATTCCAAATATTTTAATAAGAATAAAAATTCGATAAAAGGAAAATATTTTATGTTTAATTATTATTTCTTAAAATATTAAACAGAGCACGTGGGAAGGCGCATGTGTAACATACGCAGGAGCACGTGGCTGGCTCGAGCCGCGATTCGGTCGATTTCGGATAGTTTCGTAAGTCGACGGTAGAAGGATCGGTGGCAGTCGCGCGCCGGCCGCTGCCTCGATAGGGTGTTTGTGTTTACGTCGCCGCGATGAAAATTTGGCCGCCATAGAGGTTATGTTTACGCGTGCCGCGGTAACCAAATCGACGACGCATGCCCTTCTGCGTCCATCTTTTCGAAAATCCTTCACCGATCGCCACGTGCCTGTCGAGAAATCCATTGACTTCCTACGACATCGCGTCCCTTGGTGCACGGAGCATCTTGACAACTCTTGATATATCCAGACTTTCGTGAGTACAATATTCCATCAATCCTATTCTATTTTTTGTATCTCTGTATTATCTATATTATTCATATATTCATATAACGATTTGATAAACGAATCATTATGATTTAGAATATCGTAACGTTGAACGTTGATTTGGACGTGACATTTATGAGCAGAATTTAAACATGGCGATCGTATTTGCCAATCAAACGTATTAGTTTGACCACTCGAACTATTTACGCGGTATTTCTCTTCGAGTATCACGATCGAAATATTCTCAAGTAGCCACCAGAGTGCTCTAATTGTACCGTATCGTGTAAAATAATATGAAATCAATTATATCTTTTGTATTTTTCGCGTATAATTTCATTTTAACGTAAATCGTGATACGTAATTGAAATACGCATCATAAATACGTAGAAATTTTTTCTGAAATAATCGGATAATAAACACAACACAAAATTCATAACACACGTGTCGCCGTATTCCTAGAAAACGAAACATATGCTACACTGAGTCATATGACATGACTCATCCCGATACTTTTTCACGTTGTATTCGTATTCGCGTATTCGTTTAATATTTTTTCCACGTGACTTGTCGCGTTCGAAGAAATGTGATTTATTTCGATATATTAGAGTCGTTCGATTATGCGAATCAGTCGTGCGTAGTGATTATAAATAAAATATAATGCCGGAATAATAGTGTGAGTTTTAATATTGTTCAACCGCTTATAATCTCGCCGCAAACAAAGAGCTCGGGACGAGATGAATTATAATATCGAACATATTTTGAAACTTGGTCCAATAATAATTTACAATTGACCATTCGAATCGAGTTTTCCTGCGCGACAGATGCATTCACGCGTAATTCACGAATAAATTATATCATGCGTGTACAAATGATGCTAGTTAAACGACTGGTGATCATTGTTATTGGGTGAAATTTGCTTGAAAAAGTTAATGGCGGAAATTTATCATCTTGTTATATACGGGCTTTTTATCGTTTTTATTAGAAAACTCGGTGGTAATTAATCGATTAGGTAATTAGCTACGCGTTTTATTAAACTTTTTGTTCGTGAAAGAATCGATCTCTTTATTCATCAAGGTCTACGATCATTTTTTTTGTTTCACATAAAGTAGATATTAATCTCTTAAGTTGCTGCATAATGAATTTTGTTCCCAGATAAATAGCATTATAAATATTTTTATTTTAAAATTTGTTTTAAAATAAAAATTCTTAATCAAAATAGAAATACTTTATATATTCGTATAACTTTTTAAACTTTCTTAATTGTTTCTAAATAAATTGCGTTCTTATTGTTGGTGATCAATTTTAGAGATTAGATGGATAAAAAGAACGGAACAAAATTGATTAACAAATATATTATTCTATTAATAAATTTAATTGACTACAATTGAACGTTATAACTAACTAAATTTTAAAAAATAATCGTTGTATCGCGAAATTATTTATAAACTAAATAGTATATATTTCGTATATTTCGTAAAAAAAGAAAAAGCAGTATTTTTATTAGTTAACAATCCATCAATTGTCAGTCAAATTAAATTCGATTCACGATTTATTCCCGTTCCAAGTGATCGTCGCGATTGAATTTTGATCTCGCGAGAAGGTAGACGAAAAACATGAGAGGTATTCTTTATTAAATTTTCTCAGAGGTTCGTGATCCATAGAAACGGATGCGCGGATTTATTAGACTATATTATCATTCTGAATCGCGAAATCGAGTTAATGAGAAATATCAGTTTAATAATTTTTCATAAGTTTAAAATTAAAAAAAAAAAAAAAAAAGAGGAAAAAGAAGCGAACAAGCGATAAATATAAATTTGTCGACGTCGAGCACAGGTCGAATTTGGTGTTTCGTCACGCGATATATTTAAATTTTTCATCCGTTTATTTTATACGGTCTGCTACATAATTTCCCGAATCTCTCGATGGACACGTGACTGGATAACCCTGGTTGGTGGGAAAAAAAAAAAAAAAGAAAAAAAAAAAAAAAGAAAAAAAAGAAAAAGGGACAATGTTCGCAATCGATGAAGCTATTGTAAGAGCTGACGTAACCATCCACTGTCGAGTCTTTTGCGGAATTGCCCGCATAAGCGAAAATCAGTCCTCGTCGATCGTGATGCGAAATGTTGCAAAATTTCCCTTTGACGGTGCACGCTTTCATTCATGGCTGGTTCGAATATTAGAATCGTGCTCTGGAATAAGAATCTCTTTGTTCAATGTTCGATCGATAATTTTTTTTTTTAATTTAAAATAATGGACCCTGTTCCTTTTTGACACGATTTATCATAGTATATTCGCTTCCTTTTTTTTTTTATTTTTTTTATATTTCTTTTTCAAAGAAATGTGCTTGTCTCTATGAGATATAGGTTAAATAGATAAAGAAATGTCGATCCAACATTTCCCTTCTTATCTTCTTATCCCAGGCTTTCTAAGATGATCTCGCCAAGATGCTTCGAACAATCATAAATCACAAAAGAAAGGGTAGCTGATAAAGGTGTTGAACACCAAAGAGAATATATAGGGAGAGAGGGGAGAGGAAGTGAGAGCAGTTGAAAAAGAAGAAGAGATATTCAAAGGGCGGCCATTCCTCCTTTCTTTCCCAAACTTTTCTTATCTCTCGTATCAATTGTTTTTTTTTTTTTTTCTTTCTTCTTTCTTCCCGCTTTCGATTAGAAAGTTTCTATTATTGTTACGAATTACGATGGATGAAGTAACGAAGTGAATTG
This sequence comes from Apis laboriosa, assembly GCF_014066325.1. Lineage (NCBI taxonomy): Eukaryota > Metazoa > Arthropoda > Insecta > Hymenoptera > Apidae > Apis > Apis laboriosa. Next base: position 103,339 of record NW_025224511.1, on the reverse strand, counting down.
GAAAATTTTAATCAAAGGAGGAAAAACGTTATTTATCTTCGATGTGCGACATCATTCTTTGTCCGAATAACCCTATTACGGCTTTTTCAATTACCTCATCTATTTTCGAGACAATCACATGGAATTGCAAAATCGCGCCAGAAAATTTATTCCACGTGTCTCTCCCGCTCTCTCTCTCTCTCTCTCTCCTTTGTTCATTTAATCCCTCGTTTTCTATTAAATTATTCCATCAAATATTCGATAAATCAAAATTTGGTAAACAATCCTGGCTTCGAGCAATCGATGGCTCACATTCCCAATTAATCCCGAGCATTGGTAATAATCAAAGAAGATAGAAAAATCTCTACGTAATAAATACTCTCCTCTTCGTGATTTCGAATTACTTTTTTAAATAATACATGTTCCAAAAGCCAAGAGAGAGAGAGATTCCTCATATTTTTTTCATGTATTTTCTCGTCGAGAAACTAATATTTATTTTAACGTGTAAACAATGTTATTCGCCGAAGAGGAATCGCGGGAGTAGACGTGGAAGCTGGCCGTGTAAAAACTTAGTTTTAACATGAAAATACAGAGATCGAGAGGAAAGGGAGTCGCCGTTGAGTCTACAAACTGAAATATGTACGTATCCTCGAATATACACGAAAGTAGTTGCATTGTTTTTTCGGGGTCGACAGAAAGAAGAGCATGCAACTCTCTCGGAATTTCTTTCTTGACCCGAGAAACAAAATCGTTACATTGAATTAAAATCGAATAAAACGTCCACTTGCCTTCGAAACTATCGGTAAACGCGGCCAGACAATGACGTTGTTTTCATGATTTTATTTCTCTACAGACTTGAATAACGTGTAACGAGGTACTTTCGCCTCGATCGAACCACGATCTCGAATTTTAGAATACATGCATAAGGATTGGCGAGTAAAAAAGATAGAGAAATAAAATCGTTTTGAAATTGTTTTCGATAAATCTTTTATATATTTTATCGAGTATTTTACAATCGGAGAATGTTGAGAAAAAAATTGTTACAATTTAAATAGACAACGAATAGGAATGAACTAAACGTAATTAAAGATAAGAAGGATTTTGTTGATCGATCGTCAAAAACTTGTGACTAATTTTAAAACTAGATCGCGCGATATCAGGATAGCTCGAGATGAAATAAATTGAACGAAATCCCTAAGACAAATTCCTTGACCTAGTATATAAGAGTCGCAACGACTGGATAGTTACAAGGAAAATAGTGAGCTATCGTCCATTTCTTTTAAACGATGCGTTATCCTTGTAAAAATCTTTGTAAAGATAAACTTATATATTAGGTCAATTTGTCCCAACAGCTTTCGTAAATTTTATTAAAATATAACGACGCTTATATTCTAGTTCTTAGGATTAAATACACGGTGCTCTAATATATGTTAATCTTCCTACAAAATTCTTTATATTTTTACAATCGTAAAATATATTATCATTATACATGGATCGTTTCCATAATTTTACAATCGAAACGTAGAAATGTTTATAAGAAACGTCTATCCAAATATATATATATATTGTAACATAGCTCTGACATTTCAAAATATCGGTTTTAAACAAAAAGTAGAAAAATTAATTAAAAATTAATTAATCGTGGGAAAAAACGCGAAACGATACTCGAACCTCGAACCTCAATTTTTCCTTTTTTTTTTTTAACTGTTTCGATAAATCTTTTTATCGAGTATTTTACAATCGGAGAATGTTGAGAAAAAAATTGTTACAATTTAAATAGAGCGGGTTTATATGCAGTATGACGCCTCGTTAAAAATGATTTAACGAAAATGCGAAAATGCGTGGATAAATTTCATTTTCAAAGAGTTCGAAGCAAGCAAGGGTTTGTTATAAACGCGAACGGGAACGCAATGTTTGCGACGATAAATTCAGACCTCGAGAGTGCTCCGGGGATCGCGTGGAAAATGTAAATTCCGTAACAAAACTCGCAGAATCGCCGCTCGGCTTCTGGGGCCAATGAGAAACATTGGGGCGGGTTTCGAAGCACGCGATACGGGTCACCGACGTGCACTCGCGCAAAGTGAAAATATTCCGGAATTTCTTGCAGCCACCAGCTTCCCTCTCCCCCTTTCACGCTTCATTTAAAGAAACCTGGCACGCTTTCAGCTTCCGTTCCGCGAATGCGAACTTCGCGAGGCGAAGTTTTTAATTGGTTAAGAAACATCTGTAAGGGAGGATTTAATTTTAATCCGTGAAATAAGGTTTTTAGAAGAATCGAAATTACTTGGAATTTTTCGATCGATCGAGACACTTGACAAAATGAAATGGAACGAGCTAATGAAATTATCTGAAAATTATTTAATTGCAAGGTTTAATATGAGAAAATTTTTTTCAGAAATTATCTCGAAGTGTCTTATAATTTTTTGAAACATGGAGGCGTTCAAGATGTAAAGATGAAAAATTAATTTCGAAGTTTCATTCGGGGAGGGAGGGATTAAGAAATTAGTGAAAATGATTCTTTGACAACGATTTTCTTTGTGGATATAATATTTATCAATCTATCACAAACGCGAAATAAACGCTTGGATAATTCGATAATCAGTAATTCAATTCTGCCACTCTAGCACGTCTGCTCATATTAATTCATGGTAATTATCTGGCCGACTTGTAATAAAGCAGAAAGCTGCAATGGCATCGTCGATACTTGTGCCATAAATTTTAAAGCGATTATTTATGATTGCCAGATTGCCAATTACGTTATTTGTTTCATAAACACGCGAACAACGAAGAATTTGAAGTATAAAAGCTGGTAAAGATTTCGCGAGTTTCGTACTAACAGCGTTATAAAATCCATGGAAAATTCTAAATTACAGAAGAAAAAAGAAAAAAAAAAAGAAATGTTAATACGCTCGTAATCTTCTTGAATATTAAACCACTCTTAAATCATCTTAGCTTAAATATGGAGAAAAAAAAAACGTTGTTCGTTTGAAACAAATTATGGAAAAAATCGGAGGGAAGAAATAGTTATATAAGAGGGAAGGAGAAAATTATGAAAATCCGTGGCAAATTCTCTTTCTTTCCTTTATTTTAAAATTATATAGAATATTTTTAAAGTATCCTCTATCAAATATGCAAAGTTATTTGAAATTTGATTTATTTAAAAGAGGATATTTTCGTTGGCATTTAATATCAGTCGGCTTTTTAAATTTTTTAACAATTTTCTATGATTAAAAAATCTTAATTATAGAATATTATTTTATACTTATATTAAAAAAATAAATAAAATACAAGTATAAAATTAGGAACGAAATTATTAACGGACAATGACATAAGAATCATTGCATTATTCATTTTTTCCTCATCGTATATATATTTTAAAGACTTGAAATGGATCCATTCATTTTAAAAGAAATAAATTCTTACGTAAATTCTCCGTTATAATTTACGATTCGAATGTGGGCGAGAAAAAAAGAAAAAAAAATTAAATTAAATATCCACGCGAAAAATTCCTTAAAATTAAATCACTACCAAAGAAGGATCACCAAATTTATTAAATATTTAAATACCTAATACAATTTTTTCGATTAAAATTTCACACATCGATTATTAGGAAATATTAATTTAATAAAGTCTACTGCGACGGAATATTTAAAAGCTTGCTCTTTGCTTTAAAACAAACAAAAGAGAATTATCCACGGAATGTTTGCTGAAACCAAATTCCAATGTACTCTAGTTATTATCGCGCCAAGTTTATGCATTAACGTCATCCCTCCTCGTTGCCTCCTCTTACGCGTACATACCACTTTCCCCTGCGATCTTTGTTGCGTTGCAGCGGCGAATTATAGAAGCTGCAAGCTCATCCAACCTTTGTTAATCTTGCTTTCAGGTAAATGCGCAGGAGCGTGGTGTGTGCCGGCCCTCGGACGTGATTTGGTGCGGTGGTGGTGTGCGTGTAAAGGGCCAACCAGTGAGGCCGCAACGGTGAGCATTCGAGATGAGCTATGAATTTAGGCTGCCTGGTAGCCATCGTCTTTGTGCATCAGCTGCTGTCCGACGCCACAGCGCTACCCTCAGTCGTCAAGATTGGTGAGTCGATTCTATCTATTTATTTTCGACTGGTTTTCGTTGGTTTCTTTTGCAGGGAGCTCAGGCTTTAAAAAAAAAACATCGAGTCCTTCTCTGAATCGAGTTTATTTATTACTTTTTATCGAGAAATTATTTGTAGTAGAAAATTATGTACTCGAAGCCACGAAGGGTTTTGAGATTTCGTAGTTTTTTAGATTTATTTTAGATTTTTTAGATTTTAGATTTTTTCCTTTCTTTCGAATTGTCAAAATTATTGGGAATTAAAAGAAATTCTTTAAAATTATAAAATATCTAAAAAATTATATACTCAAACGGCGGAGGGTTTTGAGATTTCAGTAGTTTTTTTTTTAGATTTGTGAACACCGGGGATTAATTTAGTTAGCAAAAATTATCGCGCAGATTCCGCGATCACTTTCTTTCGAATTGTCAAAATTATTGGGAATTAAAAGAAATTCTTTCTTCCTTTCTTTTTCAAATTGCTAAAATTGTGGAAAGAAAATAAAAGCTCTCAATTTTTGCAACTTCCTGTACAATGTGCTAACATCCTCTGAGGAAACATGAACGGATAAAAGGATTGTCATACGCGCACACAGTAACAAACATGTCAACGAAGGTAAAGTAACCAAGCACATTGTAATCCCCAAGAAGAAACTTGTGTATAGAGGAACAAAGTAGAGTAGAAAAGTCTTACATTTTAAAAGGGGAATTAGCGAAAGATCGTGAAAGGTCTCGTTTTCCTCGAGTAACACTCCTCTCTCCCTCGATCTTGTTTTCCCCCTTCTTCTGTGGTTTCACAACAATTCACTCACAATTCGTTTCCCCCTCGCGAACGCTTTTACGCTTTGCTTAAAATATTCGCAATTTTGCCCTGACTTTGTTCATCAAAAACGATCGTGCTCGACGTGGAAAAGGATCATGGAATCTGCGAAATGTGAAATAAAACTCGCCTCGTCGTTAGTATTCGTAAAGTTGGGGCTGTAACTCGATAAATTGAACTTCTTAATGCAATCCTGTGAAGTTCTGACCAGCTACTTCGTCCGGTTGAGTAATTGTCGAGTAATAAAAGTACGTGACCACGTTGATCACGAGTAATTTCGAATATTTCGTAGTTGGAATAATGGGAGTTGAAGGTTCGATAAAAATGTGTTTGTACTCCGTTAAAAGCTTTCTGATAGGAAATGTCAACATTCCGTTAGGTGCTATTTGGATTGGAGATATCTTGGCGAAAGTGGATGAAAGTAGCCTTGTAAATTTGTTGTTGAGATAGATTTGTGATTAAACATCTTGGATAATATTTGTTCTTCTTAATAATTTCAAGGAATAAGATAGTGATAGTAAATAAAGATAAAAGAAACTTTTTTTATTTTTTATATAAAAGAAAGGATATTTCATTGCAAGAACTTTTCACGTTTTAGTAATATAAATATCGTTGTTTGGCATTGATTGAAAAATTTACATTTTAAATCAATGCAATTATCAATGCCAAGCAGTATGTGCATTTTACAATTATATTTGGTATAAAATTAGAATTAAAATTAACATATAAATAAACTCTAACTGTCTTAATAAATAATAAACTATCTTATTCTTTTTTATTTCGTGCAATTATAAATTTCAAAATTGCATGCTTTTTTTTTGCGTAGCTTCTTCGTATTTTCTCCAATATTAAGGCAATATTTAAGTCATAAACGTATACAGGAAAGTCGTGTATCGTTATTTATCTCATATAATTATTAATTATTAATCGTTAACTATCGAACATCTGCTATACCTTGTTCCATTTGGCGTTGAAATTTGATTTCCGCTGTTGGATGTCCCAAAGGCGGAAGTTGGGATCGCGTAGGAGAGTTCTTTAGGCAGAAGGCGAAGCTAGACAAAGTGCAGACGCGCTTAAGTATTCTCGCAAAGAAAGGGGTTGTTCGCGTGTTAAGTCAATCAATTAGACAGGATCGATAATTTTCATTGAGCGCATCGATGGAAGTTCGTGGTTTGGCGAAGCTCACGAGTTTAGCGAACCTCGAAAACTTGTTTCCTTAATTCGATAAGCTTCGAGAAATTGTCTCGAATTTTTTTTAACTGTTTCATCTTCGAAAGAATCGTTAAATTCGATGGAGAGTATAGTTTGATTCATTGATCATGTTCGAGCAATACATAGTTCGCTAATAATCTTTGTTGTAGACAGTGATGTAGATACTTTTTGTGTGCAAATGATACTCGTGGTATTTAATAATACGTACAAATTTGCACAAAAATCGTCACATTTTCCAAAATTTTCGATTTATTTCCAGCGACGAATATCGTGTCTGTTATCTTGCCAAATTGGTCCCGCAATTTACGTGATCGAGTGAATCGTTCGGAATAAGGGCTTTGAAGGGCTCGACATTTGCCGCAACAAGATCGAGGTCTTTAGGAGAAGACCAGTTAATGGTTCCACTATAAATCATTTAATAACGAACATTAGTCCATGGTTACTGTGCCAGGAATGTGGCACAGTCTCTTTCCGTTTTTCATCCGATTCTCATTTATTATAAAAAATTATTATTCGATATTCGAGAGGAATTCAAACATATTATTCCCTATGTTTGAAATTTGGAATTAATTCTTCTGAGAAGTTTTTTTTTTTTGAATATAAAAATTTGTTTCATAATGAGGAGAGAGATATTTCATTTCATTAAATTCGTAAGTGAATATTTTATGAAATTTTTAGCAAAATTAATTTTAAAAAATTCTATTTCCATTTGTTATTTTATTCGTTTCATATTTTAAATACTAAAATTAGGGGATATTTCGTTATAATTTCGTATGGTATATTATATAATATATTTTTATAATTTGTTTACTTAGTTTGGAACGTTGTACGAATATAATGGATTTCATCTGAATATATTTTATATCTCTGAGTAAAGATTTGGCAACGAATCAGCAGTTTCAATTAAAGAATAAAGGTCGCGATCACGAAGGAAAAATCGAGAGAAAAAAGAGAGAAAATGGCTAGAGAAATGATTTACTTTTGACAATTTTCTGTCTTTTTTTTCTTGCAAGATAAATCCCTCGGTATTATCTTTTCAAATCGAAAAAAAAAAACTACTAAGCTATTTACAATAAAAAAATTAATTAAATATCTTTTAAAAGTTCCATATATAAAAGGAAGAAATACGAATAAAAATTACTTCTTCGTGTATCTTCCATATGATAATTCCTATTCAATTGGCTTATTAGTTTTTTCACAAGAAATGATCGCATTTTTAGGAAACAATTTTCATATATCTAATTACAAAAGAAACAACAATATACACGTTACTAATAAAAACGTGTAACATGTCACGCGTTTAGCCAAATTTTTACCATACTTAGATATATTTTTTCCGTTAGATAACTTTCAACTACCTGAAAACGACATTACAGGGCTCGGTGAAGTTTTATCTGTAAGGGCGTAGCTCGTGATACAGATACGCGTGAGACGTTTCCCCTTTTCTCAGTCCCCGCCTCCAACTGTCTCTCCAACTTATGGGAAACTCACAAATGAATAGTGAACAAGCATTCGTTTCCCTTTGTTCCTTATCCTCTCGAAAGATTTCACCTCTGGAAAGGAAAAATTCGCGAAAGGAGGAATTGCTCCGAAAGAATAAAGTGTACGCGACCGGTTAAACTTCTCTCTGCTTTCTGTTTCTCAATCTGTTATCACGAGAAGGATGCAGTTATCCTTGCTGTAACGAAGGCTGAGTATTCCACGAGATTTGTCTTTTTATCTTTGTCTCGGAAGAAAATAAAGAATAGCAAAGTAGTGTAGTGGGCGAGTGTAGTTAATTATTCTTTGCATGATAATCTTGTAATATGAACAAAATTTCATATTACAATTACGCGTTAAATTATATATTTTTGAAGCTCGTTGCGTTTCCGTTCTCATTTGTAACATAGAAATCTCATTTCTCATTAAACGATTTATAATGTTTGCCATTTCTCTCTCTCTGGAAAGGGGGGATGAAAATACGAAGGATACGGTTTTTATTTTTAAAAGGGGGTGAAAAATGATAGTGACGTCACGTCAGAAATTCACTTTAAATATTCAGTATATTTCGTAATAATTTTAAAAATGTAAAAAGTGTATCCTTTTTTTTTTCGCCTTTTCACTTGCGAAATTTCATTTTATAGGAGATCGTTTCGAAAGATTGTGTTTGTCACTCGTCGAAAGAACCACCCTGAAAATCCACCCTCTCCCCTTCAAGATCCTTTCCATTCGCGTTGCGAGTGACGAGCGAGGAGGGGTGAATAAATGGACAAAGTTTGGCAACAAAAGAGAAACGTGGTTAACTCTTACTAGCTCAGACACTTGTTCCCCGAATTTCCCGTTTCCTTCGACTTTTATTATTCCATGGTGTACTTATTGCCGACGAATTTTATCACTTTTGGTGTGGATTATCGAGAAGAGATCGAACATTTCGTCGTACAAGACTTGAAGATCGTATTGGGATATAGAGAATACAGTTATATCTTAGATTGACCATTTTATCTGAAAGAAGAATATCATCAAAATAAAAGAAAAATAACTTTTTTTATTCTTTATATTATTCAATTGTTGTAATTGTTGAGATTTTACAAATTAAAATAAATACGATTGTATTTGAGAAATAAAAAAAAAAAGCAACGAATAAATTTGAATATCTCAATTACGAGATCCAACGAATTTATCCCGCAAAATTTCGCACAATTCATTATTACCAGAGCTTCCAACTTTTTACTTCTAAAAATCTACGGAACCGCGCGGAATATTACTGTCAAAAATATGTAGAACGTACACCAATGTATCTTCAACCCTCTCAACAAGAAACATTACACGAAAAAACGATCGTACGAAGCTCAAGAGTTCAATATATATTCGCAAAGTGAAACAATCCCAGCGTTTCACAGACTTCCTTTTTTGCACGGTTCTCCGCGATATTAGAGGACGAGAAAGAAAAAGACAAAGAGAAAGAAAGAGAGAGAGAGGGAGAGAGAGGGAAAAATAAAAAAAGGAAAAGAATTGCACAGAGGAAGATGCTGGAACGGTATGTAAATACCGGAACGTCAGTTTCTTCCACGTTCTGACTTCCGGTCTCGAGTCGGCCTGATGGGCTTTAGTTGTCTCCTTGTATCCCTGTAACGATGATAATTCGATGGGGTGCCAGAAAGGAAAAAAGAGAGGAAAAGAAGAGTGACGAAGAGGACGAGCTAAGAGCTGAGGGTGGAACCGGAAGAGGAAGGCAACGAAGAAGGGTAGTTACGACTTCATGGCGCCTGAAGCATCAGCGAGCCGCGGATTTTACCAGGATTTCTCGTTCGTTTACCACGAGGTAATTTACGGACGATTGATATATTATTTCTCGTTCTCGTGATAGAAAAATTATCGATTGGTTGGCTAGTTAGGATCGATCGTTTTATTCTATCTCTATTCGATTCGTAATTTTCTTTGAGTTTCGCTTATGTTGAAATATTAAAGAAACTGCGTATTTGAACAATTTTCGAATTTGATTTTTTCAAAAGTATTGTATGAAGAAATTCTAGGTGTACTTAAAAAATTCTAGATGTACTTGTAAATTAGGATTGTTAGGACGAATTCTTCTGCATCTTTCTTTGACAACCTTTTTCGTTCCAGTTTTTTATTAGCTCCAAAACTTTGTAAAAATCATTCGCCAATATCTCGCGTAACTTTATTTCTCTTCTTTCTCTCTCAATATATATATACATATACATCATCGTACAAACTTCCCAAGTAGAACGTTCGACTGAAATTCACGAGTGCTTTACGAACTTTCCAGACTCTCATAAGTGTATCCTTTCCATCTTCTCTATCACTGACAATTACCTCTCTCCTTGCTCGATATTAGTTTCGTTTACCAGAGTAATAGGCCTTTCCCTCATAGGCCAATTACCTTCTTCTTCCACGTGTCGATATTATCTCCATTTACCGGAACAATGGCCCGTATTTATTTCTCGTTAACTCGAAACAACCCTCGATCGATAAATCGCGATCGATTAATTTCACCTATTAAATTCTCGAATCGAAATCGAGCCTCGAGTCGAGTTCAGTTCCCCAACGGGAAAAGAATTAACTCCTTAAGAAAATTATCTCCATTCTTTATCTCGTTAGTTGCCCGTTGAATATTATCTTTATCTAACAATAAACAATATTTATCTTCTCCCTTTCGTTTGTAAATAACTGGCACGGTTACTCGATCGAAAAGAAGATCGATATCGATCGCTGGCTGTCCCTCCTCGCACGATGAGGAACATTCCTTATAGGAGGAACGAGGGAATGGCCGAATGGGTTTGCAAACATTACGATGTCCCGTGCAAATATTTGCTGGTGCACACCACGATCAACCTTTGTAAATTACACTCGAGAAAGTTGATCTCTTTCGATCCGGAATGTCTCTAATAATTTACATTTCCGATTTATTTTTCCAACGTGTAAAGTAAATGTTGCGCGATTATTCCATCCAAGATAGAAATTTGCGAATTTTTCGTCGTATGATTATTATATATTTCATATTATATATCGCTGTAGCCAATTTCAAAGTACACTTGGTGGGTAATTATGAACCGATGCCAGCATCTTGTTCATCCTTTTTGGAGACTATTTTGGAAATGGTTTTGGTGGAATGGGTATTGATCTTGGTTGTTAATAAAAATGACGCCAAAATGTCTTCCTCTCAAGTAGCGAGTAGCTTTTTGCCCAGGAAAAAGAATTATCGTGTTGGAACGTTCTTCTTCAACTTTTGAAATGGATCTTTCGTTATTACGTTATTAGGTTGTGTCATTTAATAAAATATAATACGATGTATTTTCGTATTATATTTTTACGAGTATTAGGAACGTCAATATCAACCGTGTACTGTGGTATTGACAAGATAAGAAGACATCTTATGGACGGGATATCTTGATGTCTTCGTCGATATCCGGAAAATCGATTAAACATACGAAACAGTTCAATCGTTTCCTGAATTTTGAAGTAAATAGACATAAAATTATAATATGATATAGCGGTAAAATAATATTCAAATTTGTATAAATTTGTTGTTGAAACAATATCTGGGACAGTATTTATTTTCGATAAATATAATTTTTAATAAAATATAATATAATATCGCGAAATAATATTAGTATAAAGTAGCAGTAATTGTTTGAATATTTCAAATGTTAAAATTTAAATGTGTCCAGATTTAATATTGTTTCCAACAATGTGTGCAACGATATCTGGCGTGATTCTTAAAAAAAAATTTCAATTATCTTTGAATCGAAATATTTCAAAATTCAATAACCAGAAGGTACCCTTTTTTCATTGAATTTGTTTCGTTATTCTATAAAAATATTGAAAAATGGATACGTAAATATCCATTTTAAAAAATTATTTCGAGAGGAAAGAAAAAAGAAAGAAAAGAAGAAGAGAAGAGAAATTTCTTTTGTTACATACGCGTTCTTCTTGAAATAATTTTGTTTTGAGATCTTTTCATTCAACGATAAAATATTTAGATGATTATTACATTTTATTGGTCTATTCAAACATTATTATTGTGTATAGGTATGTAGGTGTAGAATTAGCATCTGTTATCGTTGTTTAATCGAGTTATTTTTCATCGATTCTCATGAACATGAAATTCATATTTATCTTTTAGATTCCTCATAATTGACAATTCGATATGTTTTTAACGATAAATTCATTCCTTTGTGTGAGGAATAAAACGTTATTACCCAATATCAAATTTATACTGTTAAATTTGTGAAATTTCGTTTAAATATTAAATATGTTAAAATTAAGAAACATAAATCGTACCATTATTTCGTTAATTGTTACATGTATTATTTATTGAAAATTATAAATTATAAACAAAGATATAATTATAAAATGAAACAAATAATACAATACATTTAATATTGTATAACAAATATTAACTAAAATATATCTCAATAAATTATACACGTATAATTGATGAAATTATCGTGAAACTAATTGAATATATATAATTTCTCAATCTCGATAGAAATTAATATTAATTTTGCTAAAAGCATATATATATATATATATACATTTTTAATAAAACTAAATTTGCTTTGTTAATTTTATTTCAAAGTTTCATTTTAAAAAATATTGTAATTTAATCGTGCTTCTTTCGTTAGATTAACGGAATCAAAGCAATCGCGACTGAAACGGAAACGATTGTGCCGAACAAGTTATCAGCGCTCGAGCATGTCGTTTTCACGAGGGGGGAGGGTGCAAACTTGCACGCAGATTTTCACGGTGAAAGCGTGCAAGCGGCATTGGTCGTTCGGTCGATTGCGTTCCTTCGTCGAAATAGAATAGGAAGATGGACGAGGGGTGTAGTCTCTTGGAGGGTTGGAGGACGGCAGGAAAGAAATCTGAACGCTGCCGTGGAAGCAGAAGACGACGAGGTAAACCGAGCGGAAGGGTGGTTTTGCATGTAAGTGGGTTACCTCGTCGAGCTTGTGGAAAAATTTCGAAATTGTTCAGGTCGGCTCCTCCTCCGTAAAAGGGACGAGATATCTTTGGGTCCAGTCGAGTCTCAAGAGAGAATCTTACGTTCGAACTAAGGGATAAATCTTGTAGAAAATATTTCGGATCGCACAAATCTGGAGGAAGGCATTTCGATGAAAAGGATAGTTACTCTTCGACTTGAATTATCAGTACAGTCAATTGATCTCGAGATAGAAGAAAATTTAAAAATTCTGTTCGAAGGGTGATAAAAATTTTAGGATCGATTTTATCCCTTTGAAAAAAAGTTTTCCAAGAAAAGAAAATTTCTTCATTGTAAATATATATATAGATCTTCAATCAGAATCAGAATTTTTCGATGCAACGTGAAATACGAAGATTTTTGCGATTGGTTGATTTGCCTCTTGAAAGTCCTCAATTAACAAACGTACGGTGTATCGATATATTTTATTCATTTCCAAGGACTGATTAACAGACTTATAATCTTTTTCATCTTTTTTAATTTGTCTGCCTATTACTTTCGAATTCTCGGGATCGATATATTTTATGTATTAAGCGAGGATTTTAATCCGTATCTCTCAATCGCAATGTAACTTAAACAATTTAATTGCAAGATTTTTCCCATTAGATTTCATCTCGATGAACTTGTTTTTTCTCGAATAAATTAGAGTAACGATATTTAATTATTTTCTTCTATTCTTTCTTTATTAGAGAAAAATCAAACGAGATTGTTTAGAAGCAGTTGACCGACGAGGTTCGTCGATTTAAATAAGAAGTAGTTTGAAGGGATGAAAGAATTAACCTCCCCGGTTGAGTGATTGACTTTCTTCCCTTCTTAACGGTATAGGGTTACGCGAGTTGACTCTGAAATTGAAGTAGGGAATCAAGAAGGAATCATCGACCTTCTGTCACTTTCAAGTCGTCGATAGAGATGATGGATTATTGCCATTAGTTTAGCAAGCCGTGATAGAGATTGCACGAAGGGATGACGGGTTATGGCTTCTTCTGTCCCTCTCTCCACACGTTATTCCTTTTCCCTCGTGTCTGTTAATAGAACCCTTATAAATGATTGGCGTATGCGTAACTTGAACTTTTCATCGATTATTTATGCGTGTTACGTTCAATTTTAAGAGATTCCAATTTTGAAAATTTTTCGTTTCCTTGTTTTTCATAATATATCCTGACATATTTTCATTTTCCTCCCTCACATAGAATTTTCTCCAATAGAATTCTTATATAGATTATATTTATAACTTTGTAACTTTTCATCGATTATTTATTATTAACCCTTTACAATTATAACAACACCATCATTTTTTTTTTTTAGAACGATTATAGGATAAAGTATTTCTTTCTCGAAATTCTAATATCTCTCGAAAGAAAATTTTCGATAGTCACGTAAGTCACACATTTTCATCCATCGTTACTGAGTTTCAGCAGTTTTAATGTTTCAATCTTCGAATTTTAGTTAGGTTGTTTCGTAACTCTCGTAAATGATAGCCATATATACGACACCTATAACTCAGAGATTCTCATGGATTATTTATATAACTAAGTTTTAGAGAACCGTAAGAGTTTTCTAGTTGCAGTTCCCTTACAATGTGTCATAATATCGTCGAGAACTTGGCAAATACGGCTCCAAAAGCGAAATTCTCTCACGTTCAACGAAGCTTGGGCTGTTACACGAAACGTATCGCGCAAGACACTCGTAACTGTAACCGGAAGCTTCGGTTTCCGCGCAACGCGACCGGAATTCTAAGCAACGCGATTGCTCCACGTCTCGTGTCCACGAAATTAACGGAACCGTTGCAACTTAATTCGATTCCTTGTCGGGTAAATGTGCAGCCAGCCAAAGATGAAAAGCGGGGGCGTCGAGGGAAATGACTCGATGGCATCCGCACCGATCTAAACGTGTCAACCCTTTATTTTCGAGTTTAAGAAACACATATGGTTGGTAAACGTTTTCCTCTATTCCTGGTTATTTTGTCTTTTTGAAACGGAATTTCAAAGTTAAGTCGCGAAGATATAAGTAAGTTAACTTGTACGTTTTAAATCGTTTTCTTTTTTTAATTAATTTTTAATTAATTCCAGATCAATTTTTGCAATATTTTGATCGTTCCTTTTTAAAGTTAGATTTGTTCCAACCAAAGGCAACGTTTCATTTCCTTTCCAGCGAGGAAAGATGAAACCGTGTAATCGACCTGCTGTTGTGTTTTGGTTAATTCCACACGAGGAAAGAAAGGAAATTTCTCGTTTTTGTTGGCGCAACGCTCGTGAAAATCCGAGACGAGCGGGATTTAGATAAATGCAGAATTCATTTCTCCGTTTTCAACCGCCCATTTCCGGCCTGAACACTTACACTTTGCCACACAGGATCTTTTCAAACGACTCTTCGTGTCTCCCGCACAAATAGCTTTCCACGTAGAAAATGAATTCACTCTCGACATTGTAGCGATGAATTTAATTAACTGCTTTTGAACGTATTTATTTCTTGTACATATTCCTACGACCAACATTGTCAAGGATGATTTTTATCTTTTCCTTTTTTTTCTTTTCTTTTTTTTTTTTTTTTTTTTTTGAGTAGAATTTAAACGAGAAGAGACGGAAAGAAAGGAATAAAATTTTTATCATTCATTGTTCATATCGAATCAGAAATTGAAAAGTTTTTTCAGAGTTAATTTCCTCGAAAATGAAGGATTTCGAGTGAATTGTTTCCTCGTGGAGAATCTCCCCTTTCTCAATATTAGAACATCGTGTAAAAAGTTTTAGTTCGATAAGTTAAAAGTAAGAATCGTTTCTGTTTTATGTAAAAGGCTTTTTCCAAAAATTTATTTGTCAAATCTTCCATTATTAAATTTATGATTTGATAAGTTGAATTCAAGCTTATCAAATCTTCCGTCTTTTTTTTTTTACGAAAACTCAATGAATTCAATTTTTTTTTCTCTCGTGGTAACAATATCTTTTGAGATATCTCTGCTGCGGTTTCCCATGGCAGACGGCTAAATATGTTTGCCAGGGTTATCAACGACCCTAATTCACTTTGGCTTGACATGTTATTCAACCCTTTCATTCCCGTTTAGCGTATCTTTCCGCCATCCTAAATCATTAAAAATTTCCCAGTGCTTCTTTTGATGAACCAATGTCTTTTGACAAGTCCATGAAAGATCGTGTAAAAATTAAATTAATTAAAGAAAGGATATATACGTTAACATTCAAAATTCTTAAAAATTATAAAATATTACAAAATTTTATTAAATATGGATTCGTGTTAGTTTGATTCTCGAATAAAAATTTATTTTTCGTCGATTAATTGTCGTAGAAAGAAATTTATCAGTTCTAAAATTTGTTTTATGGTGTTTCAGAATATTCTAAATTCGAAAAAAAAATCAATGTCCAATTTCAAATATTACTCAGAAACACAACGAATTAATATACAAATTTTAAAAAAATTCGATCAATTAAATTTGAAAGTTTTGGTTATTATCTAAATAATTTGTATATTAATTTATTTTTAACAATTAAATTTCAAATTGATGGGTTTAATAATATTTCGCTTAATAATCTTAATTTTTGCACATCGTTACAAAATTTTCGGTCTGTTTTATAATGCAAAATCAATTTTTTACAATTAAAAATATAATGAAATAATATTAGAAATTTATTTCATTTTTCAATGCTTTAAATCTTTTCATATTTATTTTTGCACGTGCAAATTATTGTAAATTTTTTTTACAAATTTTTTATAAATGCACGATCGTGAAAATACACGCGCAATTACATAAATTATCGAAATTTTTCCTTGAAAAGCGGTATCGTTTTTTCGCAGCATCATTCGACTCGTACTTTAAAAAAAAAATTCTAGTCGATAAAAAAAACTAAGCATCAATGGAAGATTGAATTCTTTAATTTATTCGAATCGTTAAAAATCCACTTGATTATATATAAATTGTAAATTTGCGCGGCGCTTATTTTCCTTGCATCCCCACTCAATGTTTATGTACGGGTTATGTCGGCGCCGACTTTTAATATCAATACGATCGTCGGAGTGTTCGCACGAAATTCTTCGCGCTTTCCGTATTATATTATACATTATATATTACGCATTATCGTTTAAAATTTATCGTTTTTTACGCGAGTGAATTTTTTTTACGGGTAGTGAATAAACAAAATTTTTTTTCTCTAAACATAAAATTAAAAATTTTCTAAACTGTTATTAATTGCAAGTTAAGAAAGAAATGGTGCGAGAAATATAGAAAACAATTTTGTTTTCCTTAAAATAACAATTATTATCTTGTTTGATAAAAGATAATATTGAAGGGAACAAATTTCAATTTCATATAATTTTTATAACGACTTCTTCGGTCATTTTTTCGGTGATTTTCGATTTATGTGCAGAAATATTATAAATATTTCTTCTTTTATTATATATTTTATTATATATTTTTTATTTTATATATTATTATTATATATTTTTATTATATATAGATTTATTATATATTTTTTTATCATAAAAGAAACGACAAAATTTTCTCGATTCCCAAATAAAATAAAAAATCAATCTCGAATTATCTCGTTTACATTCGTATAAAAATATCGTTCTTTTTTCGAAATTAAAAATTTTTCTATTTCTCGATTACACAATTTTCACGATTCGTCCCATCTATAATTGAGTAAATCTTCTCTCAAATAGAATACATCCATTGTTGAAGAATTTCGTGCGACAAAAATAGAATATCTTTTACAACGTGTCCTTTCTTTTTCGAAAAATCGCATAATCACTTTTTTTCACGTATCCTATTCTGTCGCTCCCTGAACTTTGAAATATTACGCTACAGAATCAGTTTTAGAATCAACCTATATTCTTCTCCTATTGTTTCGATCCAAAATTACGCTTCATAATCGTCTCGCTTCTTACGACGATTCAGGAACAATTGAATCGAGCCTCGAGCATTTCGAGAAACAATTGCCATTGTCCCGAGTCAATCCGCCTTGGCCATTAGGTAACTTCTCAGCAGAGGGACATTGAACGCTTATCAGCGTGTTAACGACGATAATAATGGAACTAGCCTGTATGCAATACCGATAGCTGATTAATCCTTCCTCTAGATAACGGCGTTCTGCCAATTACGGGTCTTGATTTTCTATATTAAATATAATTTTCTCTCGTTTTTTAAAATAGATCAATGTTCCTCGACTTTCGTTAAATCGTGCTTCCAACTTCTTTTTTGCAGTATTCGAATAACTTGCGACTCCTTTTCTTTTGTCTATACGTGTGCAATGTAATACAAGCGATAGTACAGGATAAATATATATATTCGTAGAATATCTTTTCGAGAATCGATGGAGATAGAAAATAAAATTGGTTTTCTCGCATTTTTCTCGTTTTTATTGTGAGGAAAATTTAATACGAAATAAATTCTTTGCATTTGAGAAATTTAATTATTAGGAAAATATTTTCCAGAATCACGTGTTTTATCTTTGTTCCATAGAATTTGTATCGAAATTTTAAAGAATTTTCATCATCTTTTTAACAAAGATTTTGAAAAAGTCCTCACGAATCTTCGCAAAGAATTAAATGTAACTTTATGATTAATTGTGTTTAGTAATGAGAGAATTGTTTCATTGATATTTTTATAGAATAATTATATATGAAAGAAAAAAGAAAATCATTAATCAAAAATTACAGCAATCGATAGATCGGGATTTTTATTAATTCGGATTAAGTGCTCGAGATTATTGAAAGATAATGAGTTAGGAAGGGAATTTTTTAAGTAACCAATTTTGTTGATGACAACCAATTTACGAAAATTCGATAGCGCCCCTTTCTCTCTCGTTTTCTAAATTACTCGAATCGATCGTAAAATTCTCAAGGTCCTCGAAGCAATTCTCCCTTCGTTCCTCGCTAGATTCGATCCGAGAATTCTCGAGCAATTTCAAAAAATTTACCGACCCGAAGCAATATCACGTTTCCATTAAATCGCGATACCATCTCCAGTCCCTAACTCGTTCTTGTATATTCCCATTAACAATAGTCATTGTTCTTAATTAATCTATGGCGCCATTGTGATATCGATAGTATATCGAAATTAACTCTCTTCGATTAGAAACCCGTCTCAATATCGATTATCTCGCATTACTTCCTATATTCGATATTGTTTTCAATATCTCTGCAAGATACCCTTTCTTTCTTCTTTCCATTTATCGAAAATTACAATATATAAAATACATCGCGTTTGTGATTTCTTGAAGTCGAGGAAATATTAAAAGTACTCGTCTCAATTTCGTTCCAAGAATATCAAACAGGCGCGCGTTATAAAATAACATCAAATTAATCGAATTCGAATCTAATTGGAAAAACTCTCTCTCTCTCTCTTCAATCGTTTTAAATTTCGAAGCAAAGAACAAGCCAAGTATAAATTCGCTTATTTCATCGTCACCTAGTTTCTCGGCTCTGCGTAAATCTAATTCAATGCCGTCTGCGTGTCCGATTATTATAACTCGATCGTAAGAAGAAGAAAGATGAGAGTAGAGCGGCAGGTTGCGTAACGAAAAGCGGTCGAAAGTACTCGATAATCGATCGAGTAAAGTTCTCGGTCGGTTACGAAGCGGCTTACGGAGGACGCTTGTACACGGTTGTATTTCATCCCCCTTTTCCCATTCTTTCGTACGCGTTCCCGAATCGCGGACGAGATTCGTTTCGTTTGATATATTATTTGGATATTTGGAGATGAGGTTTAAAAATGGATGGGACGTCAACTTGGCGGTTGGTTTCAACCCGTTCGTGCGGAGTTAGGAAAGGGGGGGTGGGTGATGTCTGCGGGGACGTAATGAGAGCCATAATGCGATTACCCTTCGAGGGCTTCAGCCAACTACCTCTGAACTCGTCGGATTTCTAGCTATTGCTCTGTTCCAGCTAAACATCTTTACGATTGACGATGTTGACTGGTTACATTTTTTTTTCCGCGATATTTTTTATCCAATTATATATTCTTTTTTTATTATTATTATTATTAACGCAGCGTTTTCGATTTTATTTGATCGCGTGATAATATTAGTATTTCAATTTTATTTTTCTTGATAATCTATGAAGAAGCTATGTATATAAATATATATATATGATTGTACATGGTTATTTTAATTTGATGTGTTTTCTTTTTTTTTTTTTTTTTTTTAAATTTTGTTTGAAACATGCAACATGGGATTTTTGATAGTGGGGGGAAAAAAAGAAAAGAATTTGTTGAATAGTAAAGAATAGTAAGAGAGGGGTAGTTATTTATTGACGAAGACTTAATTGGATTTCTATTTAACTGTTGCGGTTCGAAGAATCGATAGAAGCATTAGAGGAATGCTCCCACAAAATCTCGCCGATGGTAAAACTATTCGTCAATTAATTCCCGCTAACTCTATTACGCGTTTTCAACTGTTAATGAAAATTCCATTGACCATCTTGTTCATTGGCTACCTGTACGGTTGCCGGATTACGACAAAATCTAATAGATATTTACTGCTCTAGGAAATATATCATCTCATATTTCTATCATAAAGTTTTTTGCCTGTATACTTTCGGAATAATTTAATTAGCAATCAACATCAATCGGTTTCCCATCAGGCTTTTATTATTATTTCAATCTCTTCTCGTAACGATAATTATCACTTGATAAATATTGTATTTCAATGAATTTCATGCGTTGAAAAATTGATTTACATTAATTTATTTTATTGTACATTATTTCATTAGATACAAGAATTAATTCATCGTAAAGTAAATAATAACAATCTTTATTTCTTAATTAATTTATTCATAAAATAATATATACATTAACGAGCAATAAATAACAATTAAAGTATAAGGATATTAAAAAAAAAAAATCAAAACGATATCAAATAACATAAAAATAACTTATCTCGCAAAATGAATAAATAAATCATTTAATTTCATATTTATTCACATTCCGCGTGAAATTCATTGAAATGATTTTTTACACGATAGAAATAGATTGTCTCGAAACAATTTTAATCTTGAATTTTAAAAACGATGGAAGCTTAAATTACCCCGGGACGGATTACGAAATTCGGAAAAGTATCATCGCGCACAGTCGGCCGTGAAACTTCGTTGCACTTCGACGCTCCATCGATGTCTTCTCTCCCCTGCGAAAGAGGCAGGAAATGGGAAATATTTTCCGGAAGAAATGCATACACGCGCGTGGCGAATAACATTGGATCGTTGCCAATCGTACGGCTGAGTACGTTGACCTTCGTGTATCTGTTCTTTGAGGGAGGGTGGAAGTTGCAGGCCTCCAACCCCTCGCATTTCCGAGTCCCTGGTTTTCTCCACTTGTCCCGCTAATACGCCTTTCCTCGTAAATTACAATTATCGCCGCCGGTTGAACGTCCTTCGTCGGCCGACGATTAATTTTCGAAATGTCGTCGGGCGAGGGTTGCGCTCGCAATTCGGGAAAGTGGGACGTCTTCTCGATTTCCTTCTGATCCCGTGAATTACGATTTCCATCGATTTCCCTGTTTTCGAACAACACGTGTGGGTGTATGTGGGATTAGGAATAAATGGAGGCTTGACTTTTCTTCGAATGGTATCTTAGTGGTAAATTAGTGGTAAATTGTCTCTTGATTGGCCAATAATTGAAGTTATTAGTAGATTGTGTTTAAAATATATAGATATTAGGATATCAGGAGTTTCTTCTTTCTCGAGAGTTTTTCTTTTCTCGATTTTTGGTATTTGATTGAACTTACATGCTTGGAGAAAGGTTCATGCACGGAATAGAGAAATGGATCTCGAATTAATTTCATTTCAATTTGCTTCGACGTAAAATTCAACCGTGTTGCGTAAAAATATTCGCTTTAAGAATAATCGTTTCGTCCCTTTACGACCAAAATTCTCTCCATTTCTCAGCCTAGACAAAGGGATAACGAAAATGCTCTTGAAACTCTCTCGAAACTGAGGTGTGGTTTCCTCGGTTCATCCCTTTGTTTCCATTTCCCTGGCCCTTTATCCGGCAACCACATCGCGGGTTTACCGCCCGAGCTAACATAAGCCTCGTTATCCCGATTCTAATAAAGCATAGTAGCAATTCAGACTTTTAGAATTAGCCTAACTGGAATAAAAGTAATGGCGGTCTGGCCACTTTGGAATGCACGTCTGCTAACCTTCAAGAATTCAACCCCTCTGGAGGGTTGCGTTTTCACGGATTTGGTCGGAATATACTTGGTAACTTGACCGTTTCAACGTTAAAGGGAAAATATCACGGATTCGTGTTTCCCCCTTGTTTAAACGCAGCTTCCGCTATTAATTCACCGGCAATGTTGGCCAATACAATTATAGGGGGAAATCCGAGACTAAGCGAGACTGGGAATAAATTCTGAGACTAATGGGGATAAACAGTTGCTATAATAAGCCTCTTAATATATATTTGATTGTTAGATTTAGACTATCGTTTCAATACCTTGTGATTAATACTAGTATTATCAACGATTAAAGTATTTCCATTTCAATGGAGAATAAATCGACGAGCTTTTCGAGCTTGTAGAGCCGTGGAATAATATGATTATAATCAAATAAATTGCGTTGTTACGTTTAATATGTATTTTAAATGTACAACAACGATTTTATTTGTAATTTTTCGAATATAAAAAAAAGCTGTAAGATATAAAAATATTAATTGAAAATTTAATTCTTTTAAAATAAAAATCATAAAAAATGGAAATACAAAAATTGCGTTTTCCGATTCTGATTATTTTTGATTGTTAACGATTAACACGAATAAAATTCCTGTGTGACGGATAGGATCGAACAGTGATTCTCAAGCCGTATCTAGTTTATTCAAATCGTGGTATAACTTTTGCATAAACTTCAAAATCTTCTTCGATCGGAAGAGAAATAAATCTACGTACGATTTCTTCGCGAAATCTCGAAAAATATATATCGCAGCGTGCTTTCAATTCATAAAATTTCCCCAAGAATTATCCTTTCGCCGAATCTTTCCACCTTCCCCAGTTTTATGAAGCGTTGGAATATATATTTTCGAAATAGTCGGGAAGGAAGCATTGACCTACTAGCAGAAGTTCATAGATATTTCCGTGGTCGTTGTAGATCACACTGGAAACTTAGCTAAGCAATCCCGCGGGAGAAGGGAGGGGGACGAAACTTGGACGCATTCCAACCACCCTCTCACCACCCAGAGAAAGCCTGTCGACGAATTGAATAACATTATCGTCACGATTACACTTGCAACTGTTCGAGACGCGGTTTATCCTTGCGTGTTATCCTCGCGGTCTCGTCAATTTGGATTCCCTGCCCCCGTTGCATTATTCAAATCATACGTTCGTCGTTGTTGATTTTTCCACGCGCATCCCGCATAATGCATCCGGCTACTGCACCATACCCATATAATCCTGACTTCGATTTGAAGCTCCGTGATCGACTCATCCGAGGCTTATCTCGTCAGATATAAATTCATCCACGAGTTTGCCTGTCGATCCTCATGAAAGTATGATTTCCTTGAAATTCGTTAGAGCGAGTCTTTAACATCCTTAGCGAGTCGAGAGTATTGAAGAAAATTTTCGAGGAAAATTTTTCGATCGAGAATTTTTATTTCTTTTTATTATTATTATTCGAAGAAGAAATCGAAGAATGTCAATATTTTATTAATCTGATCACGAGAGGACACAAGAAAACACGGGAACATGAAGGTTGAATATCTCTTTGCTTCTTCTGCTTCAAGCTTGGGTAAATTTTTATTCGAAACTTTGTTCGACGCGGAAGTTGAAAAAGAACTTGAAGACACTAACTTTCCGCATCTCGTCGTTAAATTCTCAAATTTAGGAGGACGCGATAAAATTTTCACTTACCTGTGCCCCAGATGGAAGAAGAAAACTTGATCGTTCGAATCTTACACGTGCACCTTCGTTGAGAAATCGATAACAAGCAAAGAAAGGCGTTCCACAAGGGCTCGTAAGAAGCAGTAAATGAATCACAAGGGGACGTTACCGAAATTGTCGTCCATTAATTCAAACGCTTCTTTCCTCCCATCTCGTGAAATTCACTTCTTCCTTCACCTTCGATTTATCGTCCAGAGCAAAAAGTGAAAGTGTATCCCTGAAACCCTGTCGTTCTCCCATCGAATCTTTTTCTCGTTTGCTCTGTGACAGTGTGCTTATGCTACGATCTAGTAGAGATTCTTGGAATTCCAATTTACATAGAGAATCAAATGAGGATTACTAGTGAGTGCCTTGGGGATTATTCAAAAATTTAGTAAAGCCAAAGCTAAGTCTTACGCGATTAGAATTTTCCCTTGCAAATTGGACGTCGTTACAATTTCTTCAAACAAAGAGTGGAACTATCAAATATATCTCTTCTAATTAAGATCTTGTATTAAAAATACAAAAATCCAACGTGGAGATCCAAACGAGAGTTCCTCCACAGTTCCTCCAGTGGATTTTTCAGAAAATTTCTAAACGACGATTGGAATTTTTCGCAAATTGGAAAATCTTTAACATCTCTTCAAGAGTGTCTTCACGAGTGGAATTATTAAACGTAGCTTCCAATTAAGATCTCTCTCTTCAAGATCCCAAATTTCGAAGATTTACATGGAAAATTTAAGCAGGATCAGCGTTCCCTAATTATTAAAATTGACCATAGTTGTATCCACTACTTGGATTGCCATCTTCAACAAACAAGTATCCATCCAACGAAAGAAACACTCGTCTCACGGAATTTCCAAAATATTCGTATACCTCCTTTTCAAGAATTGAAAAATGCGTCGTTTTTTAGAAAATACGTAAAAAGGAAAAAAATCGATGAGCATTTCCTTCTTCTAAAATTCTAAAATTCAATCGACGAATACGCCGAACTCAATTTCTTACCCTTATTCATCTTCCTTCTGCTACTTTCACCTTCCTAACCTACACAACGCTCGAGATACAGAGATACAGAGAGCAGAAGGAATAACAGACTGAAACTTACGAATGGCTGATTTCGTATTCATGGAAAGCATCATGAGTATTCGTTGGAAGTCGACGCAGGTTGCGGTGGTCTTCGAATAGCGTGTTCGAGGCACGACGTATGGGAATCTCGGCCTGTTCGACGAGCAAACGAGAAAGGACCGCGGGATCGAGCGCGGAAGATACATTTCCCCGGTTATTGCGTCTATATTGGATTGTCTAGCAAATACCCGACTTCTCTATCTTAATGTTACCGTCACAATCGTATCCGACAATCCCGGCAATCGATTCTCTTATCCCTGGACTCCTAACGAGTGGATAAAACAACTTTTGGATAAGGGATATATGCTCCAGTCGCAATATTGGGTGAGAAGAAAAAGAGGAAAACGTGAAAATAAAAATTTATCGATGGAAAAATAGCGAAGAAAAATTCCAATTCTGTCTGAACTTTGATTATATTCGAACGAGAGAGTTAAAGGTAGTTGGGGATAATCGATGAATTTTGTCAGCAATTTTTCTATGCGATTGTCGTTTAATGGTGTATATTATAGAATTCGAGAAAGAACAAACATGAAGAGATGACAATGGTATAATTTTTATATGGAATCATTTTAGTAATAAATATCGAATCGTTGCTTTCGCCCAACCATTTTGTTATTTAATCGTCGTAATGACGATGAATATGAATTTTGGGAGCAATACTCGATTCGACAAAATTTCAATTTCGATCGGTGGAATGAATTTTGGCTCAGTATCGAGGTCGGGCAATTTGACATTGACGAATTTGATCGTTTAATATCGGATTACGATATGAGTTTCCCGAACGGTGAAAGGTGCTATCAACTTTTCGGTGATTAACGAGCACAATATTGTGATGGTGAATCATTGATTTTTTTCGCTTCGTAAAATTATTCGATCCGCAGAAATTGAATATGACTCGACACTTTTTACTTGAGATGATATTAAATTTCAATCCTTGAATAGAAGAATAAATTGATAACCATTTTTTTTTATTCGAAATTTTCGTATCATTGAATTTCGATCTTTGAAAAGCAGGAATATTATATAAACGCGCTTTCAATAATTTTTCGTGAAGTTAAGTCTTAGATCTTTAAAGATCGTCGATCGACACATTTTTGTTCGACTCGTGCCAACCGCTGATTCCATATACGCGGCTTTGTTTCAACGAGGAAATTTACGCAACTTTTTCTCCATAAATGTCAGTCACGATGGCAAATATATGCGTGTTTTTTTTTTTTTTTTTTTTTTTTTTTTNNNTTTTTTTTTTTTTTTTTTTTTTTTTTTTGTTTTTTTTTACATTCAATTTCGCGCAATTTATCGACGCGCCGAGATATCCACGTGAAACGTTCGATTATTTATCTTCATTCGCGTTAAACCTCTGAACCATTTCGTTTGCACAGTATTCCATCCCTTCAAAATATTATTTTGAACGAATCTTTTAAAGAGAGGAAACATCATGCAGAAATTATTACTTTGGAAAAATATATCGTTGCTGTCAACTTTGAATTTGAACCATAGAATTGTATTATCCATGGCAGACGTCCATTTATCGGATTAAAAATTTCTTTCGACGTTTCCCTTCGACATTTTACGACCGATTCAATCTTTGATCTCTGACGCGCGATGCGCCATTAAAACGATTGCTTTTTCGACGTTATTTATTAAATTTCTCGAATGCATCTTTGATTTCAACATCGAACATTCGAACATTGTTGCATCGATTCTCTCTTCGTGGCTTATGATTTTTGTATATTTTTAAAAAATCGATTCGTAATGGACAGATATTTATCGAAATAACGTGAAAGAAAAGAAGGCTCATTGGGGTGAAAAAATTCTCGACGATCGTTGCTCGATGACAAAGCGTAATGTAACGCAATCAAATATAATGGTTCGTTTATTAATTACCAGCGGCCAGCAGCGCGAATGAAAGTCGATCGTGCGCTTAATGACAGCGCCAGTTGACGAATTTTGCGCGCGGCCAGCCTCGTTTCTGCCATGATGAGAATGCCACCATTCCGTGTCCATGGGTATGCACAACGAGGGTACATTAATGAGTCCAATTTCGAGCGATTACGAGAAACAATCTATATATCTCCATGGGATATATTTTAGAAAATATTTTGAAGAAACAATTAAACGAGAAACTAGTGGGGGAGATGATTCCACACGATATTTTGTTTTCGAATTGTTGGCAAAATCTTTTTAAAATTTGAATGATACGTTTTAAGATAAAAGGAAAAACATATTCTAAAGTCTTATTTATCTTTAAATTATATTATTTAAACAAATTTAATTATTTTAAGTAAAATTGGTACGTATAATTTTACTTGAAACTATATATTCGTGTATGCTTTTTCCTTCTCTCTTTATAATTCTAATTATAAAATATTTGTATTTTTTTTTAGTTTTTCTTTCTTAGTTTTCAAATCTTGAATATAAATAATCAAAAATGATCAATATTCATTTAGAGAATATAACTACAATATCATCTCGATGCTCGATTTAAATTAAATCTTTTCACCACGAATGTTCACCATCGATGAAAGTGTATCAGTGTTATCAGCATAGAACGATGCTGGTCGCGAGGAAAGATTCAATTTCACCGCGAGGATTTTCATTTTTTAATATTCATGATCTCGATAAAAGATCGGACGGAGACGGACGAGCAAGATACAAGATCGTCGAAAAAAAATTTAATCTTTGATTAAAATCACGCGAATCCCCGAAAGCGTTCGATCTAAATCTTTCTCGGATTTTCATCGAATCTTGTCGCGTTGACCACCATTTTCAAGAGGACGACACGTTTCTCACGGTGAAGAATAATCTTATATATTCGTCGATGAGGTTAATTCGATTTACGATCGATTGGAAGGGTAAGAATTCTTAAAAATTTTTAATCATCACTTTTTACGTTTTATTTTTCGTAATTACAAGAATTTCCAAGAATTCCAATCATTTTTTAAATCTTTTAGAATTAGATTTGAGGCGATTCGAATTTCCCGACACGTATTTAAATTTACAAAATTATTTAAATGATTAATAATAATAAATGATTTAAAATTCAAAATTCCACAAGTTTTGAAATAACAATCGAAATTTTTCAGAGAGAAAAATTTCTCATCACCAGTGTCTCGCTGAACCACTAACGACTAGCATTAGTTTAATAATTCGCAGGCATCAAGAACAGAGGAGCTTCGCGCTAGACGATAAACTCGGACGCGTCGGGTGCGACGAAACGCTCTCTAACTATTAATCACTTGCTAGCCGGCCATTAATTAACTGCACACCGAATTTTGTTCTTTCGGACCTCCGTTGGGCCAGCTCGAAGAGGGCGTATGCATTTACGTGGCTTCCTACTTTGTTATATTTAATGGCTGACGTATTATTTCACACCCCTTTGAAGGGGTGTCGTTTCGGGAAGTTTAGGGAAAATAAGGATTGAAATGTTGTTGGATTTGACTTGTTTTTTAATTAGAAAGAAGGATAATTGAATAGAGAGAAGTCTTTGTTTGATATTTTGTTTTTTAGAGTCTTCAAGTCGAAATTCATTGCAATTATATAAGATCGATTGCATAGTGCATTGCAGTTCTAAATTCCAGACTTTTTTTAAAATATTTCTCTCATACTCTTTTATCCTATATTAATTTATTCCGTATCTTTGAATACCAAGATAAATTTCATTATTTAATTTTTTGTCAATTGACGGCGTAATATCGAGTTAAGTTTAGCATTTTGATTATAACGCAACAAGCAATGCAAACAAGCTATTGCCGAAAGACGAGAAAATCGGGTTAATTAGGGAAATAGGATACGCGGTTCGCGTTAATGACTCGCATTATCGTCTAAAGCCACGTCGACTTTATCGAGTAACAAAGCCGCGCCATAGGAAATCCGGCTCAGAAATCATCCACTGGCAAACTGGTTCCGATACAGACACAGTTTAGATCGAATTAGGGTGGCACAATTCGCCGAGCGCATTCTCATCGATCCTTTCTTTTCTGTTTCTGTGTCGATGTTAAGACGTTTCGAATTTCTTCATTTCATCCAATTCATCGAACGTAGACCTTGTGACCTCTTCAAAAATAGTTTGGATCGATTGAGATTCGATATGAGATATTTTATAGAACGAAGTAATTATTGGACGAATGTTTCGCGTTATTGTTAGTCGCGATTCAGACAAAGAGATAAAAATTGCTGGCCTGATTCCTCCAAAAATAAGATTACATAATCTACGATCTTTTAAAAAATAATTGGTAACTTGATTTTTTTTCGAGTGAATTAATTATCGGATGATCCGTTTGTCTTGCGCGATAATCGTGATTCAGAAATGTAAACGAGATAAAAATTGTTAATTTCAAAAGTAAATTAGTCGATATGCAAATTAATTTTGGCAGATGGAATTCTTTAAATCGCATTAAGAGTTATAAATATTATTTGGACAAATTGAATTTTTACAGATCTGTTTACGTATATTAAATTTATTCAAAAATACAATCAATTTATCTATCTTCTGCTTAAAAAGAAAAAAATCTTCGTAATCTTCGTAATCGAGGTATCAATAAAGCACGCAAAATCTAATAAAATTTCGCCATCTATCCGCCGCTCAAAGGGGATAGTTTTTTTTTTTTAGAAGGTTCCTACATATTCTCCAACATAATATCTCCAACGAATGGAAAAGTTGTGCAAAAAAAGTTCCACTTCCCAGCTTCTCGTCTCATCTCACCCCTTTCCTCATGCACCCCCTTACCTTTGGCCGACCGCATCTACCGTATGTAACTTTCTTCCCTCGAAGGGAAAGAAACGAATGCAGAGAGGAGAGAAAGAGAAAAAAAAGGGGGAAAAAAAAAAAGTGATTTTTCGAAATACCGCACGCTGACTTCCCCCGCGTTTTTACCTTTCGACCATTCTATTTTTGCCTCGACTAGGCTCCTCTTCATGCTATCCTCCTCCGTATCCACCACCCCCTCCCCCTCTCCCTCGTTCTTATCTTCCTCGAGGGTCGTTTCACTCGATGGAATTCCAGTCTTGTCCGTGAAGGAGGCTTGCGACGAGAGCCTTCCCTATTTTTCACTCGGCGTTGCACAAAGAAAGAAGGCCAATAGGAATTTAAGGTTCACAATGCAGGCGAGGAGGTTGGAAAGGAGACACGATGTGCTCGCCTAATTCCTACATCCTGGCACACGCTTATGAGGGACACGTGGTGCTTTGATAAAAAAAAAAAAAAGATTGGCAAAGAGTGAGTCTGCACTTGTGTAGACCTCGTCGAGTGTTCAATGGTGTCGCACAACCTGTATTAGTAGAATTTAATTCATTCGTTATGTTGAATTATTTGTAATTAGATCTTTGAAATATTATAAATACGAATAATTCTTCTTATATCATTCAGATGTAAATTTTTGATTCTATAGAATATTAATATATTCTATAGAACATTTTCAGTAAATCGATTGGAAATTAAATTTCTATTAAAACAAATATATGAGCGTTATACAAAAATATCGAAGCTTATTTGGTAAATCAGTTCTTTCATCTTTATTGAACTTCAGGTAACTTAATAAATAAATCTTCAAATTTTCTATACTAATTTTTGTATTTCTTTTCAGTTCCAGAATTCTACTTTAAAATTGTACATTACGAATATATCAACGCTTCGAATATATTTTCTAATCGTAAATTAATATTCAAAAGAAGAAGAAAAGAAATCAAGGAATCGTGAAATTGCTAAGAACACGTGAATTCTCGCGCAACAAGTTCTCTGATAATTGGCTAAAATAAAAACTTAGCCACGAGGGGGCATACATTTTCGACGATACACGCCACGCGAGACGACCGACAATCCGTGTAATAATTCATGAGAGGATGTCGTAATTCGCAAAGTGTGTCGTCAGCGTTGCACGTCGGCCGACTGGCGAAACGATAGGAAAATTCACGATGTCTCACGGTTCGTTGGAAAACTGGCCCATTTATCGTCTAGTTACACGATGGGCTCGTTGAGAATCGAGATTCGAGAGTAATCCTGAGAATTATTGCGCGTTAGTGCACGTCACGTGCGTGCAGGCATCCCTAATCCACGCGGATGTCAACTCGAATTATTGGGGATATTTATTTATTTTTTTTTTTTTNTTTTTTTTTTTCGAAATAGCCGACGAAAATCTGCGAAAATTCCTGTGAAATCGCATTTGAGAGATTTCCATCTGCGCGGGACACGTGTATGTTCTTATGGGATTTATTTGAATATCAGGTTGATGCGCACTTCGAGTGACCGACTTTGTAAAAAAATTTAGCGGATAGATTCTTTCGAGTGATATTTTATTTTTAATTTTAACATGAAATTAATCGATGGCGGTATAATTTAAACAGTATTTATTTTATGAATTATTGTTTTATTATTACGATGTTAATTGTTATATGTGGATTGTAGGATTAATAATGATGAAAGCTGGGAAAATAATTCCTTTATTTGCTTGCATTTTGTATTTTCACTTTTTCTTTTCTACTATTTATGGAGCTTTTAATAATAACTGTGCATACATTATTGGATAAAAGGATTGCCAACACTCGTGCACACGTATCATTAATGTATCATCGAAGTTATTGCCTCGGATACAGGTGGCGATATCATCGAATTGCCTTTATTCTTTCAATAATGATGAATCATGTTTTAATATCGAATTCGTGCATACGTTACAAAAAGACTTAAACGTATCGTTAATATATCATTTGAAATTATAATTGCCGTATAAAGATATTGGCCATTATTGAATTGCTTTAACAATAATGAATCACTCGAAATATGAATTTCTTATGTAGATTTGTAAAATTCAGTATAACGTGCAATAAATATTATAGATAATATCAAGAAGAATTTTTGAGATTATATTAAGTAATGTAAAATTGGTGTAAAAAAGGAATAATTTTGAAATAAAAGATTTATCGAAATTATAAAGAAAATGAGTATTAAAAATAAAAATAAACGAAGAAGCTTCAATTTCTCGAATCGATACGAGACAATCTTCTTTAATACAGGATTATTTAAAATAGATTTTCCTTAATGAAAGGATCGCATGAACCGCGAAGTAGAATTTATCACGTGGCAAACTTTGCCAGTCAACAACTTATGAAAGCAACGGATACATCTTGGAGCTAGTGTAGCTCAGCAGTTAGAGGGGAGGAGAGATTTTGCCCGAGCATCAAGAGGAGAGATCAAGGAGAATTTAATGTAAAAGTCTTTTCGAGTTCCACACGCATTTCCTGTAAACTCGGCCGAAACTTTCGCTCCCCGAGTTCTAGACTGAATTTTCAATGACGAGAAGATTTTTGCCGTTACAATCTTCTTCTCGCGAAAGATCACGAACTACCGGTCATTATCTGTAACGACGTACATTCCGAAACAATAGGATGGTCGATTTACATTTCAGAAATTTTCCATTGTTCTTTTCCCCTTTGTCTCACTGTCTTTTTTAATTCATTTGTTATTTCCTCTGAGTTATATCTCTTCAATCTTTCAAATTTATATCCGGTTTTATCTCGTGGCAGGATTATTTTGAATAAAAAATGAGTGATCCCTTTAATAATAAAAAGATTCAAATTTATTTGAAAGAAAGATTTTCAATACTTGAAATAATCTTTTCTCAAAAGTGGAATAAGAAGTATAATTTATTTTTATTATTACCAATATTGTTTAAAACAAACACAGCAAGTAAAAAGTAAAATAATTTCACTCGAATGATATGTATAATCTTATACAATGGCCGTTTTATATTTCATTCATCGAAGAATTTACTTCTACAATTTATTGAAAAATTTTATCTTCGTTCAAGATATTCGATAAAAAAAAAAAAAAGGAGAACACGAAAATAAATATCAATATCAACTCGGCTCAAATATAATTCACGGATAATCAACGGCGAATTTCAATGAAATTCTGCATTTCAATGAAGTTCTTTTCTTCCATTCGATTATACCCGGATGAGAAAATTTCCTTCTCCCTTTCGAATTAAAGTTAGACGCGAGGTATCGTTATTCCCAGAAATCTAATTACTTTGGCGCCGAAGTATATAAATACAGTGGATATTAGAAAAGTTGCAAAATTTTACACGAAACTTCCCCTTGGTTACAATCCTCCAGTTTCCTTCCTTCGTTTCATTATCGTTTCAAAGAAACATGATTAACTTGCCGCATTGTTGCGTTCATTAAGGAAAAAAAAAAAAAAAAAAAAAAATCAACGAGACGAAAACGGAACAAGAGAAAATTTTAAACAGCTTTCTAATCAAAAATTCTGTATTATGCTGTTTTATTTCTTGGATATCCATCCGCTATATAATGCGAATTTTCTTCCCATTTTTCTTCCATTTGTACGGTTAACAGGATAACTTCTCTCATCGCATCATCGTGTACGTGATATTTTCTAGATGAGATTGCATCAGGTAATGAGAAATAAATCCTCTTATCATCTAATTTACCTAACTTCGTTTCAAATGTTGCCGAATAAATATAAGGAAACGAAATTGCAAATTGATCGAGATTCGAAAATTGTACGATCTACGAAGGATGAAAAGTAAGACGATGATTGGACGATCTTTAAATCTTCGTTAAGAGGATCCGAGATTTAGTGCTGTTCGAGGGAATGTTATTAAATTGGCCGAATTCCTCGAGATATTTCTGATTTATCGTTGCGCTTTTGCATCCCTCGTTTTGTACCGTTCGTGGTTGCAAGGCTACAGAGGTAGAGATTAATTTACGGAAATTCCAAACCCTTATCCTGAATCCATAGGATTCGCGAAGATTACGTGGATGCGATCGTAATGTAATAAAATTGTACAAAAATTGTAAGAAGACACAATCTAATTAAATCGTCCATTGTAATTTTGCATAGAAACTTATGATGTGGATATTCACGAAGATGAAATTATAAGAAAGAAATGCAATTAAGTAAAATGGAAAAGATAAAATAATTACTTTATCATGACGTATGAAAATAAAACTTTCCACGAGTTTTCTTTCTATCAGGAAATGTCGAGTATTTTCCAACAAAATTCACTTTGGATTATAATTCTCGATTCTTCACGAACAAATAAAAATATATTATTCAAGGATCGATTGTTTCTATGATTAAATTTATAGATGATTAATAATAATATTATTATATCGTCAACATCGATTAATTATATACGGTTTTTAAAAAAATTGAAGTATGATTGAAGACATCATAAAATCGTGTTGTTAAAATTTTTTTTAGAATTTTAATCTACATCTGTGTAATCTTGCAAGAATTTGAATAATAGAAGAGATTGAAATTTCGTTAAATCGAAATAGATTCGATTATACGTAAAATTTTCACTGGAAGAATTTTAAATAGAAGAGTCTTTTTAAATCAACGATACCTTCTAATGGATCGTAACATGAGATTAAAAAATTGAAATTCACGAAGGAGGATACGTATCTTTTAAATAAATCATGATGATAATATCGAATGAACAATACTTTAATAATAACATGAAAAATATGATCTCTAATAATATCCAAGCACCAAGCAATTGCATCCAACGATCAATTAAACTAATAATCCACGAGAAATCAAGATAATTCAATATTGAAAGTGACTCGAAGGGATGATCGGCGCCGATGTTTTTCCCAGAAGGGCGGCGAAAGGTGTTCCATCCACTTTGGGCCAATAACTCCCAATTCCCCGAGGAAACAATCCGGCCACGCTGCTTTATCCCGAAGAAAAGCCTTTTGCTCTACATTTAAGCGACGAATGATAAAAAACGGCTCAGTTAAGAGGATGGCTCTCTCGGGGATAAGGAAAGAAGAAACCGCTGAAAAAGAAAATCCTTCGATCCTCTCTCTCTCTCTCTCTCTCTCTCTCTCTCTCTCTGAGGGGTGTATTTATCACCCCTTGTAGACGAAACAAGTTTACGCCTCGACGCGAAACAGGTCGAAGGATAAACGTCGAGTCGACGAAGGAGTCGAGTTTATTCGTCGATAAATGGATTAGTCGAGCGACAAACGAAACAAAACTACGTGAAAGAGTTGGCGACGCTTGAACGAGTTAAAGGGGGTCGAGAGAATGAAGAAGGAGGGATGGCGAGGGATGGAGACTGGAGCGAGTTCGCAGTGTTCTTTTTTTCTTTCCGCGCCGGTTACTCGATTTCCACGATTTTTCTTTATAACGCGACTTTTCTTTCGAATAACGCATTTCTACGCTTTTTTTTTTTTCTTCTTCTTTTTAATATATCGCGAATATATTTTGAAAGAAGGATATTCTATTTCGGAGACGAGTAAAAAGTTTAGGGGAAAGATGAAAATTGTAATAGTGGGAGAATAAATTATATAGCCCCGAGTAGAAGGCTCTCCCTCGACGATATCCGTCCAAGGACGAACAAATTGAAGGTTTGAAAAGAAAATTGCAAAAGGAAAAATTGGAAAGGAGTTGTGCGATCCCTCCGGCAATAACCTCTAGGATGACCTCGATTTTTAATAGAGGTCATCCTCTCCTTAAGCCTGAGATAAAAGCGTGGGTAAAAAATAGAAGTTTCTTTCACGAGGAACCAGGAGGATAGGCCAGAATAGAAGGACATCTGCAAGTCTCTTTGCCCGTCCATGATTCACCCTCCGGTCGTATAAACTTGCTCGAAGGGTAGTCGGACTCGTAGAAAGCGAATTCTGTGGAAATCCGTGTGTGTGCGCGCCTGACTCGAAGCCACGACACTGTTTGCGATACTGGGCCTCTGGTTTGCTCAAATTAACGTAGGAAGGGATGAATGGGGTGCTGGTCGACTGGAAAAAGCGGTGAAAGCGGCGATATTCCGATTACTTACCCCCTCTTTTGTCACTGTCGTGTGGTTGCGGATTTTTCAGATAACCACATCCCTGAAGGAACACCCTTGGAATGGCAATTGATAAACTTCCCCGTTGCACTGGACACGGCTATTTTTCAACGGACAAAGGGACGGGGATACCTCTACAACTACCGATTAATGCTCGTGTCCCGCCTAATTAATTATGCGAACAGATAAAACGGGAACGAATGGCGGCTGTCCCGGATTCTCGAGATCCTATAAATAACAGGGAAGGAGGGGTAACGTAAAAGGGGTGGGTTTGGTTTGGAAACGGCGCGAGGGATGAAATAGAGTTCATCTTTAGGAATTGTAACCATTCAAAAGGTTCTAATCTTTTGTGAATTATTTTCTGATATACCTTACTGGAATAAAAATAGGCAACTTGGGAGAGTTGAAAATATTGCTTCGTTTCCTTGCTACAAAGTTGGATGTATAGATTATACCTCCGTGTATTTTATGGATATTTTTATGGATATTTTTAATCTTGAATAATTCTTGTAGAATTTTTGGAATAATCATCAATTTTCGACAACAAATCCTCTCGTAAAATCTCACTATCTTGATAAACATAATTTTGTTCTTACATAATTTTTTATTTGGATCTATCCAATTAAGAAATGAATCGAATTAAAATGCATCAACATAGTTTTCTTCTTCGAGTTAACACAAATTCCCTTTAAATATTTCTCTGTTATTCTCCATCGAAAAAATTGAAAATTATTTTCAAAAGACAGTTTCTCAAAGAAGTCAGCTCGCGAGAGATTTCTCTGCCGCGAGAATGTTGACAATAGAGAAATAAAATTTCAGATGTCTCTCAAATTCAGCTGGAAATTCTGTTTTCATTCGACGGAAAGTCTCGACCGAGTTCGCCTTTGTTCGATTCTCGAACAGGTGAATCGACTTTGACGCTTAACACGCCAACCTTATTTCTCCTTGCTTCCCTGGCTGGAATTAATTTCGCTTCACGGAAAGAAGGATAGAACAAGGCACGCGCACGGCTAGATTGTTAAACGAGTCTTCTCTAGCTGGAAGCGAAATACGCGTGCATTTATATACACGTGAATCCTTGACACAGGCTCTACACGCGGCCTGGCTCGGTTTGAAAGCATCGATCAGCAATTAACAAACGAGTTTGCCTCCCCTCTCGACCATCGAGAGAACTCGAAGAATCCATTAGGTGTACGATGGCCCCTCGGTATGCAAATTGACCGTGTCGAGTAATCGCATCGAAGCATCTTCCACTCTGCGGCCGTGTAAAAAATTGAAAAATTGAATAAATAAATGGGGATAAAAAATCATGCGAGGATTTATTTAAGATCTTATTGGGATCTGGTAGGAAGAAATGATACATTTTCAGAGAATCGTTGTTGTTTGGATTAGTATTTGAGGTGGATTGATATTGGAGATGAGAGAAAGATCGTGCTTTAGATATGATGTAGAGGAGAGCACTTGTCCTTGGTTGGAAAGGAATAGCGGGGTAAGCAGGTTTCTAAGTATATTAGCGCGAAAAGAGTGAATTTTGAACGGGAAATTTTCCGCAACGATCGCGAAAATCATATTTAACCAAGCACTTGGGATCGTCGTCTCTGATCTGTTTATCGTCGATTGGTTTCAGGTGCTATATTCACTCATGACCAAAAGGATAGCAGCACGGAGTTGGCCTTCAAGTATGCCGTGTACAAGATCAACAAGGAGAGGCTCATACTGCCGAAAACCACGCTGGAATACGACATACAATACGTGCCAAAAGATGACTCGTTTCACGCGTCGAAGAAGGGTGAGTGATGATTCTAAGATCTCACTTCCATTTGCATTAAGAGTTGGAGAAAATTTGATATAAATCAAAACGTATATATCTATTGCAAAAGTAGAATATTTCCATTTAACAATTATGGAATAACGATTTATATTTATACGAAGAAATGTATTTATTCGTAAAATATATTTATATCAATTTTCTCCAATATAATTTTCCTTAGTTTTATATTTTTTAAAGTTCATTCAAATTTAATATCGACTCGTTCATTGCTGTTTATCATATTAACATGCGACAAAATTTAAAATGCTAAAGGGAGGTGAGGAAGAGACGATATTAAAATCAGTCTGAAAATACTTTCTTATCAGACGAGGTAATAAAGAATGGATCACGATAGCATTATACTATAACCTGATCAGAGATAATGGGTTTACTCATGGCATTATTAGAGCCTCCCCTTCATCGACTCTCAAATACACGTTATCAGTTAGCCTAGTCTGGTTTAGCTTATAATATCATTTACGTGAAAATTATATCTTCTCGACAATTTCTTTCTTTTTTTAAACCGTTGCTCCGTGCAATTTCTTCAGAATTCAAGATGGCACAAATATAATACCGTTAAAAAATCAATAAATTTCTATTCGAAGACAGTTCGATATAACCCTTTCTCAAGACCGTTCGTCTTCGAAATAAGCTTATCGAGGCGTTATATCGCGTTATATCGAAAATTGAAAAAACGTACAATCCTATTTCACGTATTTATAGCTGATCGACACGCGTCTTGCTTTACGACGTCGTAAGTCCGTTTCGCTTCTTCCCGAATCGAGCAGATGTTGCTCGTGATTTTTATTTTATTCTTCCAACGTAACTGGCAACGTATCAATAGAGAAAGGCGATAAAACTTCGTGATTCGCGTGAATGGGCTTTCAGAAAGATCCACGGCGAAATTCATTATTTACCTGGTAATCCGTCAGCTGTGCCGTTTTCATCGCTGTCCCTCGCGTAAACCCAGTCCCCGTGGAAAATCAGATCAATGGATTTACTCTTTTTCTTTCTACCGGATCGTCCATCGTTCCGTAAACGGATGATCGGGTTCTCGGGATCGATGCGCCCTGTCCATTTTCGATTCGATTTCCCTTCGACAATAATAGATTTTTTTTCGAATTTCCTTTCCTGCATTGTTGTGCTTTTCTTTTACGTTGCAATTTTCTTCTACGTTTTTTTTCTTTTTTGAAAATTGAAATTTAAACATATCCAGAGAATAATCCAAATAAATTTCAATTACGGCTCTTTTTTATTTTTTTTTACGCAATGTATATTTTCTTTTTTAAATTCTCTGAGTGAGACTTTAATATTCATTATGGTATAAAGAAAGGATAGAAAAATTTCATTGCTTTGAATATCCTTTGAAAAGAAAATAATTCGAATAATGATCGATAATAAGGATCATTAATAAGGGAAATTAATTAGATCGGAGAGATTCTGTATATAAAATGAATGTGCATATTTATGATATGTTATTTGTTCTTACAAGATTAAAAATCCTTGACAATGTCGTTCGAACCTGTTTAGTCAGCCAAACTTTTGATTTACGATTATCTCTACAAGGTTGTTGGCTCAGTGGCTACAAGCCAGCAGATACTTGTTCGATTTTAGCCATTTCTTTATAGCCGTGACTTTTCTCTCGACGATGACTCTTCTGTAACCCTTACTCCCCGATAATACAGATTCTTATCACTCTTCAGATAAAGGAAAAAGAAAAATTCAACGTTCCGTTATTTCCGTCACCGATCAAGATAAAGATATCCTCTTCAAATCTCATCAATTTCCAACTTGAAAATATTGAACAAACTTTCTCAATCCTAGATATCTCATCGATTTTAGATTTTCATCGTAAATAAATTATTCGTCAATTTGAAAAAATCCAAGACACTATTGTGTCTATCTATTGTATCATCCAAAATCACCTCGATAGATTTTTTAGTACATTCAACGTCTCTCAATCCTCAAACCTTCAAACCTTTCCCTTTAACCCCAAATCATCTCGATATCTCACATTCGAACATTATCTTATCGTTCTTCACTTCGGAAAAAAACTCAAGGAAACGCGATTTCACCAGATTGTCCTCGATAAAAAAATAAGAGACACATTTCCTCAACCCCTCCCCTCCTATCAACTCCTATCAACGCTCGCAAACGAGGTTAAACCCGACTCGTGCGAGAAATCTCTCGAAACGAAACGGTGTCACATTCGAAGTTATTGTCCGGAGATATTCGCCAACACTTTGGTTCCCCCATTCACGTTCATCTTCCTTCCGTTTCCTTCCGTTTACAAGGCCTATCGTCCGCTCTTTAAACGGAGGCAAGAGAAGAGGAGGCTGTCGGCGAAGATACGTGTTTTCCCATAGAGGCGGTTGCAAGGGTCTCGAGAACAAGCGAACAACATTGTTGCCACGGTTGTATGCATGCAAATGCGCATCCCGTCCGCATGGCCAGAGATGAAGCTTGTGCAGAACCGTTTGTTTCGCATAAACGTTATCTGCCCTCGGCCGTCGGGCATTTTTACATTTTTACGGTTATACGCATACGTGCAGGATGAAACGACGGTGGCCGGTTATCGGCCCAAGAGTCGATAACTGAAACTTGTGGATTTCGATGCTGGCTCGGTTTATTAGAAAATCCGTGTTTCTGTGCAACGGGATTTTAAGATGAGTTTTATTATTCTCGGCTTGGATTTCTCGTTCAACGATTATTTTACGTGAGAAAGTATTGCATTGTGATCAAGGCAAGAATCGAAAGACTAATTTCTCTTATTAAAAAGAAAGTGGAAAGAAATTGTGAAACACGAAGATGAGTATATAAAGATATTAATCTTGCAAATCTTCCATATTTATTCAAGAAACAAGCGAAGAGAAATAATAGTGAGCTGTCGCTGTAAAGTCTTGATCTTCTGACTTTAAAATTGACAGATTCAAAAATTTTTTCCTCAATTTCTCTCGAACGAACATCGAGATTCCTATAATTTTCCAAATTATAGGATTTCCAAACAACTTTCCACCTTCGATTCTACGACAATTATCATCACCGTTTTATTCTCAAAATTAATCTCAAAATATAGTTGAAAGTTTCTTCCAGCAATATTCGTCGTGAATTTGAAACTGGGACCTTCTCGAACTATTATTCCGCACTTCTAAGATCTCGATTGTAGAATTTTCTAATTTCTACGGATTGTAAGGTATGTGCAGCCTAATGAGGAACACGTTGAATGATAGATCGGGCAAAAGAAGATGGAACTCGGTACAACGTCACGTCTTGTCACGTGTTCAAGAGCACCTCTTGAAGTCTCTGTTCTCGATGCCTCGAACGAATAAAGACCCTTCACGATTTCTTCTCCATCTTCGATCTTCCGCACGGAGTCTGTGAACACATATATATATATTCTCGTATTCTCTCAAACGGAACTCGATTGTGAGCCATTTTAGCTACCTCGTGTGAACA
This sequence comes from Apis laboriosa, assembly GCF_014066325.1. Taxonomy (NCBI): domain Eukaryota; kingdom Metazoa; phylum Arthropoda; class Insecta; order Hymenoptera; family Apidae; genus Apis; species Apis laboriosa. The sequence goes on along the minus strand of NW_025224511.1, from coordinate 62,715 downwards.
ATCGATTTTAAATTATTGTTCGTGTAAACGAATTTTGTTGCGACATGATATTCTCTGTGAGGAATTAATGAATGTGTGGCATTGGAAGAATGATTGAAATTTTGCGAATATTATTGATTCTATGAATTTCTGTTGCAGTCGCGTAATACGTGATTATTTGAACGCATAAGTGTATTTGGTAAAACGAAAAAGTTCGATAATATTTCATAACTAAGAAATAAGAAAATTATATAGTCGAAAAGTAGAAGAGTCGAGGTTTAATTTGTCTCTTGCTCCATCAGTTTTCGACCGATTCTAACAAAGTTATGGAACTTGAAAAGTTTGACGATTTTTCAAACTTTTACTAAACTCCTAATTCGATGATCAGATACTCTATATATAAGAAGGAATGAAGATTGAGTGAATGTTGTGCGCAGAATTGTCAGAAAAATTCCCGTGTCTGGAAAAAGTAGGAGAAAATAGTACTGTTAGTGAACTAGTTATTGGATCCCATCTGTTATTTGTTCCTCGATATCCATTTGCTAACAGTATATAACTTATAACATCGCTAGTTTAGTAACACCACTACTTTTTCCCTTTCTTTTCATAAAGACAATTTTTCTCTAACAACTCTAATTACGTATTTTCGATTCACGAAATTATAGTGATTCAATTCTTTTTTTATTAATTTTTCCATTTTGGACGTTTCTGTGTTCCATCCACAGAGATCGCCAGAATTATCGAGGTTCTTCATTCTTCTATTTTCATTTGAAAATTATTTAAAATTATATTCTTCTTTGTTCTTTCATTGGTATCATATAAGTCAAATAAATAATGCGCTCAATTTCTACAGAGATAATTTCCTGACGATTCTAGCGATACAAATTTTATAATTTTTTTTATTCGCTCTTCCATTTACATTTTGAGAAGGAGAAAGAATATTCTTCAAAAGAATTATCGAAAGATCAAAAGAATTAAATTCTACAATCGACGAATTTTTGTATTTACCCTTTCATCGAATGGGTAAGTAAAGTTTTTATTTTCACCCCTTCCCCCCTCCCCCTCCCCTTCTCTTATCGAAGATTTTCCACTGCTTGTCCGTAGGCAAGGGTATTTCGAAAATCCAGCAGCCGCGGCACAGCGAAATCTGCGAATAATGGTGCCTACTAGCTAGTCTCAAAGGTTTTGAGGCGGAGATTAAACCGAGCATATCCGCCGATCGTATTTCAGACCCAGGTCAACGACGTGCAGCCGCTGCTCTTTTCGCGATTTAAGCTTCGTTCTTGGGCAGCATCTGCGCCCAGAATTTCTGCTACCGCCGCCTCTATATTCCGCTTCGCAATTCTTTATACACGGTGTATAAAGTCAATCGAAAGTCAGCATTTAGATTTCGTGCCGTTTAATCCGTTTTCCAATAATTTATCAAATGTTTCATACGCGATGGTAATATTAATATAAACGTTCGAAAGGCAAAGGTACGAAGAATATAAGTGTTTGAAGATTATTAAAAAAGGAAAAAGTAGGATCGAAACAATAATAAGTCGCGCTTCGACAACCGTTCCTTTCTCGCTCGTTGTTCTAAGATTCTGTTTGTGATCCGTGTTATGCGCGGGAGGGAAAGGAGAAGATCGTTGTAAGAAAGTTTTTCGTTTCCTTGAAATTTCGCTCTTTTATTAAAACGCGAAACCACACCACAACTGCTACAATCGCTTTTCCTCGGCTTTTATTTTATATCCGCCGCGTTGACACCAAAAATAAAAGATCAACATTTTTGTTTCTACTTTCTTCTTCAAAAATTTTCCATCTTTTCTTCCTTGAAGATCTATCTGCAATTTTCACTCGAATTTTCATGTAGAAATATTATTTAATTCATATAATATTTGTTCTTTATTTCTTTCATAAAATTAACTTGAACTCGTAAAAAATATATCTTTGGTTTCTTATGCATAATTTCTATTGTTCTATGATATTATTAAATCATTATAAAATTTTATTTTGACATCAAATTTTATTCGAATTTCGATTTGAATTCGTGAATTTGACATATAATTGGATATTTTTTACCAATTGTTCGACTTTCGTTTTCTACTATGTGCATTCTTAAAAGTTTATTTCACTGGATGTGGAAGAAGGAAAGATAAGTAAGAGAATAAAAGTTGGGAAATAGGTACAATAGAGAAAAGAAACAGAGATCCGCTCTTTCTGGAAAATTCACACGAGCTAATTTCTTTCTACACAGGTTCGCGCAAAGTAACATCTTTCTCCTACATAATTTTTAATTAACTAATTTTAATTATTCTCAACGTCATACTAAATTCTCAAATAACCGCACACATTCTATTATCTGAATTCTAAATTTTAAACACTTCCTTTCTATATTCCTTTTTCGGTATTAAAATTGAAAATTTCTTAAAGAATTTGATTCACATGCTAATCTAAACTATTTTATTTTAGAAAAATAATTCCAATAATTGAAAGAAATTTCAAAAGAGATACATCGTGCCCCATTAAAAACGGAAAGACAGATGTCGCAGAGGGTATTGATATAAACGGCCGAAAAGACGATTCTCAGACGGTGTGATATTGATTTCACGACAGGTGAACAGATTTAACGCACAATTACTCTGATTGAATGAGGTTGGCCCGGAGAATTGGCGACATCAAAGGACAAACCGGCACTCGCCACCTCGTTAAGGGAAGTTGAAAGGAGCAAGGGATGGACACATGGTCTAGAAAGAGCTCCCTGTACCTGCCACGCTTTGTTATCTGCTTCCAGTATTTCTTGGAAACGCTCTGCTCATTTGTCGGCTAAATAGCGCTCTATGGTGGAATTAAGCATTGCGAGAAAATTGCTATCGCGTACCTTTTTGAAATTAGTATCATTCATTCTGGTAAAAGAATAAAAGGAAACAATCATTTCGATATATCGTTTTTAGAGAATCGAGAAATACGAGCTTTCGTCGTATTTGAAGAAGAGATTTTAATTTCTTAAACGACTTCATCGAGGTTTCTCGAGCGACACGACGATTACGTATTCGCGTTTTCCTCCTCTCTTTTTGTTTGGCAAACATCTGGAAATATTTCTGAGTATCCTATTATCTCGAGTCCTTTGTATCCTAAGAAGATTTCTTGGCAAAAGGTACGTCGTTTATACTACATAAGTTATAGTATAATTACGCATTCGAGCTTTTCCTTTTACAAGCCAAGGATTCAACCCAGTAAAAAATATCGCGCATATCCTGTGTCATCGTTCAATCGTAAGTTGATACTCGTCGATGGCAACGACCTGTTACGTGAATAATATCGAGCGTCGATTTTTTAGTCGATTTTCGAACTCGTTTAAATCGAACTGGCCTCGAGCTTTTTCTTTTTTTCTTTTTTCTTTTTTTTTTTTTGACGTGTTTCGAATTTTCGTCACCGTGGAAATTTATCGGCTGCGTGGAAATTGGAGAGAATACGTACGACATTGGAAAACTTGAAGTCACGACACACTTTCATGAAATACAGAGGATTGACGAAAAAAGACAAGATAAAGATGGCCAAATGCCAAGTTATATATAACGATTTTTTAAATATCGAATTTTGGAAACGAAAATTGTAAAATTGTATGAATCATTGGGAACAATATTTAAATAATTTCACTGAGAGGCGAATATATTTTCACAATAAAATAAATTAATATTGGTGAAACATGAGAATGTAAAAATAAAAAAGGAAATATAAAAATAATGTAAACTGCGTGGCCGAATAACGCTGAACAAATTGTGATCCCTGAGAAATCGAATTTCTTGCAATACCTTTGAGAGTTGTTTTATTCCATTAAAAAAAGGAAAGGTCGACGAATCGAATCTCGATCAACCCCTAAGCGGGTTGAAACACGCGGGGTGAACGTTCGTCGATGCGAACGACGTTTGTACAGCACCGGTTTGTTAAGAAGATTAACTTCTTTTACTTTTATCGTCCAACATTTCCAGGAGGGAAACTTTTCAAACAAAAGTCGTGAATAAATTCAAATTCGACTTTGATATCTTCTTCCTTTTCCCCTTTTACATTTTTCATGGTTACAAAGATCTTCTTATTACCTTACGAGGAAATTCTAATTCTAAAGAAAGTGTACGTGTATGTAGCGTGAAATGAATTACACACGGAGCAAAAGCGAAAAGTCTTGCTTTGAAAGGATAATTTTATGCAACAACGTAATAAAAATTAAATTATCGTATTAAACGTTTCTTATTAAAATTTACATTTTATATACTTAAATGATTTATTGCTCTGTTTCGCATTATACTTGAATCTTCAAGAAATAACTTTAATCCATTAAAATGATACTCTCTCCTCCCTCCTAAAAGAAAATTACTTGACACACAAAGTGTTAATCAAAATAAAATATATCGATCGAGACTTATTTATTTGTTATAAACAATTCAATTACATAAGATATACAAAAACTTTCTTGTCAATCTTTCGAAGCACCATTCGAGAAATAAATAACACGACCGCATGGTACAGGTGCGATGCATTTCCGCTTGCATGTAGTTTCCGGGACATGCATCAATTTGTGGAGAGAGAGAGAGAGAGAGAGACGACGAATTAGATTTTTCTTCTCGATCCGTTTCGAACGTGACTGACCAATCCTTGGCGACCAGATAGATCGATGCCTACGCCATTTAATTGGCGCGCCCCTTAATCACCCCCCCCTCGTCTCGACCTCTCGACAGTGGCTTGGACCTGTCGCCGATGATGTAATTACCAGGGCGAGCGGTTAAAGGCAAATTAACCGGAAGTTTATCCCTTAGTCCTTGGAGTTAATTAACTGGGAATGAATTAAGAGATGGCCGGGTGGATTTGTGCCTTCAGAAAAATAAATCAACTGTGAGAGGCTTTGGTGCGTGCGTGGAGGATGGAAGGGAGAAGTGGCGCCCCCTCCAACAAGTATTATCGGACGATTTTAATGGAATTTCGAGATAAATGGGGGATAAAAGTTATTCAATTCGCGTCCATTTATTTCTACGTAATTCATGGGCTTTAATATTATTCGAAAAATAATCCACTCGATGCAAATTCTGATGAAAAGCAATATGAATATTTAGTGATGAGTTATAAATAAGAGTAAATTGCCAAAAAATAAATAAATAAATAGCGAAATATTTAATTTTTAAACGATAATGGTAAAAAGATGGTAAATTGGTGAAGATTAATTAATAATAATAAGAATGATTAATTTCCATTCGAAATCTTTAAATTTAAGATATTCGAATCATTTTTTTCTTCTCCAATGTGTTCAGATATTAGATTCAAAATACAAGGAGGAAAATATCAAAATACAAATTCACCTAATCAATTGGATATTTCGAAATTATTATTTTTTTATAAATAATCGTTTAATCGAGATATATTTATAGAAGAAGCAATCATGCTTTCTCTCGAAACAATCACATCGGATTGGTTAATTTCATTTTCAGACACTGCTCTTTGCTTATATACCGTAAACGCGAAGCTTCCTACAGACTCGTGCCATAATTCAAACACAGCAATACTCCACTCTCCAGTCAACCACTTACTACTACAAGAGAAGTTACTTTACAAATGGATACTTCTCAACTTCTCAAGATCAGTTCAAAATCTTTCCCTGATATCATCACGTTCAAGTAAGATACTCTTACACACGTTCTTAATCAGACGAAAAGAAACGTGCAATGAAATCAATGCCAATGGCAACATCGGGAGGACAATAAGATTCGAGATTTAATTAAAAACTTTAATTAAAATCCAATTCTTCCCGATTCAAGTATCCAAAGAATTCCCTATTCTATTATAAAATATCAATGGAATTTCGAGGAGAATTTCGAAAATATCAGCGGGGTGAATGAATTTTGCAAAATTAACACGATGGATATCAAAAATTAATCTTTCGCGAATATTTGGTCGAAATCTATACCAACAATCGTGCGGAATAAAATTTTCCATTGGATGGAAGAGGAAAAAATTCGTTATTGGAAAGAATACATTCTAAGATACGAATCTTCATCTGGTAAATATGAGAGAATGGGAACGATTGAATCAACGATTCAAATAGAAAATGGTATTCTAAAAGTAACCGAGGATGGCGTTTTCCATTTTGCAGCGAGAGCAATGGCTATCTCGCTGCTTTTAAACCGGCGTTAATATTAAAGTCCTTTTTCAAAAGTCTGGTATCGCCGCTCTTCGCCAAAGAGTTTTCATCTCGTGAGTAATTTCATCTGTGCGTGTAGATCTGTTCGCGTTTCCTTAATATAGGCACGTTATATAAATTAATTCAACGTGAGAAGATCCGGGATAAGTAGTGGAAATAGGTAAATTTTCTTTTTGCAAGAACAAAAAAGGTAATTCTTATTATTTATCGCCTGTCCATTATGGAAATCTGTTAAATTAAAAATAATTAATATATATATTATTTTGCGGAGGATAAGAATTATTTGTTGGAAAGAAAGAGTGGAAAGGATCGAAAAAGGAAAAATACAGAACGGAAATGTACCTACTTGAAATGTAAGAAGGATCCTTTATTTCGAACCAGTGTTCGAATTCCCCTTATCTTGTCACGTACAAATACTTGACTTGCCAACCAGGTTCGTTAAACTTCTCGCCAAACTCTCTTCCCCTCAACAACGATCAACAGACTTCCTATATCTTCTCTGCAAACTTTCCCACAATATCTACACGATTATCTTGGAGCCATCACCCCATCCCTTTATACCTTTTTCTCTCGCCAACTTCATTGTTTCTTATTTCTTCTTATCCCAACAACAGTTACGTGTATATATATATATATATATATATCACTACAATCCCCTATTCGTCGAATCGAGAAACGAGCAATGCATTTTATCGATCGTTATCTCTCTCTTTCGAGCGAGATTCCAACAACTCCCCATCCTCGTCTCATGCGTTATCAATCTTTCGCTCGTCTTCGTCCGTCCTTTTATTTTTCCTCGAATTTTTCTCACTTGCTCGCGTCTTGGCGGAGGGGAATCGTCGTCTCAAAGGGTACGCTAATGGAACGGATATTAAAAAATAAACGGGACGTGGCTGGCACGGAAATGAAAACAGCCGCGAATTCGAGTTTCGCCGTCTACCGACCGATTATACATTGCGATTAAATAGCAAATTAAGCTTGGTGATGAAACGAATCGGGTTACGAATGCCGTCTTCTAGCGTTTCTTTTAAATATTTCTCTTTCAATTTTGCCGGGGAATTTGGAATTGGAAATTTTGCTCTCGAAGATGAAAGAGAAATTTCTATATTGAAACGGAGATGGTATTTCGTGATTGGGATTATCTTGATATAATTGCTCCAACTGTTAATAACTAGTAAACTTGGAGCGTGAATCGTGCGAAATTATATTTATAGATAGACACAGAGAGATTTATCTTGGAAGCTATTGATGGCATTGGATAATATTAATGGATCCAGATATTATATTTTAATATTATTGATGGACAAATAATTGGATAATAGAAAAAAACTGAATAATTCGGTATAAGAGATGTTTTTCCTAGATTGATTCATAGAAAATATTTAAAATAATTCTTTTGCCACGAATAATTGATCGTTTCTTTTATAAAAAATAAAAAAAATATGATTCTATTCGCGGAAAGAAACTTGATTTTCATATATTCTCTATGAAATAGTGTATCCCTTCAATTTTTATTCGAGATATCTCTCAATGTATCATCAATTTCTTGTCGTATATTTAAATAAATCGATTTAAATAAAACACTCTGTACATATAGTCATATATTGCAGTTGCACTTAAACTCTACGTTGAAACGGAAAAGTTTGATTGGAAAACAAAAAAGAAAAAAAAAATAATAGCGTAATTCGAATATAACGAGCACGATAGTAACGCAAATGTGAGCCGATAATGAACCACCGAAATACCATTATCCCGTCTGTAGAGAATTCATTATCCCTTAGCTTCCGCACCCACGGATCTTTTCCTCCCTGTATAATCGAGGGATACGAGAGGGGAGAGCTCCATAAATCCCAACTATCGTTGTCGTAATTTTTATAGCGTAATCATGGGTTGCGAACAAACATCCTCGACGAGGCATTCCACGAGATAATGCGTCGCCAAGCAGGAAAACGATGACAGATACCGGTTCGATTTATTACCAAGGCGCGCCATATCGAACTACTCGACTACTATCGTAAGTAGATAAGCTTCCTTATAGTCAGGCGTCTAAATATTACGTGAATCGTTTCTATCTTCGTCGAACGTTTCGTCGAGAGGATTGTTCTTCACGTTTTTCTTAAACGTATCTCTATCTCGAGATATTTTTAATCAGAGCTCCTCATCACCTTTGTTTATTAATGTTGCTCAACATTTTTCGTTACTTTTTTCGAAAGATTTTGCGATAAATTTGATGGATACTTTGGACTCGTTTGGAATATGTGGAATAAATAACTTTGAATATTGAAAGATTAAGTTGGATTGAATTGGATTAAAATAGATTCAACTTTGATATCTTATATTTTGATAAAAATATGTGTTCGTTTAAAATTAATTTTCTTCGTTATTTCTCTGCCCATATTAAACTTCATTCAGTAAACTAATTTCTCAATGATTAATTTTAAGTAGATTCTCGTAAATTGATCGATCAATTTTGGTAGAATTAAATTCTGCAAACAATCGTATTATACCCTTTTGAAATCATAGAGTTCGAACCATAGAATATCGTTAAAGGGAAATCGTCTCTTCTAACGGATTATTCTCTTCCTATCGTGTAATGCATTAGCTCGGATACATAAACGCAGGTTTGTTTGAGGTTTGAAAGGTACAATACGCAACTGGCTAAGTTAGGGTTTCAATAATACCCGGGCGAACTGTAATAAAATTTCGGAATCGCGAGTCTAGATAACAAGCAAAGTACCCCATTTGGTCATTCTATGCGTACTTCCGTGCTTTGTGCATCGTGCTCCAAAGAGCAGGCCGAGAATGATTTTACGAACACCTGGATCTCACGAGCCAGATTCAGTGTAGCGTCGTTAATTTGATATTAACGAGACTCTTGGATTACACCGGTAATCCAAGATAAGTAACGTTACAGTATTTGGTTAGCGAGGTGTTTGAGCAGAGAATACTTAGAAGTGTTCAAATATTATTATTAATACGATCTTAGAAAATTATTTTTGTTCTAGATTTTATAAAATATATTATATCGTCATATTAAAATGGAGAATATAAAAATGCTCGAACAAACGTTACGTCAATCCAATATTGTAAAAATGAATAAAATTTCATTTTTATTTTTTAATTGTTTTTCCATTCTTAAAAAAAAAAAAAGAATTAATATATATTGATGCCAGGGCATCGATATATAAACGAGAGAAATCGAGTATCGTCATTATCGATAATAATCGACATTCCTACTGTCCATGGAACAATTTCCAACAGCCATAAACGAATACCACGATCATGCGTTCAGCTTAGCGAGTCATTAACGCCACATTAACGTCGCTCTTCGCTCATCTACGTGCCCGCGATCTTAATGAGAGGTGCTCACCTAACAAGTTTCACTGTTTAATGGTTCGTCGAATGTGGCCTGGAAATTACTAACAGATGGTCAAACTGATTTTCGAACTCCCAATCGAATGGAGAAATCGATTAAGAAATACAATTTTATTATTTTATTTTAAAACAGGTAAAAGATGTTTGGGAAATTTTGATATGATGATTTATTTATTGACGATTTTTATTTTCAGAAAGAAAAATTTCAAGAACATACGATAAAAATAATAAATTTAAAATAATAATTTTAAAGAATTTATAAAGTGTCATCAACGTATAAAATATACATTATACAATGTAAATGTTTAAATTTTTATACAGTGTAAAGGAACAATAAAAAAAAAATTATTTATTTTGAAATTCTATCGAAAAGATAGACTCATCATTTGTACAATACAAGCCATAGATAATTATATTAATAATTGATTATTTATTCTTTTCCTCGGTTTAAAAGCAATTCAAAGTATTTAATAATTAATTTTATAATATATTTTTTTTTATTATTATGATAAAACAGTGTAATAATGTATGTTGATTGCAGCGTGTCAACAGGTCAAATACGGCGTGCAGGCGGTATTCGGGCCATCGGATCCCATTCTGGGGCAACACATCCACAGCATCTGCGACGCACTGGATATTCCACATTTGGAAGCCAGGCTGGACCTGGACACGGAGGCGAAAGAGTTCAGCATCAACCTCTATCCCGCACAAAGTTTGCTCAACGCCGCTTATCAGGATATCATGGAGTTTCTCAACTGGACCAAGGTCGCCATTATCTACGAGGACGATTATGGTAAGTATTTCTTTCATTATTTCCCATCTTAATTACTCTCATTGCCTTTCGAAACATGGAATTATTTCATTTTAGGTTTTCTTAACATATAGTTCTTCACTTGATTCAATCACAAGCAAGATTAAGTTTTTTTTTATAAACTATTATTTCGCAGAAATAATTTTACTTCTTCTATTTTTATCTATTTTTCGAGACAATAGTCTGTAATATTAATTCGACTCAACGAATTAAATTAAAGAGAAATTCTAATTTAAATGAGGATTATAAGAGGCATAGATATTCGAAACAAGGGAAGCATTAATTTCACCCATAATCCCGGTTGGATTATTAATTTGCTTAACAATTGCTGCTGAAGAAAGCCTCTCAATTAGCAACAATTAAGATTCCAGCAAATGGAATAACGTCGATTAATAAACATCCTTGTGAAAAATCGAGATAACGAAATTCATTCGTAATTAGAAAACGTTGGCCGGCGAAGAAAACGTTTTAATTAAGCGAATTTCGTTTAATTAATTCGCGAAATGGCGATTTTAAACCAGGATTCCTTCCGACGTTTTCAAGTAATTGCACACTATTCTTTGGTACTCTCGATCTTCGACGATGAATAATGTAAAGAGTTGAATGGAATTGTGTAAGATGCACGTGCGCGCAATCGTGGCATGGTTCCATTTGGATCTATAAGGCAATAAAGACGGAATATTTATTGACATTTTCTAAGCTTCTCAATTCCAATTCTTGGAGATGTCAAAAAAAATGATGATCCACTTTGTTGCACGGTAAATCGAGTAAATATTTAATCTTTATGTTAAAGTCTGAAAAAGATTTTCAAATCCAGTTTTTTTTCTGCCTTCGAATTTTATAATTTAAGCTTTAAAAGATTATTTAGCTTAACAAGATAATAAATCTAACATTGATTTAATTCTATAGAAAAGATTAGAAAAGAAGATCAGAGAATATTTCCATCAAAGCATAGAATACTTTTGAGAATTATATTTGGGATAAAGGCACGAGTTGAAATAAATTTCAAAGAGTATGAAAGGTTTTTCGCGCTTATTTTACATGAAAAGTATTCAGTACGTCATATTAGCTTTAAACGGCTCTTAGTCCAGGTTCAAGCTGAGCTACAATAGGGATGCGTAAATTTAACCGCTATGAGTATCGACCGAACGCTCGTGCTGTAATATTCCCGTGACAGATTGTTACAGTACGTGCGTCGCCACCATTTCGTGCGCAATGAACGTGGCTCTTCCCCAAGCTAGATCGAGGATTTCGTTGTCACCGAAGGGTAAATGGCATATTCGTTGTCAGACAGGTATCCAGTAGCCTATTTCGAATTATAAATGTGGCAAATGTACACGCTCCACAAAACGAATGATCTGAATTTTCTAGAATAGATTTTCTAGAATAAATAAACTATATACTATCACGTTTAATTTAATTCACATTTCCATTCTCGGAATGATTCTTAACGAATACAATAGAAAATTTCTCAAATAATTTCAAGACTCGATGAGATTTGTGGAATCGAATAGAGAAGAAGTGGAATGGAATGTTTTTGTTTGGGACAACAGTTAACAAAATCAGAAATTAAAGCATTATTATTTTTTATTAATAACAGTAAAAAAATTAATTATATAACATATAATTATAAATATATTTTATTCATCTCATGAATTGATTATATTAAAAGGGATATGGATATTTATAAATGAAATAATATGATAAAATGAAGTGATATTGATATTAATAATTAGATTGCAGATTTTTATGCAACTAAAACATGTTCAAATATATAAAAAATATTTCATATAATGTCATTAAGATACACTCAGAAAATAGAGAAAACCATGCCATTGAAATCCCTTTTTGATTCATCTCGATATCTCAATTGGTTGCCGAGATATAAGGATTTCAAGTGTCCATAGCATTTACACAGTGCAGAAGTTATGAATGGATCCCTGACCTACATTTTTTTCCTAGAAACGCGTACTACGTCCTTCCAGGAATTACGTCTGGCACTTGTCTGGAGTGAATAGGTCAGTGACACGAGGTGCGAGCGAGAGGTCCGAGTAAGCGACAAGGAAGGAGATATTAAACGATTAAAAATTACCCTTCTCTTTACACGACGATATCTCGAGAACCGGAAGTCGGATCGAGATAAACGAAAGAGCGTTTTAAAGGGGAAGGTTCCGCGCTTCTAACGATCCCTCACTCGTTGACCGGAAGTCAGTATCTTCGGAATTACAGCGATTCAAAGTTTTGCTAATTTTAATAGAGTTTAATCATGTTTTAGGTAAATGATTAAAAATTACTTTCTCTTTATACGATGATATCTCGAGAACCGGAAGTTGGATCGGAATAAATGAAAAAGCGTTTTAAAGGGGAAGGTTTCGCGCTTCTAACGATCGCTCACTCTTCACCGGAAGTCATTATCTTCGGAATTACAGCGGTTCAAAGTTTTCTTAATTTTAATAGAATTTAATCATGTTTTAGGTAAACGATTAAAAATTACTTTCTCTTTACACGATGATATCTCGAGAACCGGAAGTCGAATCGGAATAAAGAGCGTTTTAAAGGGGAAGATTCCACGCTTCTAACGATCGTTCACTCATTGACCGGAAGTCAGTATCTTCGGAATTACAACGGTTCAAATTTTTCCTAATTTTAATAATGTTTAATAAATTTAGGATAAATTATTATATATTTTAATCAACTTTTAATTATCAATAACTAAAAAAGCAATATCTCTATTTTGTCTCTCATTTTCGAATTATAAACATGCAAGTATATTCGTTTTACAAAATAATGATAAATTAAATTTTCAGTTGATCAAATTAAAAATTCGTCCCTCGAATGATTTTAAATTAGGACACGAACCAATACGTGAAAAGTTTCACAAACACTTTCGTTTCCGAAGCTCGAAGAGATTTGAACAAACTTAACCAAATAACCGATGAAAACACGTTTCGAGCTCAACCAACGTCTAAACCAACGAGCTTATCTATTTGCGCGAAAGTTATACGTGCAAGCCGATTAGAACACTCAACCCAATCCACCCCCTTTGCGCCACATCCGTCACCAACCGAGGCCAACCGTCCCCTATCCGTTTCCAAACTGATTTCCAACAGAGATTTATCCGAGCCCCAGAATTTCCGTGTTCCTTCCATTTTCAATTCGAGTCAACGTTGCCCACAGAAAATAACGAATCCTTGCTCCCCTGTCGAAACGTCTTCAATCCGTGTTCAAAACCACCGACTTCTCCTTGTACAAGGATCTGGATGATTCTCTGACGAATCCCTCCTGACAAACTTTAATCCCTTTTCACGGAGATAGGTTTCAACTTGAAACCACCGATAAACCACCGTGCATAATTTAATGATTGGACTTCGATTAGAATCCAACGCAACAAAGTATACACTCGAATGTATACTTCTTATACGAATCCATTAATCTCTCCATGATAAATTCAAAAATTCTCACGAAAATTCATGAAACTGAGGGAAAATATTTTTAAACTTGGCAACAAAATTTCCAACGTTTCTAATAACGCTTTAAGGCCCCGCCCTTCGTTATTTCGTGCCGCCAGCGTTAACCCTCGTTACTCAAGCCTGCATCTTCCATCGGGTGCCGTGTACCGGAAGCGAGTATTCATTGTGAGGAATTCCTCGAGGTGGTGCGCTGTTTAACGCGCGTGTTAATTTCGCGTCTTTGATCTCACGCGCTTTATTAAAGAACCACGTTAGAATTTTCCTGTCCTCCCCTCACTTGTTTTCAAACTCATTAAGATTCTACGCGTGAGGATAAAATGTTCGAAAGTTATATAACGCCTCGCGCATCCTTTCCAAATGACATTCTTCGCCACGAACGTACGCAAGTTTTCAAGTTTGACGAAGAATTTGCGTTTAATTCAAATGGTGTTGTCACGAAATCAACTTATATTGGAAAGGAGCGAAGAGTTTCCTCCTCTTTTCAACGATGAGATTCTTGGATTTATTCGATGAAAATGAAACGATGCAAAAGATCATTACATTCGTAAATTCATGATATGAAATATGAAATATTTAACAGATAAGATTCGGAAGTGTTATTGGTCGATTTTGGGATAGAATTTGGAACATTTGACAGAGATTTCAAGAGTGTAATTTTAAGAAGAATGTCCATTTGATGAATTAAAAATTATATTATACATTAAAGTCGATTAAAATTTAATTGTATTGTATTTTTCAGTCTTCAACACGTGTAAGATTTAATTTCAATACAATCTGTGTATAATATAATCTGTATAAAAGTATTAGCTACATAGTTAGCCGGTTATAAATAAAAAAGTAACGCGCGTAAAATTTAAAAAAATTGCAGAGAAGAGCAGAGTTATATAGTAAAGCATTCTCTTTCAACAGAAACTGTGGCAAAGCTGTGTGGAAGAATGTGGAATTTTAAAATTTCCCTCTTTTCTCAGGCTTCAAATCCCATTATTAAAATATTTTTCAAATTTTTTCAAAGAATTAATATTTCAAACTTAAAAATTGTTTGTAAATGTGAATTATATTTTCCGCAGATTTAATCCAATTTTCTTCAACCGTTTATACAATTAAACTATTCGATTTATAATGAGTTAACAATCAAGAAATAAATATAACAGTTTCAATTTGCAAATTATTAATAAATCAATCTATATTGTTGGTAAATAATTGATCAAAGAAGATTGACGGAAATAATTCATAAAAATCGAACAATAACAAAAGTACAGCAACATTTCCATCATTCTACCCATTATCAATCCTTTCTTCCGATCCTCCCGATATTCCGAATTGGCGCATCTCACTCCAATGTCCCGGACAATAGAAAGAATGCAACGTCGCATTTTAAACCGCGAAGCAAAGGAACACCCTCCTCTCCATTCCCACCCAAAATATACAATACCATTCTCGATATCTCGACTCGAATCACCTAAACTAAAAATCCATTGAAAACCTTATACGAGAGTTTGCATTCGAATTTTTGACGGATTACCACCGTTTCCCGTATTATGGGATACAGCAACGCTTTCAAACTCCATTCCATTGGATGAGGGTATTCCCGTCACGGAGGACGAAAATCGGTTCGAAACTTGCTTGCGTCACAGGCAGACCCTCGCGATATTGGCAACCCACGTTGAGGATTCTCGGTACATCGCGGAAAAAGCGGCGGGCAGCAACGTTGCTCGCCGCCTCTCTCGGGTGCAAGATTCGTCCACCCACGTGGGGAATATGTATCCAGTCTGCCACGTTGCGTTGCGTATCTAAATCATGGCGGCGGACGAGACGAGTGACGTTGTCTCTTCTTTCCTTCCCTGCTGAGGGAAGCGTGCCAGTTGATATTCTCTATATGAGATATACGAGAACAAGTACAATGCATGGATGGATCTCTTGTGGAAAAAAAAAAATAAAATATGGAATAATGGTACGTGTGATACGTATTTTTTTACATATATATATATCTTTTGTGAGTTTATAGTATATGGACTATCGATTTTGATAAAATTAAATTAATTAAGAGGTAAAGTTTAAAAATTATTTTATTATTATGGTACACATTGGTATAAATTGATCGATTTATTTTATATTTCAAGTTTTTATTTTTAAGAAAATTGAATTGTTTGTATATTCCTCGACTTCGACAAGAAAATTTTACTTCTCGATCGATAATCCATTCATATTCCATATATATCCATTCATAAACAGGAATTAATTTCACTCCTTCCTTTTTAGAATTTTCAGAAACAGTAAAATCCATTATTTCATATTTTCGATTTATTTTTTTCGTAAAAAATCCATTCACGAAATCGAAGGATTTTGTACGTGAAATGGAAAAAAAAAATTTGGAGACGAATCAGAAAGAAAGAATAAAAGACTAAGTACGAAGATTAGAGAAGAAGAAAAAGAACATTGTTTGAAAGGAATTGATGGAGCAAGGAAACGGAGATAAGGGAGGCAGGAAACGGGCTTGTGAAGGGATGATTTCACGGATTTACAACCGAGCAAGATTGTGTGGCGCGTTTAATACCACCTTTGTCAAGCATTGAGATTAAGGTGTCTCGTGACTGAGATATCCTAACCAGTCGTTGTCACAACATAACGAAGGATCGTGATGCGCCCTTGTTATCCGGGAAAACCCCTTTGGGAAAGGGGTGAATATCAGTCGCTTTATCAGCATGTTTAGTCTGACTGGTGTCAAATTTATGGTAAATTTAATGTGTGGTTAAAAGATACGTATTATTATGCTTGATCCTATGATGGAATATAATTTTAACGACTAGTTATTTGTAATCCATATAATCCTAAATCATCTTTCCTTACTGATACTACGATAAAATGGAAATTCATTAATTCACAATTTCAGATGATGATCGAATCATTATCATATATTAATCGATTGCTGTTGAGAACAAAAGTTATAAAATTCTTACAATGTATAAATTATAAAAAAAAAAAATCTCACAATAAATTAAGAATTAACTAACTAAAGCATCTACAATCGTACGTATCTTCGTATAGATATATAGACAGCAATATCATCGCTTACTATCTAATAACCACAACACAGAGTATCAATTTATCATCGTCATCGATCTTGTTTGTTTCTCTGATAATATAACGTAAACTCGAAAGATGAGAACAATTCAATTTCTCTCGCATACCAGACGCGTTCTCTCTATCGAGGGAAAAATGAATGACTCCCTTCCTCGCTCAATATTTCACTCGACAACGTTTATCGGCATTCGAGGCACGATCGTAAGCGCTTGTCATTAGAGTAAGTAAATGCCGATATAATAATTTGTTTCGTGTCTTCAACGTCCCTCGAGAAATCATCCGCTATCACGAAACGCCTCTCTCCTTTTTCTTCCCCGAGTTTTTATCCGCTCGAATCGGAACAGTTGGTTGTCTGTTGGTTTTTTACTTAGTACCAGGCAAAGATTTATGAGGGATATCTCTTTTTCGTTCGTTTTTTTTTTCCTCCCCTTTCTTCTTTTCTTTTTTTTTTTTTTTTTCAGAAAAAGAGTAAGGGGAGACGTTTTTGTAATGTTAAAAATTTGGAAATTCATTGGAACAAACTTTAACTTAGGAAATATCTTAGCTTTATATAAAATTTCAAAAACGTGAATCTCGAACAATTTTAAAATTAAATGATTCTTGCAAAATGATTTATGTTGTTATCGTCATATTCAGGATCAGATATTCAGGATCTCTTGAATCCCAAATGTAGAACTTTGAAAACAGGATTGAGGACAGATGTTACTCGTATTGAATTCGAAATGACAAAATCTTGGTTCATTTAACTTTCTCCTTTCGTCCAGGATTATTTCACTCTCGTGAACTTGGATCATTTATAACATCGATTCGAGTTATCTTAAATCCTCGTAGACTTGATGGAAAGAAATGATTAATTATTCCATCCTTTAGTCTTCTTTAGAATACAATAAAATTGTATTGAACATACAAATTATAAAATTTAATAGAATCAAATAATCATTGGTTATCTCCACTATTAATTTTTCGTTCAAATAAAGAAATCGAATAAGTGAATATAATTATTACATTATAGCTTATTTTTCGAATTATTTATAGTCTACTGTGTTTATTTTTATTATTCAAAATAAAACTATCCATTGGCTGCAAATCGAGACAGAGAAAAGAAAGGTCTCATTTCGATAAAATTATCGATAATAAGAGTGAACTATGAATCAAGCTCCATAATTCAAAGAATAAATACATACAAAAATGATTTATATTTTCAGATACAATTGTAAATAATAAATGAAGTATTTTGTTCAATGAAAAAAAAAAGGAGGAAAAGAAAAATTACCAACCTATTAGTAAAGAAACTATCATAATTAAATTATTGGAAGAAATACTCTACTGCTTTCACAGTCGTTAATACTTGGACAGGTTGACAATGCATCTTTCTTAACGATGGACAAACAAACAGCTTCCATCTCCTTCCGAAAACGAAACTCAATGCTTATTTATATAATTAAATTCGACGAACAGGGTTTGTTACGACGACAATTAAATTCCGTTTCTTGCCGAGGGATTAGTCAACCTGTCTACGGATTTGTCCACGTTAATTAACGAGTCTGTGCCAGGAAAATCTGGCCTGCTCGCGTGGGAAATCTATTCGTTCTATTTGTCTCGACAAATCACTCGTACCATTTGATTCGAGCGATGAAATGCTAAATCATAGTTATTGCGAAGTAATTTTAGAATGATAAAGATGCAACACATGCTGAAAATTATCGAATAAAAGGATATTAATAGGTAATTCAATGTGAAGTTTGATAGAGTTCGCGAATTCGTCATAGTAAAATTATATATTTTATTGTTGAATTTTATTGTTGTCGTCTCAAAAAATTGTATATTGTACGAAACAATTTTTGGAAAATTTATCCATTTTCGACTATTCATGGCAATAATGACAAAAAAAAAAATATTTGTCGTACAAATAAAAAAATACACAAATAAAAAAATTTACTCCTGCTATATTCGTAATAATTTTATCATTCACATCTTGAAACCGAATAATTAATTTACATTTATTTATAATCAATAATTCGTCATTCGTTGCTTTCGATTAAAATAAAAAAAAATAGTAAAATATATAATTGTAATAAATGTCCCGAAAAAGAAAAGAATTATCGTTGACGATCGTCGATATTACGATATTATGCGTCGGTTAATAAATCGGTCCACGGAGATGAATAATTAAAAGTTTCGAAATGATCGAGGGAATTCGTTGACCGAATTCGTGAAAGTTGGCCGATTGAGTTTCGATCGACCCAAGAGAATGATCGAAAACGTTGGCCCATGAAACAGAGAGTCCCGGTGAGTCCAAGTTCCGAGTGGAAACTTGAGAGGGAACGAACTCGAACCTCGGGGAAGACCCGCAAGTCGAGATGATACCTTGATTACTTAGGCGGTGGCAAGTATTGATTTCATCGGTCGACGCGATTCACGGGTTTCCGTCCCATTAAACGGCCAGCCTAATAATATCTAAGAAGAAACTATTTCGGAGTATGCTATGATTATTCTTGAACCGAGCCAAGTCACCTAGGATGTACATATTTCTTCTTTATTATTGAAACTGGGAAAGTTAAATCGAGATACGGTATAGATACGGTATAGATATGGTACGCAGTTATTTCTGCAATTGGGTTATTTGAATAAAAATAGGAATTTTAAGGAAATTGGATTTAATGATATAAAAATAATTCTTTTTTATATGGACATACAGGTCCATTTTTTATAATTCGATATTGGCACGTGTCTATTCTTGCAATTGGGTTATTTGAATATCGAAAATTTATTGGGAATAAAAATAGGGAATTTGAAAGTGTAAAATCAATAATCCTTGATGTAAAGTCAAATTTACTTTATTGTGAAAATTATTTATTACATATTACATCGGGATATTATCACATTGATAATAAAAATAGATTTACATTAATTTAACAATCTTTTTTGAAAATCTGATTATAATATCTCGTAGACAAACGAAATAATATAAATATAAATTTATATTGATTCACGTAATTCTTTTATTTTTAATTCAATTGATATTTACAATTTAAAAATGTTCTAAAAATTCTTCGCATAAAACTTTCACACTCGTTTTCAATCAATACTTTTTTCCATTACTTAATTATTCAATTTTATTTAAAATTAATTACCATTATAATCGAAATGACACGTGATTTCGTTAATTTCAGGACTGGTGAAGCTGCGAGAACTGGTCAGGTCGCCGAAGTCTCAGGAGATGGAGGTTAACCTGAGGCAGGCAGATCCAGATTCCTACAGGCAGGTTCTATCCGAGATGAAAAGCAAGGAAATACGGAATCTCATCGTGGATACGAGGCCAGAGCATATGCATCATTTTCTACGAATGGTAAATACATATTCGTGTATCGATTTCCCGTTTGGCTTCGATAATCCCAACTCGTCTCCCATGTAAATATCTGCCAGATATTCCCAACTTTCTCTGTGTTTGCTTTCATCCAATATATAGATCGTGAAACAGATCGTTCCTTTTATTTCTCCTCTTAAATCTTGTAACGCAACTATCATTCCCTTATCTCTCTCTCTTTCTCTCTCGACGTTTTAAATGCAGTAGAGCTCTATTAATGTAGATCTGTTGGGAGACAAACACGTTCAGATAACCACTTAATTCCTCCATCTATGATTTTTCGATTCCAATTAATAGGAATTCACAGGTTGATGTAACAAGAGTTTCTGTAAAATTCATAATAATTTAAACAAATTTAAAAATTATTTTGCAAGTATAATTATTGAATAGTATTTAATGAATTAATTTTTTAATTTATTTCGTTCGTATTGTTCGAAATGTCCGAGTTTACTTAGAGTTTAAATGCTATGTAAAATTTCGCTGAAGTTAAAATTTCACTATCTCCTTTTACTTACTTTATCATGGAGGAAATATTTATTAGAGACCGCGTTTGTCGACAAATTGATGTAAATTTCGATGACTTCAGCCATTAATTCTTAATTGATATGGAGAGACTCTGCAAGATGTATTTGTCATAACTAATATTTACAGAAATTTATATTTTTATTACCACAATTATAAAAATGGAATTTAACAAAGGATCGATTCATCTTCTATATATCATAACGAGTATATTACTTTGTATTTTATTTATTGCAAATTTTTTTGCATTTAAAATTTTCACAAAAATATATAAATATATTTTTATCAAATGGATCTCGAAATTTCCACTATCTTATTTTTTATTTATTTTTTTTTTTTTTAGTACTCCGTTGTCAACGTGACATCAGATTTTTTGTAGTTCGATTTTTTGAAGTTTCGCAGATCGCGTGTCAGTGCGATTGACAGACTCGGTATCTATATTACTATCTAAAATCTCGTATTAGTAACTCGATATTTTAAAGAATATATTTTATCAATCAATATTTTTAATAATTTCGCTCTAGAAAATATTGATTCTTCGTTCATAACGTTTGGAAAAATTGAATATGCATCATGGAAAAAAAAAAGAAATCGAACCAATCAAGAGAAAGACATTCTCTCCTCTTCGAGTGAAAATAATCTCTCCAAATGTCTGCCTGCTTTCAGATATTGCAGCTGCAAATGAACGACTACAAGTACCACTATCTCTTCACAACTTTCGTAAGTACACTCGGCCCGAGGAAGTGGATCCACGCGTCTCGAAAACGCGATCCATCTCTGTGTTCCAGGATATCGAGACCTTCGACCTCGAGGACTTCAAGTACAATTTCGTCAATATCACTGCCTTCCGTCTGGTCGACGCGGAGGACGTCGGTGTGCGGGGTATCCTGAGGGACATGGAGCGATATCAACCGTCCGGGAATACGATTCTCAACAAATCGAGAGTTATACAGGTGGGTAAAAAATTTCCGTGTCATCGAGAATCTCTTCTTCCCTGCAGAGAGACGTGAAGAGGTCCTCGCGTGATGTTTGCGCGATCTGTTATTGCACTCCTTCCGATATATTCGCGCGCCATCGATTTTTATCCGAATATAGGTTGCGCCTGTTTGCAAAAAGGTTAGATAGTCAATAGTCACGATTGTTCACGGACTGTTGGATGACTTTTGGAGAAATTGTTGCAAGAAGTATAAGAGCGATGAATAAATAATAGATGGAGTATAAATTCGTCCATATTTTTATAAAAATTACAGAGGTTACATTTTTTATAAGACTGATGCCGTATTTTAAATTAAATCAACGAGTTATCAATTATTCGTACTATGTTTAAGAAATTTTTCTTTATATATATATATATATATAAAGAACAAGTTCGATTTTAATTATTCTAATATCTTTTTTTTAATGTCTTTAATTATTCTAATGTAGAATCATTCATTTCATTCGAGGTATAATAAAGTAGTATAGAAAAATAAAAATAAAAAAGAAATAGTATTTTATTAGAGAAGAGATAAACAAGCACGCAATATTATCACCAAAACATAGCAATAATAACAAATTATATATTATTCATCATAGGATACACACATATATGTATAACCTATCAAATAGACCTTCGAGTAGCGTAGTACAACGCTATAAACAGAACTATAAACAGAAAGCCAACCGGATTAATATTACGCGTATAACATTCGTAACAGACGGACGTGCGATATAATTTTCCGCGTAGAATCGCGATTCCCGATTAAAATGAAAAATTGTCACGCGCAATTTGCAACCTGTTAACAAACAAACAAAACGGAAGAGAAATTTTTCGACGATATAAACGGGAAAAAAAGTTGTGATACTTTTATCGATCGTCAATGGTGGAAAATGTGGAACACGTGTCAACTCGTTGGAATGCAAAATAATGATAACAATGGGGGAAAGCCTGTGCCCGGTAACGCGAGTTAAATAATTGGAAGGCGAAATTCTACGAGCGAATCGGGTTCGTTAACGGTTGATGAAGAGTTATGAATATAGCCGGGATTAAACCGGCCACGTTGATCAAATTTCGCGGAATTTAGGGGACGACCCTCCTGTTTACGACACGCGTGCCCTGCCGTTTCCTACTTTTTCTCGATTTGCATTCAGATTAGCGTGGTTGAACGTCGCCTCGTGTAAAAATGATTTCGAGATGCTCCTGCGAAATTTTGCCCGAATTTTTTTTGAACGTCGAGAGAAACAGGTAAATGGACAATGTGAAATTTTAATATTTGTTAAAATTAATAACTAATAATTTCGAAATTTTGTTTCAGAAGGTTTGAATCGCGAGGATCTTGTAAGAGATATATCTATTTTTGAGTTACTACAAATATATTTTAATCTATTTTTGATATAATAAAATAAATCGATAAATTGTACTTTGTTACTTGAAAAGAAGTCGAAATTTTATAATATTTTCGTAAATCAAATTGTAAATCAAATTCATCGATTTAATGATTATTAATTATTGAAATGAAAACAAATAATCTTGCTAACTGCAAGATCCATATCGTTCTCATTATCGATTACTTGGATAATCGATGCAACGAAATGTACGAAGATCTTCGATTAATAAGAAACAGAAAAAATGCCATCAATTACGAAGAGTTCTTCGACTTTTTGGAAAAAATTTCGTGATTATCAAAAACGCCCAGCGCGAAATTCCTCGTTTTAATAAAGCAAAGAAGAAAATGGAAACGAGTGTTAGATCTTGCCAGGATATATACAGGAAGAAGGAGGGGGGAAGGGGCAGTTGCTTTGCATTCTTTTATTATTCCATCCGACACGTTTCGTCAAGATAACTAAATTTCTCGAGTGGAAATACGTATCCTTTTCTTCGTTTTTCGTGTTCCCTCGGTTGGAACGTCTCGTTTCTCCTTTTTCCTCTCTGTTTCTTCATACAAACGAAATCCGTGGAGAAGATGATATAAATAAGTTTTTAACTGTGGAATAATTTCGTGACAATCTAGTTATATGATCCTGTTTTATAATATTAAATATGATATTCAATTACAAAACGCAGATGATGATTGATTTTCTATACAATTTTTTCGTGAAATTAAATAAAGAAATAGGTATCAAATAAATATGAAATGAAAAACAAGAAATAATGTAAATAAGGGGAAAAAAATTTTATAATTATTATAGAATATGAAAAGTTAGACAAAGTCTAATTTGTCTTATAAAAGCTGGTGACTTTATTTATAATGTTGGAGGTGTTTCAATATTTCCAGGGTTTCCTTAGAAGGTTTCTTTTCTGGGAATGAAAACCTTGGATCGGATTAGTCAAGTCTCTTCTCATAATCTATGCATTTCTTTGAATTAATATAGTATAATAAAATTATGCGAAAAATGAAAAGATTGGAATATGATAAAACATCTCACAATTTAGATACAAGTGTTGAATATATATAAATACAATAAGTATAATAATTAATTTTTAATTAATTAACAGGAAATTGTTTGTAAAATAATTTAACGATAAACATCGTTGAAAGAAATAAGGAATATTTTCAGAAGAATATTTTTCACAAAAGAAACCGTATTTCTCACCGAGTCGAGAAACTTAATTCTTATAAAATCGACGCTTGCATAAAGTGCACTCGAATGGCTCGTTTGAATCGACAATTGCATTCCAAAGAAATGTGTCGAGTGGAAGAGAAGTAGAAAAATAAAGAATGAGGAGAATAAGAATTGTATTAATACTGAAAAAAAGCAACGTCAATAATTTCAACAAAAAAAAAAAAGAAAATTAATATCATGATGGCCAACAACATCGAAACAAAGTTATAGCGGAAGCTAATAAACTAAGAAACATGTTGTTTCCGGTTTGACTCTTAATTTAAAGGAAGAATTGGGGGAACGAAGATTTAAGTAGAAAGATGAGAAAACATTGTGGGATAAATCGCGAGGAGATTTATGATTCTCTTTAATGATTGTGTAAGGGAAAAATTTTTTAATTATGCACGTTGCAATGGTTCAACTTGCGGCATGGAAAAAACTGTTGAATAATGGAAAAATTTTATTTGAATTTAAACTAAAAAGTAACTAGTTGAAATAATTTAATTCGAATCGTTAGTTTGAATAGTGTTGTTTTAAAATATAGAAAATATGTTATGTAAAATATTGATTCGTTTGAATTCAATTAATGATTTATTTAATCATTTTTTTTTTTATTTTAAATTTAATAAAAGAAATAGTTAGAATAGAAATGAATAGAATAGAATAGGTTTTTTTTTTTATTTAAATGACATTGTTTGAAAGCATATTTTAATAAATCAATTGAAATATTTTTTATACAATTATTTCAAACAATTATAAAATTATATTCTATTGTGTAAATTAATATTTCAAGTGACATCATTTTAAACGTGTCAAATAAAATTTTATATACGACGATATCGATATTAATTTGCTCATGTTTAATTCATTCGAGAGCATATTTTCAAATTTTCACATATTCATTTTTTCCAAACGAAATGATTTCGAAATATTATATTAATTAAATTCTTATTCGTCGATTAAATTTTTCGAATATATTTATACTAGGAAAACTGCACACTTTTTTTAATAAAGATTACATGTATAAATTTTCGAATAAAAATTTTGATTTTACATAAAGTGTAAAAAAAAAAGAAAATACAAACTTGCCAATAGACAATAAAAACCAAAAAATCCTATATCGTATCGCGATCGTTCCAAATTGAAATATCTCCGTTTGCATTTTAAAAAAAATTTCCGTCCTATTTTTTCTTTGTTAGTAGAAAAGATGAACATTGATCGATCGAAACGAAACGTCACGATTTTTCAATCGTTCGGAAAATATGAAATTAAATTCTCCGATGTCCCATATGCTTCTTCAATTTTCGATTATATATACGTAGCATACAATTTTTTCGTATTCAATAAAGATGCTTTTGTATAGTATGAAGAATAATGGAAAAAAAATATTTACTCGCTACACCAGCGATTCTCTCAATATTTTCATTTTAAATGCGTAAATGCAAATTCAAAAATTCCAATACGTAACTCGTATATATTGGAATTTCAAATATAAAAGATTCACATTTTGATGATCATTCCTCGAAAATTTTTTGCATAATTGAAAAAAGGAATGGTATCAGTATCTTCATTGATTTTCGAAATATAATTTATAACGCTTCGTTTAATTATTCAAAATTGAAGAATGCACAAAAAAAATTCTACAATTGTAGAATTTTAAAGAGAAAAAAATGAAAAATTCGTTTTTGCAACAAACAGAAAATTATAATAGATAATATGAAAAGAGGTAAAGAAACAGATCGGCTATTATTAACTTTACTCAATTAGTGAAATGAGCGCATTGGTCGGCCGTCACGTGATTAATCTTATATGGCTTCTTTTCGCTTTCCAGCGAGATTATCCTCGTACAAAGACATCGATTGAAGAAAGAAATCGTACCTCAAGGTTGGTCCTTGTGCCTGTTTCGATGATCAATTCGCAATTTTAATCAGGAAAAATAATAATTTTCGTCGAAATCATTTCTGTTTAATTGTAAAGAGAAGATGATTCGTTCATCGACTTCTGGTTTAGAGAGCTTCTTGTCGCGAGTTAAATAGCTATTCCTCTTTCCATTGTTTCGTGAAAAGAACGAATCTCTTTCTAGTTTGCTCCTTACTAATTATTCTTCTCGAAGAATCGATATTTCAAGATTTTTCAAGATTCTACGTTAATCTTCTTTTCTTCATGAAATATCTAATTTTAAGAATCTATACATCTAAAAATATTGGCTCGAAAATTGCTATAAATCTTTTCGAGTCACAATCATTTCTATCTTTCTATCAATTAGATAAATGGAACAAGACAAATCGATTAATATAATAATAAGTACAAATAAGCCAATTAGACGAATTAGAAATTTTAAAAACAATCGTTTCAAATTGGAGATAAAACAGTCACGATCAAGCAAAACGTAATATAAGTCACAAATCAGACGAGTAAATTAGGATAATGATCATGATCGAATAAAATAGAACAATCATTGTCGGCCGAGTCATTGATAAATGGTCAGATAGATAGAAAAAGATATTTGCCGAGCATGAACTAGAGCAAGCCATACTCAAACAAAGGGAATAGCTCTGTCATGGTGCACTATCGATCAATGTATGTAATAAGGACATTGTTGGGCGAACTTGTTGTTGCAGAGGAACCCAACTAATCTATCGATCTTGTAGCAAGTTCGCAGAAACAATTCTTTCACACGTAAGTTGTCCCAGATGTCTCTTCATCCGAGCAGTCGCTCTGCGATCTCTCCTATTTTCAAGCGGGATTGTCAGGCCGAAATTACCTAGGACAGTTTTCATTTCGACCCTTCCCAACGGTATAATACCACAAACTGCGAAATCCATTGCCTCCTTGCTGGAATTGTTCCTATCCTTCCTCGATACGATTCATCCCTCTCCCCTCCCTTTCCTCCCCATCCACTCTTTCACTTCTCACGACTTCCTTTTTATTTCTCATCGTTAACCAGCACCAGTTAACAGGTGCAAAAAAGTCTGATCACAATCAAGTCGTGGCGTTGGAGCGAAAGAAGGTCTTTTTAAGGGGAAGATGCATCAATCATTTCGTGCCAAAGGCTCGAGGGACAAGGCTCGTTCACCTGTTAGACCGATCTATCTCTGAGAAACGTACAGTGCACAGGTGAGACTCGTGTGGAAAAATAAACTCGTGTACTATGTGTCTGTGTCTGTGAGTACTCTCTTTCTCTCTTTTTTATCTGGAGTAAGCTTGTTATATGGTGGACGGTGCTTGCATACTGATTCGTTCCTTTTATATAGAGTATCGGTCTCGTTGTAATCAAAGTGTAACCAATTGGAAGTATCCAACGAACGAATTGAATCTCAACTAGCTTTCTAAACTTTATTTTATAAAAAAAAACTTATTCTGCGAATTTATTCCAATATTTATTCCCCCTAATAGAAGAACGTTTATCGTTTTAAATTATGCTAGATTCTTCTTCGTTTATTCGAATAATTTAAATGAAATTTTGCTTTATATTAAAATTCTAGTAAAGTGGGGACATATCGTTGCAAAGAGATATTTTTTCAAGAATTTTCTTTTTTTTTTTTTTTTTCACCTGTCATATTCCAGCAGGATAGTGAATCACCTAAACCGTCCCTCGAAAAAGGGATAACCTTTGCTCTCGCACCATAAATCAGACTATCTCGTGCTCGAAGGGTTTTATTATTTTATCCTTGGTCCAGTGGCCTCTGGGACAGCGTTGCAACGATGCACGTTGGCATGGACTTGTTTCCTTTTCCAATCCAACCGTTATGTTTTATTGTGTAGAAGCGAGGGAAAAAAAATAAAGGAAGCAATCTTTGCCCGAGTTCTTAAAAATAACGAAAAAAAGATAAGCATAAAGAAGCAGAGGAACCAAAGTTCAAGCAGAATTTTTAAAAAGAAAGGTATTACAAATGAGAAACGAAGATTGAGAGAACAATTTCGAAAAATTATTATTACAATTTTATCGTTTATTACCAGCAAATTTTTCGTTTGAATTATCATTTAAAAAAATTTCCAGTTCTTTCGTAAATTTCACTACGTAATTCTTCTATCCTTCTACCTATTTTTTTTATTTTTTATTCGATTCCACATTCTTTCTTGTTTGCATTTATCACACGACTGCGTTTCAATTAAACCGAATCATTGATTAATGCACGACAATGCAGCGGAAATAATTTCTTTAATTGGGATCCGATTATTTGTTCCGTGCAAATATTTGCCCGTTCTATTTTTTTTTTTTTTTTTTTTCCTCCACCACTCTCCCAATATAAAAGCATTAATAGAATAGAATTCCACGTAAGTTTTCCAGATGTGAAGGAGAGCACTCTTAAATTTCGCTTGACAATTACTCGAGATTCACTTTAAATGCTAATGAACAAGCTGATCCACATCCTTGAAAACATATTGCCTCGCGTCTCGACTGAGAAAAATGACACGAACCTGCGAATTAATTTTCAACGACCATTATTCCGGTATAAAGAAGATTAAGACTTCCTTCCGGAAGTTCTCCGCATCGTAATTTCCATGCTCGCGAGAAACTCGCGAAATTTCAAACGCTCGTTAACTAACTGACAATCTGTCTAATTCCGGCACAGCTAAATCGAGGGTGACGTTGCGCCGCAAACATTTAACGCGATAAATGCGGGATTCTTAATTCGAATGAATTAACTATGAGAGGAGAGAAATGAAGGGTGAAAATGATCGAGAGGGATGAATTTGTTGTTTGTAGATGCGAAAGTAGATGCGATTTTTATTTGTTGGTAAAAAAGATTAAATAGATTTTTTTATATTTTTTTTAAATGAAAGTTTAAGAGATACATTATTTTTATGTTTGCTATTTTAATTTCTATGAAAATATAAATATGTTTCTCTCTCTCTCTCTCTTTTTTTTTTAGGAATAATTTGATTTATATAGTTGAAATTCGTGATTCATATATATATATATATATATATATATAAAGAAATAATTTATTTCATAAATTTTAGATTATGGAATTTATTTGGGAACATCTTTATTTAAAATAAAAATATTTTTTGTTTTATTTGAAGAAATTATTTGATCTAATCTTATTGATATATTTTAAATGTATCTGTGAATGAAGCAACAAATGTTATACAAATATTATACAAATTATTTCTATGTAATTTCTAATCCATGGCCATTAGAATGGAACATATTTCGTTGTTATATAAACTACCTTCGACAAGGGTGAAACCAGAATGGGAATCAGAGAATTCACGTAGTTTCCAACGGAATTTGAACATGAGCTACAAGATTAACGCAACTACAGCTAGTTTACATTAATTAAGCGCAATAACTACAATTTATGCACTATGCAAAGATAAATACGTCAAATTTATTGAAATTTCGAATAGAATCACTTTCTAATAAATTCGATATAATTACCTTAATGAACGTAATTCTTAACCATCACGAATTTAAAACTAGAGAGAAAATGAACTAAGAGAGCAAATTAAAATCGTCCAGTTCAAAAAATTGCAAATGAGAAAAACTTAACAATATCGAATCTTTGAAAATATCGATCTTATTTCTATTGAGAGTATTACTTGAATTAATTAAACTGGCTGGATTAATAACAGGTTTCTCCACGATTGATTAATTATTTCAAATGTCCTTTTCTCTCGTTCGAAACGATAGTTTAATTTAAAAAAATAATGATTTAATTTTTCAGATTATTTCATTCAATAATAAAATAATCAATCATAAAATAAAACAAGCAAACAAATAATTGATTTATTCAACTAATATCAGAAAGAGGAAAATATTATTTTAAATAAAGTATCGTTCGAATATAAAAAATATATCAAAATATGCAATTTTTGCAAAATATCAGTGATTTTATAATGTAAATTTACTTATACAAAATTTACAATAAAAATAACTTTTCTGTGACATTCTACAATATAATATAAATTATTGGAATTTTCTTCTACAAAAATATTATATCATTCAAAATTTTTCCAATTTTTAATACTATATCGTAATCAAAACTTTCATTAAATCTATTTATATAATATTCAATTATATAAATAGAGAAGAAAACTATATAACATGTGTAATATATTTGCATATTTTCATAATTCTCATTTCAATAATAATAAAATATAATTTTTAAGGATAGATATAAATTCATTATTAATTGCAAAATTGAGTAGGAGAATCGAGCAATTCATTGAACGCGTAACAGGATGAAGAGGAAGATGTCGTAAGTTAGTCGCGAGTTCTGGACTTGGACTAATTAAAAGCACGCTCCAATTAAGCCGAAATAACGAGGGTTTGCGTTCACATCGTGCCATGGGTAAACTCTGTTCAACCACGAAATTTCTGATCCTTTTCCTATATGTAGCTGCGGGTGATGGTTAACAATAGTGGTAACGAAATTGCTGTCCATTCTTTGCCCAATTTCGATGCCAATCTATGTATCTGCAAATCGATTTCTTGTTATTCACGTGGGATCGAGTTGTTATTAAATTTTTCCTCGGGCCTCCGATATTTGTCAATTTCAATTCTGTTTGGAATCGTATCAATTCTATCATTTTTTCTTTCCTCTCTTTCTTTGGAACGATGAACTTTTTTTTCTTTTTACTTTTAGAAACGATGGTAAACCTTGACCATGAAAAGATTACTGTTTTTCAAATATTTATTTTTCATTCTGATAAAAGAATTTTTTATTTTTATTATTGCAAAAATTCCTTCTCTTCAACCATGTCAAAATTATAATTTCATTCTCTCGAAACTCAATTATTCGCTTACCCAATTTTCTTGCAGGTTCCTTTCGACTGGAAAGCCACCGAAATTGAGAAAATTCCTATTATTTTCGTCCACGAAACTGATAATGCAAGCAACGACGCACCCAAAAAGCAGTTAACGTTGATTATTTTCCTCGATAACAACTCTCCCCTGCGCGGTTCCTCGCGTTTCCGTCGAATTTCCTGTTAGTTCGCGTCGAATAACGCGCGTTGTTCCACCCCATCGCGTTCCATGTTTAAACATCGTAGCAACGATATCGTAGCTACCGTATATGGATCAATGAGTCCAGATTCTCGATTCGCTTATTAACGAGAGATAAAGCCAATAAAAATCGTGCGAAAATTAACTCCGTGGAAATATCCTTCCGATTAACTCGTAATGCACCGTTCCACGGTTAATTAGGGAATCGGCTGATGTCGAATCATTTTAAAAAGCAGAATATTTTTCTTTTGTATATTCCATTTCGTGGAAATTTTCTTCTATTTGTTTTCAATTTGGTTAGACGAATGAAAGATTGATAATAGCTCGTCTATCACAAATTTTTGGAAATTTATTTAATCCGAAAATATGATTTTGAAATTGATTTTATTCTTGTGTGTATCGAAATATGAAATTTAAAATTCGTATTATCGGATAATTAATCGTATCATGTAATTAATGTATACCACGATAGAATATAAAAAGACGTATTTATTACCGATGATGACATAATTATAATTATAATTAAAACGATAATAAGCAATGAGATGAAATTGAAAACACATTATTAAAGCCATCGACAATTTTATAGGAAATTTCACATTTTAAGTACGAGTAAAAAAAGATTTTGATAATAAAAATAATACAAATAATACAACGAAAAAGGTGATAAAAAGGTGCAAATTCCAAACACAATTTAAATAAACGAATGTTTTTTAATCTGTTTAAAATAATTATATTTCGCTTTGAATATTTTATTTTCGTAGATTTTTCAATTGCAATTGAATTTTTACGAACGATATTACTTATGGAAAATGAGAATTAATTATCTGCCGATTAAATAACATTTCTTAAACGTGATGATAATATAGAAAAGTGTCTTTAGATATCTTTAGAAAATTTGTCTAAAAGTTTTAAGAGCAATCGGGAAACTTGTCAAAGAAGTTGAATGTTTCCTTATCTCTAGAAAACTTGGCAAGTTCTCCACAAGGACCACATAGAGATCTCGTTTGCTCTCGTGTTTGTCATAATCAAACATATATCGTACGTGTGTTTGCGCCGAAAATTAGAGCCGCATAAAGCAACAAAGAGAATCCCAATTGATTTCACGTCCAAGAGGATAAAATAAAAGAAGGAAGAAGAAAATTGATTCGATCCTTTGTGGCGAATATCAGATGGATAAACAATTTTCGGTATATACTCATCGGGAAAATAACTTGTCAGCTCATGGTCGGTTATTTTTGCAAATGAAATTGCAACAAAATTTCAACAAAAATAGGAAATCCGATTTGGCCAGAAATAAATTGCAATCTGATCAATGAGCTTTTTGTGGCTTTGTATGTGCGCAGAAACAAAAATATGCTGGCGGAAATAATTAGATTGTTGAATGAAGTGACTTTGATATTCCTCTCGAATTTTACACGAATTAATAATACGATTGTTATTGTCAATCTCGAAATTGTGTATTATATTTTGGTATAAAAATATCGACGACGAGGGAACGCGCTCATTTCTAATTTTGATTTGATGATGATAATTTAACAAGCATCAATGAATAATAATTCAAGAGTTAATATTGTTTATTTAATATTTATCTCAAATTATATTCGTAGCAATTTGTTTTTCTTTCTGCGATAAATTGAATTAAATTAAATGATATTATAACAAATATTAACAATTTTGTGAAAGAGCCGATAATAAACGAAGTTAACAACAATTACATCATCGATTATATATTACACGAATCGATAACATGACGCGTTTATTGAGATTCGATTAACAGAATAACAGTCTTAATATAATAGAACGAAATTTTTCGAGAAGGGAATGATGAAATCACGAAGAGTTAAAAGAACTGGCATCCTACTCGTGTGCAAACGACAAACACTTTTTTAATTTTCGCCGAAGAGTATGAAATGAATATGAAACGCGCTTCCAGGTTGGCGCCACGATGCTAATGTCATGCTCCTGCCTCTCTTTTCAACGCTTGTGACGGGTGTCTGGATTATTTTCATAATAGCGGAAGACGTGCAACCTCGTTTATAAAATTCTCTCTGCTATCATCGTGAAAAATAACGGGTGACCAAAATTATTTCCCTTATTTTTTTATTAGTATTTCGAACGAGTTTTATCTTTATTCCTTGCAAGTTTCTCATTTATTTTTTTTTTTTCTTTTTCAGATTTATAGACAATGTGATTTATATTATCTTCTTTTATTTATTTAAGTAAGTAATATTACAATTTGATTTCAAATTTAATTTATATGTTTGCAATTTAATTCATATTAAGATTAACAAATATTTACAAAAACTTTGCACGAATAAAAATTTCTTGGAAATTTATTATAAAAAGAAGGATAGTTAATTTTTGTTGAAACATTTTGTTTTTAATATTCGTCGTCCACATTCTAATTACCAAATACTCATAGCAATATCTTCATTTTCTCCATTTAATTAATTAAATTAATACATTAATCTCTCTAACTTCCACACAAGAAAAGCTAACAATTCGTTGTATGAATTATAAATTCTTCAATACGAATACAAAACCAATAACATCCGCAACATTTTCCATAAAACCTAAACCTAACTATTGCAAAAATATATTCGAATAAAAATTCTTCGTTGAAGGGAAAAATTTACAATTATTCGACACGTTTATTTATTTTTCAAGAAAAGTAAATTTGTTCACCCTTTTGAGCGAATGATTTTAACTGGGTTGCACAATTTAGACGATTTCCTGGACTGGTAAAAAAAAAAGGGGACGATTCAGAAGAGTATTTAACGCGATATTTAAATCTTTGATCGACACTAACAAAAGACTTGTCTTTTTCAGGCGGAGCCGGCGCTCATGTACGACAGTGTGCAGGTGTTCGCCATTGGATTGAGGACCTTGGAACAGTCGCACGCGCTCAGGCCTGCCAACATCTCCTGCGAGATGGAACACCCCTGGGATGGAGGTTTGTCCCTCATAAACTACATCAACTCGGTGAGTTTCCACTTTTGCGCATGCTTTTGTAAAGAGACGTGGCTAGTGTAATTATTCTCGTGTGTATTTAAATCGTGTATTTTCGCGCCTTGTAGATTCTCGTAGAACTATTATAATTTTAATTACATACGTTGACTCGTTCATATATATTGTAGATTATTGTTCTCAAGTTAATTGTTTTAAAATTAATTAGATTTTCGTGGCACATAATTTCGTGGCATATAATTATCTTACAATTTTATTCGCTTGGAGACACATTATTCGAAGATGATACATTTTAGACGAAGATTTCAGTATCGAATAATTTCGCAAATAAAAACTTCGTTTCTGTCTGAATGACGAAGATTAAGCGAGGCACGCTGGATATTTCGTGATATATCTCGAGAAGTATTTGGACAGGGAACGTTCTTCGAAACGGAATTTAATGTTTCATCGCATTAGCGGGTCACGTTATTCACAGAATGATTGTGAATCGTCTGTGAGAACGCTTAAATCGAATTTAGATTTCCGAATATATAATTCATCCACGGTGTAACGTTTCCATCTTTTTCATTGTTCAAAATGAACATACAAACTGAACGAAATAGTTTCTATCTTCAATCGCAAGGATCAATAATTCTCAACTCTTCGTCCACCATGGATACTTTACCTTCAAAGTAACTTTTCGTTTCCCAAGATTTAAATTTGCATTATCAAATGTACTACATTCACATCTGTTAAATTCATCGAAATTGTCAATCACTCTTGAGTTTGAGATTTATTACGAGTAATAATAGAATAAGAAACATCGGATACTTTCTCTCGATCATTGATTCGCATGTGTGAGAACTGCGTGGTTCGAGAATTCAATTTTCCTTGTTCAATACGAGAATATCGTCGTGCACGATCATTTCGAATTTCATATACGGAATATTGTTCAGAACGCATTTTACGAAATGAAACACGTCGGGGAGAGGATCGGTTCGTCCACCGATCCACTTTCAACGGGCAGCGACGTTTGTTACAACGCACGAAGAAACTTAGTCGACGGTTCGGGATGAATTACGGGATGCAAAGGGACTGGCCGGCTGCCAGAAACAACCGCATTCGCGATAATTGCGAGTCCTTTCCCGAAAGACGAATGGCTGTTTCACTCGCGAAAATTTCGAGAAAAACGATTTTAATCCCGTGCCGCGTTATAGTTACTCGTTTTCGAGGGGAATTTCGTTGCAGTTTGCAATTTACGAAATTTCGATCCGGGGGAGGGAAAGGAGGGATCGTTTAATGAAACTTTTGAAATTTTCCACGATTTCAATAACGAACGGATTTCCGTTAAAATTGGAAATGGGTATATTAAGCTCGATCGCCTCGATAGCTCGCCTAATTGTAACCGTTTCGCAGGAAATAGAATATAACAGATTAAAGCGATCTCATGGTTAATAACACGTTCGATAATCGATTTTGTTTAGATGATACACGTGAATCGAGAGCCATGCATAGAGAAGCGAGGACACGAGGAATTTTCGAGTTATTAAGCGCAATAAAATAATTTATATCGCATAATGGTGAGATGTTAATAAAAAAAAAAAAGCAATTCAATACAATTTTTCGTGCATTAAAAATTTCTTTCTTTTTCAGTATTCAATAAAAAATATTTTTTAATTAACAAAACAACGATAAATTGGTGATGGGTGATTGTGTACATTTTGATGAAAATTAATTTCAAATTTAAAAAGTTTGCCCAAAGTTGAAATTAATTAATTCAATCATCAAGTTATAAACAAATAACCAATAATTTGATGTATCATTTTGATACGTGGATCCACGTATGTTATTATGAAAGATAATTTATTTAATATTGATTCGAAGCAGTAATTTTTTTTTTTATTTTCCTAAATTTATTACGAATGAATCTTTCTCTTGTTGCACTCTTGTTCCAGATCGCACACGAGTGTCCACATTCTATCAATCGTGTCGCCATTCATATTCAATCGTTTTACGAGATCAACGTATGGAAAAACTGTTTCTATGAATATCAATGAACATTTTCCAAACATCAAATGTGAATAAACTTAACAACAAATAATTTCCAGCCTGTCAGGCGCATTGACTATAATTTATTCGAAAGTAAGTGAGTAGCTCGTGCATTTTTTCTTTGGGTAAAACAACACCGTTTGTCATTATCGAAACAATTGCTACTATAAAATTCAATTTCACATCATGGTATTACGTGGCAATTTCCGACGAATTGACGTTATCTTTAATAGATTGAATCGAAGTTGCACGCTCGATACTTGAATAATTAATAACCAGTTACGAGATTTTCGACGTTACACCTTTACCAATATTCGATAACTGTAAAGGTCAGTTGAGTAGATTCAAAGGGTTCGACATTTGCAAGTATCTCGTGGGAGAACATTTGTGTGCGGAAGATTATTAATTC
This sequence comes from Apis laboriosa, assembly GCF_014066325.1. NCBI lineage: Eukaryota > Metazoa > Arthropoda > Insecta > Hymenoptera > Apidae > Apis > Apis laboriosa. The sequence continues at coordinate 25,994 of NW_025224511.1, read as the reverse complement.
ACTAAAGTGTCTAAATTCCAATATCGATTCTGCCTTAAGGAATCTCTCGATACATATCATCTTTCACAGAATGTTTAAAAATTTTATTAGCCTACTTTACTCAAATCCTGATAATAAAAGAGATTCGATTTCAAATTCAGGGAAAAGCAATGAAGCAAGAATCAAATTCTGTTGAGAAATATTGATTTAAAAGCAATAAATTGAACATATACCTGGAAGAAATATGTTTCATAAATAATTATCAATCAACGAAGAGAAAAACGCAACGAGGAAAAGAATCGGCAGAAAGAAAGGCGTATCGTTCGAGGGGATGGAAGAAACGTAAAAAGTTGGTGCGTAGGAAGGGAAGAAACCTTTTAAAGCGAAAGCTTTGACCATCGAGAAAGAAATAAGCCATTAAATCTGCCAAAGGAAGTATTTTTAAAAAGAAATAATAAATCGGTGAGAAGCGTCATGGTTATAAACAAGAAATAAAGAGCCTCTCGAAAAATGAAAAATCATTTTTCAATGGGACTCCCGTTTCGAACGGAGAGAAATGAATTGAATTTATATCGTTTGTTATACACAATTTCGCCCGGCACAATGTTCAACGCGGTGTGTAACATAGAACCGTTCTCCGCCTTTATGAATGCGACGCGACGTATCGACATTCGTGCGATAAGCAGCGATGTTCGATTTACCGCGAAATCGTTTTGATTTACGAGCCCACCGGCATTCACACGGCTGCGTACTTATGCCTTGTGCGGAAGATTAGTCGCGTAATCGTATCTTCTGTTCCGGAAGGAGATAATTGAATCGTATTTTGGAGAAAAGGGGATAAATTGGTACGTGGTGTGAAGCTGAGCCAAGAGGAGAAATTGAATACGTGACGGAAATTAATAGCCGTTTAATACTCCGATGAAACACAGGATGAAATATAATCGTGGTAAAGTGAAAAAAAAAAAATCATCAATTGCATTTTTTCCATTATGAATCATTCGATGTTTTCAATACAGGCCATTTTTGAATTACGAGGAAATATTATTGGATGTCATTGTTTAATACAATGTTGTTGTCTCATAATTATAGTAAAAAGTGTAGATAAAAAGTTAGACAAATAAGATAACGTTAGCTAGAGTTGTAAAAGTAATGTAAGTCGATCATTGATACGTAAGATAGAATAATCGTGATCGGATTAAAAATTATAGTCATTGTTGATTATAATAGAACAATCATGATCGATCAAAGATAATAGGCTCGTCACGATCAATCAAATGGTGAATACAACAATTATAATCAATTGAGAGCAATACGTCAATCATTATAATAGATCAATTAAGAATAAAAATAATTATTTAAACAAGTCTAATTAGCAAATAGAATAGAGCAATATTCAATGATTATACTCGATATTCAGTAATAAAAAACATAAATGAAAATGGCGTGATAAAGTAATGATAGATTGCAGACTCGACAATATCTGTTAAAGAATCACCATCGCACAAAAAAAGAACATGTCGATTCTTTTATATATATCCCTCTTTTAACAATATTCTTTAACTTCTTTTTTCATATTTGATCCATTATTCAATTTTGAACGATCGTCCACCATGCTTGTTTCGTCGAGCATGTTTCAGAAAATGTTTTCGCACGACGAACCCATTTATAGAGCCATCAAACGAACCCGTGGCGGTTTTCGAACGGCTCCGTTAAATCGATTTTGTAACCGAGCCCTAACGACCCCATTTCCCCCCCGATTCACTGGCGGCAAAGTATTTCTAAATTGAGAAAAGGAACCCGATTTGCCAGAATTGTGCCAACGGGTATAAACAGAGGGGGGGATAGGCCAGGCTCGTGCCAAAATTTGGTCTAAAGATGGTCGGGAAAGCGTACGGACAAACAACGCGGAATAGCTAATCCCGCGATAAACGCGTTTGGAAACGCGCCAAGTAGTTTTATGACTTGGGCGTTATCACGCCGCGCTTTTCAAACGGCGGAAAAAAGTGTCGTTTATGAACGCTGTAGCTCGTTACCGCCGTTAAAACCGTAAACACCGGCCACGTTTTAAAATCGTTACCCATTTCTTACGCGATGTTCTCTCTCTCTCTCTCTCTCTCGCGCGCGCACGCAACCATTTTACGATCTGTCCTAATTAACTCGTTAAATGTGTTCGACGACAAGCATACTTTGTCACGAAGAAATGGCCGTTTCACCGCGTTACGAGAAGAATACTCGACGCTGGGAAAAATATACGCGTCGCGTTATTCACATTTATTTTTAAATGTTATTTTTTTATTTTATATATTTTTAATTTATTTTTAAATGAAAAAATAAATATAATCATAAAGTTCTAGTAGAGCGATATCTTTATAAAAATATGAAAAATATTCGAATGAAATCGAATCAAACAATATTTGAAACGACATTGTTTGACAAATGATACACGTTGTATTATATTATATTATATTATATTATGAAAAGTTTGTTCTCTTCAGCTTGTCTCTTTACACAAATCGTTTTTCGCATTACCACTTGTTTTCATCTCGAACTCCCTTTCTCCTTCTATTCGTATTCCTCGCGCGCAGATACATTTCTCAAAGCTTCCGGAACCTTGTATCGATTCGGTAGTAAATTGGGTGTAAGAGGAAGAGTAAGCCTTTTCAATTTTTCCATTTTATTACGTTTCAATCCTCGAATGTGAATTCATGAGAGATTATTTTTGGATTTATTGAAAATTTACTGGATCTGTATACGAGTCTGTATACGAAAGATATATTTTAATCGAAGCAATTGATCGAAAAGAAAAGAATATGAGAGAAGAGATAATAAGTAACCATTGGAATAAAGGATAAAAAAATTATATCTACAAGTTTTATTCAAACGATCATTATAGCACGAATCTTTCCATTCAAATACAAATAAATAAAATTCATTTTTCTATTTCACCATTAAACAAACATAGAAAATTCTTATCTTTGTGAAGTATTGAAAAGTTTACATGAATCATTTTCAAATGGAAACACGTCAAGAGGGAATACAATCGCAAGATACAGGATGGGTATTAAAGGTATTAAGAGAAACAATATTAAATAAACGATTCAGAATCGACACGTTCGAATTCTCGTTCGAAAGAATGGATTTATCAAAGAAAAAATTCACTGGACGAAGAGAGGAAGCCAGTCACTGTGGCTCGGTGGTGCAAGTAATCGGACTACCGAGCGTTAAAATTGTACAGGGGTTGCTCTTTTATCACGGTCTCCGCTTTCCCCGTTATCTTCACCAAACCATCATCGTAGCCGGCGCTACGGTTCAATGTTTTGGATGAACGCTTACCGAAATTGCTGCCCGTTATATCCTTTTGTATCCCGCCCACGCATATTTCTTCCCACGTTCCGTGTAACCGTGTCCGCTTCCTCTTTTTTCCTCCCCTTCCATTCTTCTCTATTACCTCTATTTCGATTTTTTAATTTTTTTTTCTTTTTTTTTTTTCTTTTTCTTTCGTTTACGGGATACGCAGTTCTTTTGCTCGCGCTCTGCTAGAGGAAATTTATCTCTCTCCACAGTGATTTTTTAATCTCTTGTTTATCGTCGAACATGAATTTCCTTTGAATTGGTGCGGATAAGAAATAAAATAAAAGAGGTGTAAGGTTGATTATAAGTATCGATTCGAAATCGAGACAAGAAATTGGAAAATTATTGAACAATCGTAGTCAAATTATAGTCAAGTGTATTAGAATTTGCAATTCGAAGAACAAAGTGATTGATTTGATTTAATTATAATCATACGAGTACGTATATTTTATTTTCTTTAATTTTTCAGGCTTTCTTGCTTGTATAAATAGAATGATATTTTTTAATTTATGTAATCCAGAGAATTATATATTTTTTTACTAAAGTAAATATATATCTGGAGCAAGCAATATGCAAGAGGAATTTATAATATTAATAAAAAAATGTTAACCAACAACGATTTTCAATTTTTTCAACATTATGACAAATATCGATATTTTACGACACATAATTAATGAAAGAATATCTAAAATATCCAAAATATCGAAATCTATCAAAAACTGTGCAATCACGAAACGTCAAAATACATGTAATGAATTCTAAATTTACAAGCTCTGTCCTATTCTATCAAAATGCGGTCAAATACAGTCTAAGTCGAAGATCGCGACGATAATCGTTGCAGTCGCTCGATCGAGCGCGTCAAAGACACGAGGAATATCGGTGATCCATTCGTGTATCACGAGTCAAACATGCAATGGAATTGAATATCCGAGCCGATGCTCGTCGATAGACCACCCGCACGCCTTGGCATATTTCCAAATGCCGGCTAAATGCCGGCTTCCTGTCATTAGAATTGCAAAACGCGCGAGCTCGATGGATCGTGGATAACACGACGAGTGAGACGAGCAATGGCTCGTGAGACACAATTGTAACTACGGATTTATCGATCTCTCTGTTTTCCCCTATACGTGAATATTTTATGAGCGAATATTTTATCGATCGCGATCAAAGCAATTCATTTACGTTTCCTTGACAGAGATGTTTTTCTCAGAAATTTTTGCGACACGAATAAGTATGGATTGGAGATTGTCAAAACTATATGCATATTTAAAAAAATGAGAAACAGATAAAAGAATAAATTTTGTCGGTGGACGGGAGCTTGATAATATTTTATTTTCCGTGTTTTTTGGTGGACTGGTAAGCAAAAGGGGTGAATCTATATGGAAATGTCCACATTGAAATTGTAGATGTAAATATTTTTTTCGTACGGAGCTTTATTTCTGAATAAATCGATACGATGGTATGCATACATTTTCTTTTTCTCTTTTTTCGAGATACAACATCCTCGATGAAAAACTGTATTTGTAAAATAAGAATTTGTGTGGATTTTCAACCTCATAAAAAGTATTGTACGAATGTGGTGAGTACATTTTACATTAAGATTAAAAGGGAGGAAAAAAAGGAATTTGAACAAACGAATGGTTTCGAAGATAGAAATTTGTAGATCGTTTTCAAAAATCAAAGCTTTGTATTTGTTAAAGAAATTGATAACCATCACAATAATAATTTAAACTCCTTTTAATTTCACGTTATATTATATTTGAGTTTGAAAAGAAATATCGATTTGACGTGAAATATTTCATTAAGTAAAAATGAACATTCGAATACAATTCTTTCTTGTCCAATAACCATTTCGAAAATTCCACACGAAAAAAATGTCACTCTATATTTCCCATATAGATTTTTACTTTGTTCTAACTTGTTCATCATCGATTCCTATATGAAACAGTAATTTCTGAAATTTATTGCAATATATTTTCAGATAAATCTTATTTATAAATTTATTAACAAATCTGAATCTTAATATAATCAAATCTTAAATTCTTTTATTTTCACACGATTGAATCACACTTGTCAGCACATCTAATTGCAACATAGTGCAGAACACTGAACAGAGACAGCTTCATAGAAATTCATCTTTGAAATGAATCTGAAAATTTAGCAAGACTTAAATGTGTTCATCAGAATTCTTTCAACGTTTAATAAGCGCATTTCCTGAAAGTTCCCTTTGAAGAAATGATACTCGACGTTGATGAAGCATTCTCTCTCGATTCACGCTCGTGGAATCGTGGTTTCTTGGAGTAGCACGCAGAGAAATCGGGTCTCTGGATCGTCGATGATATAACTATGTTAGTTTCTACTCCCTAATGGGGCATTTCGCCTACGATCCTAAATCCTGGCGATATTATGGTCCTTCCAACATGGTTTAATTGGACCGAGCGAGAAATAATTGCCAGAAATAACCCGACAAATATACACCCTCTGCACGCTACATTTGTTTCTCTTTCATCTTGAAATCCATAAATCGTTAAAAATAAAATTGATCACGGATATTCGTTCGAATTAGCTTTTAGGGAATACGGCTTTCCGTGTAATCGTCGTGAGGTAATGCGTTTAGACAAGCAAATGAACGCAGAAACTCACAGTTCCGATGGTTAACGTTACCAGTCCGCTCGTAATTAACGACTTAATTGCGATCGTTCGCTTTCATGGAGGTCTGTCAACATGAAATATGGTTACATGCGTGTAAACGAGATATAAACGGCGGAAAAACGGATAAAATCCAACTTTGCCCCGTTGAATTATGTTTTGTTGAGCCGACGGTAATGCAGCGTTTACAGAAATTGAAGTTTGGGATTGAGCAACAAAGAGCCTTTCACGATTCACGTTAATTTCGTACTTGTGCATAAATCGTAGAAACTGTTCATCTCCTTTGTCCCTAATTGTTCACTAAGCTTGTGAAATATTTAGAAATCTCGAAATTATTTCAACAGTTTAAAATTTGGAATACGAAGAAATTTTTAAAGGGAATTATTGATTTTTAATTAGGATTGTAAGTACTTTTTATTTATTATTATATTTTAATGTTCATTATAAATATCGTATATTTTATCTGATTTATTCTATAAATCAGATTTATTTATCCATGATTGTATTTTTATCATTTAATTAATTGTTTTTTGTTTGTTTGAGTATAAATGATAGATTTAGTACATGGATTTTATGAAATAAAAAGAAATATAAGAAAATAGAACGTAAAAAAATAAAGTGGGATAAATTATTGCACAACAATTATGCATTCATTAAAAACGTTCATTAATTCTTTTATTTAACTTTTCATCAACTAATGTTTTTTTTTTCCGTTGTTATAAATTATTCGTTATATATAACATGTCTAGAAGTTTTTCACAGCAAACAATAAAATACTAGACAAATTTAAATTACATTATCAAGCATAAAAACTGTATATTTGTCTATATGATGTACTATCGTGAAGATAAAATAAGAAGGATAAAAACAAAAAAATTGGCATGATTTAATTCTGTAAAATTGATTTAACACATTTTTTATTCGTTAATCTTGTGAAAATTAAATTTTTGTTAAATTTTTGTACAAAAATCGTGAGAATAAATTAAAAATTTTATGATCAAAATCCACTCAAGAAATAGAGAAAATCATACCATTGAATTCCCTTTTTGATTTATCTCGATATCTCAATTGGTTGCCGAGATATAAGGATTTAAAGTGTCCATAGCGTTTACACAGTGCAGAAGTTTAGAATGGTCCCTGACCTACATTTTTTTCCTAGAAACGCGTACTACGCTCTTCCAGGAATTACGTCTGCCACTTGTCTGGAGCTTAGAATAGGTCAGTGACACGAGGTGCGAGCGAGAGGTCCGAGTAAGCGACAAGGAAAGAGATACTAAACGATTAAAAATTATCCTTCTCTTTACACGACGATATCTCGAGAACCGGAAGTCGGATCGGGATAAACGAAAAAGCATTTTAAAGGGGAAGGTTCCGCGCTTCTAACGATCGCTCACTCGTTGACCGGAAGTCAATATCTTCGGAATTACAGCGATTCAAAGTTTTGCTAATTTTAATAGAGTTTAATCATGTTTTAGGTAAATGATTAAAAATTACTTTCTCTTTACACGACGATATCTCGAGAACCGGAAATTGGATTGGAATAAATGAAAAAGCGTTTTAAAGGGGAAGATTCCGCGCTTCTAACGATCGCTCACTTGTTGACCGGAAGTTATTATCTTGAAAGTTACAATGGTTCAAAGTTTTTCTAATTTTAATAGGATTTCATCGAAGTTTGCTCGCACGATATTCTCATTCATTTTTAATTATCAATAATTAAAAGCAAAGTCAAAAACAGTTTATTTATTTTTCTTCTAAGGTATACAAATCAATTAAATTTTTATTAGAAACGGTAAAAATTATTTGTCTAAAAAAGGCAGAAATTAATTTGTCATATAAATGATCGGATTAATTCAATAGATGCGATATAGTTATTGCTCTTTTAATCCTCCTCTTATACTGACTGGACTTAATGAGCATTTTCTTGGTCAAAATGCCAGAAGTTATCTGTCGTTGAAGAGCAACTTAGATCCAACTTGTACACCTTAAACTGGAACAAAGATCATCCATTAATTTACGGACGCGGCGTGTCGCCTTGGCTGCTGTTTCATGCCACAAACTCGCTTCCGGTTTTCGCGATTTAAGGCCTTATTTCCTGGTTGGTCGAGAACTTCTCTTTTTTTTCTCTCTCTTTTCTCATGTCTTTTCTCACATTCATTGCAAACAATATTTTCATTTATTTTACTCTCTTTATTTTCTTCCATTCTTTTCTCTTTTTTTCATTTTTCATCAATTTCAGGTAAATAACAAGAAAATAATATTTCGTTATTTTCGTAAAGCAATCGAAAAATGTAAATAACGAATAATTTTTCGAAAGAATTGAAGCAACTAATATTATTGCAAAATAGTTTTTTCTTTTTTTTTTTTTTTTTCTTACATTCTCGATTTTTTTTTCGAAATTTCATTCGAAATTTACTTAATTAACCGAGGTGCATTGTGGAACGCTCGATACGCTTGTAATTATTATTAATCGACAAATGGATCGCGAGGGAATTCGCTAATCTCTATGCCTCGAAATTGAAACGTCGAAATAGCTGCATATGATTATGCTCCGTGTGCAAGTCGATCCAAGCATCGTCGCTCCCTAGAGATACAATCCCGCCTGGCGAATATTCAAATTAGCGAGTTACCAATCTAATCCTGATCTGTGAAATACTTTAGAAAAATGCCAGAATAATTTATAATGATTGCTTCCATTGATTTAAACAATTTCGAGCTTCGTTAAACTTTCTCGTAGATTAATTAATTAATCATTTGAATTTTCAAGTAATTTATTTGTTGAATAAAATATTTATACAAGGTGGAACAAATTGGCGTGAAAATCTTCATTATTTTTTTTTTTAATCTTTCATTGTTGATGAACAAATTAAAAATTTTTCGAAGAAACTTTATTTTTCTATTTCTTTCGCTTTTTTATACAGCATCATAAAAATCTAAGCTTATTAATCTTTAAAAAAAAAATACATAGAAAAATTTCAAAAGTAAATTTTTATCATTAATAATTATAATCTAGTAAATAAATAATCTATCCTGTATAAAAACAAAAAAAGATTTTATTTAAACATTTTTTCAATGACTTCAAAGAATTTAACTTTATTTTTTTCTCTCTTTTTATATAAATATCCACCAATTTCACGATTCCCGAAAACTGACGGAAATATCTCCGCCAAACAAACGTCAGCTGCAGAAGCGGTGAAAGTTACCAATCTTTTTCAACCATAGCATGAAACCTTCGATACGTCTTGAAGAAACGTACATAACTCAATTTTACAATCCAAGTTTACGTATCTTCGACATATCTGATTCCACCAATCAATATAACCACGTCAGCGTGATAACAAGATTTTCAACAGTTTCGTAATTTCTTTCCTCAATTTATCATAATATGTCCCTGAATCCATCTTTTAACAAGGGCGAAGGGAAAATAAAATAAAAATTAATTCCTTATCCACGCGTATATTACCAGTAATGATATTTTTAACTATTTTCATAATTTTTATTTCCTTAATTTATCTAAAATATATTTCCAGAAAAATAAGAAGAGAAAAATAAAATGAAAACTAACTATCGCGTATCATTTCTCATAATTCCCCCGATAAAATAATAGGACGTCGTGTGTAGAACGAGATTATTTTGCTTCTCTGTTAAGGGATGAGAAAAAAAAGAAGAAGAAGAAGAAATTCGATATCGCTGTAAATTCCCTTTATCCGGTAGAATGGAACTGTTCTCGCCTCGTTTCCTATCCTCCTATCGAGGCTGTTGTTCCTTTCAGCGCGAAGGCCTCCATAAAAATCAAAACTTAATAACGCTCGTTCCCGGTTAACGGGACAGGAGAAAGTTCACAATAATCTTGGAGAAATTTCACGGAATTATTGGCTCAAGAGACGTACTCGTCGATGCATTACCTTTCTTCCATTGCTTTATTTAATCGATTCCATTGGTTCCGCGATATTAAGAAGTTTCTCGGTTCTTTTTCCAACTCTTCAACCGCTTATTCCACGAATGGATTCAAAGAGGATGAAAAGGAAGAGGGAATCTATTTCGTTTTATGCAATCTGTGATGATGGCTGATAGGGTGTCGAGAGGGAGTAAACAAATCCCCTGTCGTAAGTTTTTCCATGAGTCTGTAATCTCGTAATACTTCCAATTTTGAGATATTCGGAGTATTTTAATAAAAGGTAAACGAAACCTGAGGCTATCGTGTTCGTTGTTTAATTCTATGTTAATCGGCTTTGGAATAAACATGATGGAGATGAATTAAAAAATGAGTAAAATGTAAATATGAAGAGTAGATAAGAAGAGAGAAGTGTAAGAAAAGAAAAGGGAATAAATGAAGAATAAACGAAATAAGAGATTGTAAAGAAATTAAATTCGAAGATGAACGCAAAGATTAAAAGAAAATAAATTATCTTTTTCTTTTACCTAGCAATCTAGGTTTTTTCATTAGAATAAAAAAAGGAAATATAAAGAAAAATTCAAGATATTCGAAATTCGCCATGCAATATCGATACAGGTTTTGTAAAACCAGTGAAAGAAACGTTGGAGATGTTAATTAACGTTCTCGTCACTACGTTCTTTGCTCGTCCCTATCTCCCAGATAATAAACCGGTGGCAAAACTGTTAAATTGCAGTTATGCATCATTGTGTCGCTTCATTCTTCGTTTCTTACTCTCTCGAGGCGAAAATTATCGCGACCATTTTCCGAAAAAACCGGAAAGAAATTCACCTATAAATTTCTCCAAACTGAAACAACTAAATCACAGAAGAACCTCGAATTTTCTTCGAGAACCCACAATTATTTCATTGCTTTTTTACTTATAATTTTTAAAGGATCAAGATGCGACATTATAAATTAATTAGATTTTGTTCTAATTAAATATATATATATATATAAAATGGTGTGTATATTCATTAATAAGAAAATGCTTATTGGTGAATTAATTAATTCTTCTAATTAGTATTTATTCTTTTCTTATCACAACTTATCTCATTATATTAATATTTATAATTATATTTATAAAATGAAATATTCAACACGACCAGCACTTTTGTGTCAATTGTATACACGAATTTGTAATTATTAATTATACCAAATTTCTGTCAACGTTCAACCATAGTAACTCTTCCTCTAAAGATTAATTTGCATAACACCGTTCGGTGATAGAAAGAGATCGGTGGTTGCTTTCATATACGAGTTAAGAGTTTCTCTGCTTAAAAAGTTGTCGTTATTGCGACGAATCCTTCGAAGATGAAAAGTCGTTAGACCGCTTGCTCTCGAGCAAGCCCGAGCGGAAACCGTCCCAAACGCTTGATCCGAGATTCCTTTTTACCCTCCTCCGGGAGATATTTTGAAAAAGTGAGGGGTTACAAACTCGTGCCCTGTCATCCAGGGAATCGTGAGGCGCATAAATTTGAGAAACGAGCTGAGTTGCTTTCATCCCGTTGGACTTTTTAATCTCTTCCTTCTCTGACTCGGCTTCTTTTTTTATTTTATTTTATTTTTCGTTTTTTCTCCTCGAGGGTCATGGATACAAATGCGCAATTATGATTCAACGATCGTGAAAAGATTTTCTTTTTTTTTTTTTTTTTTTTTTCTTTCGAACTTACTCTTTCAAGAGCAGAGTCTCGTATTTTTATTTGGACTTCCTCGAGTTGAAGTTTTGGATGAAATTTCCTTGGAACTTGCACCTCTGAGATCTGAAACTTTTTAGGGGTTGAAAGTTACGCCGTATATATATATATATAGCTCGGTTGAAGGGCTGTTATTTGGAACTATATTTTCTGCAAAATGACAATACAACAGGGAAGTGGAAATTGTCGTTGGAAAATGACCGTGGTATTCTCTACGTTCTTCCAGGTCGAGATGAAGGGTATTTCTGGCCCTATCGAATTCAAAGAAGGGCGGAGAATTCAGTTCAAATTGGACCTTTTGAAGTTGAAGCAACATTCGCTTGTTAAGGTACTTTTTAGAATATTCATTAGGGTGGAACGAAAAAATAAAAATCAAAATGCAAAAGAATAATTTCTTTTTTTAATAATAAATAATAGAAAGAAATTTGATTGTGATTCTCGATATTTAATGTGCAAAAAGATAATGTTAAATTAATAAATTTTCTCATCAGAAATTCAAAATTTGAATATTATTGTATAGATATTATTTTTATTTACCATTTTTTTCTTTTTATATATATATGTTTTTCTTTTCACCCTAATATTTATTCATAGAATTAAAATGGGAATTGAAACAGGTCGGTGAATGGCGTCCAGGCATCGGTGTGAACGTGACCGACACCGCGGCTTTCTTCGAGCCAGGAGCAGCGAATGTCACCCTCCTCGTCATCACTATATTGGTGAGTCGCCAACCATACACTTATCTCCTTCTTCTAAACGTCATATTCATCCCTGTATAAAATCAATTTCTACCATCAAAAGGCAAACCGCGTTTTCTATTCTTTAATAATACAATTCTATCTTTGTGTCTTTCGTTCAATTTTCTCTCGCGAAATCCCACGATAACAACAGGATAATATAAAAAGTCCAAGTCGAACGATCGTGGAGATATCGATGATCGACTCATTTTACAATTCAGACCCAGACATTTCAGGCACACGAGCTATAACACGTCACTCTAAAAGACCTCGAATACGAGCAGCTAAGGAGTATCATCCATTGGTTGGGGGAAAAGAAAACTTATGGGTCCACGAAGTAATAAACGCCGATTGCATCGTTCGCGTAGCGGAATCTCGTACTTTATGTCCGGTATCCGTAGTAACGTAACACGTAATTCCGTGGAGGGTGAAATGGTATAAAATCTCCACGCATCCGTGGAATAAAATCGACTGCATCGACGAGTCGTGAAATCGTTAACGATCGAATAACCGGCAGATGTTGTAGTCTGGGCCGAGGAATTCTTAGCCGAGGGCCATTTCCTTCTGCGAGTGGAACGGAAATCACCGAGTGGAAACTAAAATTATCGTGGTATATAGACTATGGAAAATTATAGTTTCTCAAGGTTTCTTAAAGTTCCATTTAAATTTTTTTCTATTTTTTTTTTTCTTCAAATTTTCAAGAACAGGAAAAATCTTATCCAAATAAATGATTGACGAATTTCCCAAATTATCCGAATTAAAAATGATTCCAACCGTCGAACATCATTACGAATCTCTCCAATGTCGATAAAAAGAAATCCAAAAATTTTCTGAAAATAGAACGATATCGATCTTGCAAATATTTTATTTTGTTAAAATTTTCTAAAAAAAAAAGAAAAAATGGAATCGTATCCGAATTAAAATAGTCATCGTTTCGAATCTCCCCTATTCGAAAAAAAAAGAAAAAGAGGCCTCTCGAGAGCGATTAGGATAAAGGGAAACGTGTAGCCGCCCCTGCGCAAAATTTTCGTGTATCGTCCAGATCTGACAGCGTGTTCCGTTGTTTGCATGGACACCCGTTGCGACACAGGAAATTCCGTACGTGATGATGCACTACGAAAAAAACTACACGGGGAACGCGCGGTTTTACGGTTTTTGCGTCGACCTACTGGAGGCGGTGGCGAGGGAGGTCGGCTTCTCATACAGATTGGAGCTGGTACCGGACAGGAAGTACGGCGCGAAAGATCCGGAAACCGGGGAATGGAACGGCATCGTCAGAGAGCTCATGCGACATGTATGATTTGGTTTGTTTAATTTCTCTCATCTCACTCTTATCTCTCTCTCTCTCTCTCTTTCTTTCTATCTTTCTCTCTCTCTATCTATCTATTTCTTTCTTTGTGTCTCTCTATCTCATTCTCACACCCACTTTTTCGCCCATACGCGTGGTTTTCTCCACTTAGAATAACTGTTAATATAGAAACACATGTTTTTGTCACAAGTCTTTTGTCTCTATTTCCACGAAACTAAATCTAGAATTATATATATATATATATATATATATTTTTTTTTCTCGAATTAGAACACATTTACACTTACACTTTTATGTGTTAGTCGAAGGATATCTTTTTGTGTCGTGAACAAACACAAAACGCACCTTAGATACATTAGGCTAGACACTAAAGTTTAAGGATTTATGAATATATATATATAGATGCACTGTACGTGAATTAGGTTTAGGTTTGTTGTAAACACAAATATATAGATAAAATGAGTAATCGAGTACAATTCTACACAAATGGACGCAAACGTGTGAACACTTTTCAAGCCTGGATAGGATTCAAGGGTGGAATAATTGCTACACAGTGAAGATTGACAAGTTTCAAGATGAAAATTTATCGTATAATTTGTGGAAGCGTTTTTCTTTTTTCTTTTTTTTCTCCTTTTTTCTTCTCGAGTTCGATTAAAATCACCTCGCAAGAAAGATACATAGAACATGGAAGACCAAAAGTACTTTCGTTCACCAGACACTTTTCTACGTCGAATTTAAATGTAATCGTTGAATAGCGTAATAGATATTTCATTTTTTTCGACGACTCTTGATTTGACCAAGATCTCTAAATCATCGTGATCGATCATCCGCTCGACTTATAGCAATTTGACTGATAAGTCGAAGATAAATCACGATATACGTTAATTATTCGCTAGTGTCTACGTGACGTGTAATAAAGCCCATAAATCGTGGATCATAATTGATATTCGTGTAAGTGAGAAACATTGTGAACCAAGACAGACATTTCATTCGTAATAGAAATATGTTTGATTAATCCTCTGCGGACAAATATGTACAAATAATCATAGAAAAAGAAAATTGTACGCATTTAATACCCTTTTTTTAAAGGAAAAAATTTAAAAGCTGCATTCGAAGATTTTTTAAATTGTAGAGCTATTACAAGTTTTTAAAAATTTAGAATAATGAAAAAAGTGAGAAAAAAATTTAAGAATTGCAGATGTTAATTTAATTCTACAATATCTATTATGTATTTTTTAAATATTTTAGTAAAATGTCTGCAAGGGATTAACAAATTAACAGGATTGGGTATTAACAATATAAATTCTTATTCGAATAAAAAATTTGTTTTAGTTTTTTCACTTGTTAAACCGATTATGAGATCATTTGAAAATAATACTTTAAAATTTATTCGAAATCTTTATTTTTTTATTTTATTCGAATCAATTAATTCATTTCTCTGTTTCTTATTTTTATTTCTCAATAAATATACCCGATTCTGATTTATAGTCACACAATAGATAAACCAACGGCTAAAAAGTTAATCAAGAATTTAGTCAACGATCGTCTATCGAAATTTCACGAACTCATCCTTTCTCTGTTCCTCTTTCGAAATACTGCAAGTTGACGTGATTAAGCCGCGAACACACACGACTAATTTGCAATTCGGGGAATACCGAAGCTTCGATGTGCGAGCACGCCTCACACCCGTTTACCGAAACACTCTATCCAGCGGTGAACTTAAATTAAACTTAAATGAATTGGATTTTCCAATTACTCGACCGCGAACCACTTCACCACCGCGAATTGCCTCCATCTTTTTTTCGTGTCTCAACGAACACGTATCTACATTGAAATCTATGCGCGGCTATCATTCTTCTTTCGTTTTTCGAGTTTAAGAAACGATAAACTTTGGCCAAATTTGGGCAAAGCAAGCAATATTTCATACACCGTATAATCGATTCGTCTTCGTTCTCTCATAAGATATACGGGATGTTAATGTTATTCATAGGTATATTCGTGAAAGGATTGATTTTAGAGGTTGAAACAAACGCATAGGTTGGTGTATAAAAAATTAAATTATAAAAAAAAATGTTAAATTTTAAATGAAGAGAGGATGATAGATGAAACAGCTCTATCTCTGCCACTGTGTTGTCTCATTTTACCTTCATCTAATCATAAAATACATATAATTTGATAAACCTCAATTCTCTTCTATCTGTTTTATCTTCTATATCAATTCTCTATATATAGCTTTCGTTAAAAAATCATAATTATAAATTAATTTTTATTTATACAATACTTTGTATACATAATATATAAAATAACCGTCACTCGATATATTTTTTTGAATTGCTTTAGTCGAAAATTTCTTTAAAACAAGCGGAACGACGATGAAAACGAGGGTAGCGCAACCCTCGTTCTTGCAACCCAAGTTCTCATAGACGAACTTCCACGTACATAGTAGATACATTGTCTCGAGGGAGTTCTCGTGGTAATAGTCTATCGAGTAGTAATCCATTTAGCCAGTAATCAGCATCGAATGACGCTGAGTACGAGGTCGTACATTTGCGGTAAATATCGATCAGAATTGATCGAGGCACGTGAAACAATTTGATAATCGATAATTGAAATCATAATTCTTTTCCTCGCGTGACAATTATTCAGAAAATTTGAGTGCAAATCTGTGAAAGATATAACAAATAAATAAACTTTGAAACTGAAATAAATTGAAAAAAAAATAAATTTTCACTTTTATATATTTATTATATCTTACGATTATCGTTAGATACGATTATCGAGATGACAGTAAGGGATGGGTGAAAGGCTAAGAAAAAAAAATCTAGTAGAAATCCAGTGTACCGAAACCGAAAGAGGAACGGAGAAAAAGAGGATCGATATCAAAATAAAAAGAGAACGAAAGAAAGCGCTAGAAGGATAGGGTTGAAAAGGCTAGGAGAAGGGGTTAAGGGTAGCAGGAAACGTATACGAATAAAATAATGTAGAAGGAGAGGTCGGAAAAAGGGGAAAAAAGAAGAGGAAGTGGAAGAAGAGGATAGGTAGTAGCCTCCTTTTTGTGGTCCCCATAGGAGCAGCCATACGTTATGGTGAAGAACAGAGGGAATTTCAGCGGGAACGCACGTTACGAGGGCTTCTGCATCGATCTGCTCAAGGAGATAGCTCACATGGTGGGCTTCGGCTACAAGATCGAGCTCGTTCCGGATGGCAAGTACGGCGTTTACAATTACGAGACCGGCGAGTGGAACGGAATAGTGCGCCAGCTGATGGACAAGGTGAGTGTGTCTATTCTCGAAACGTCACAGTTCCGCGGAAATTTAATACACGCGCCGAAAGTTCGTGCCACGTATTCGACGTACGTCTGTAGAAGAAGAACACGAGAAGAGAGGGTACACGTCTCTTCGTAAGTATATAAGAATTCAAAAATTATCTGAGATAAGTGTCCCTATAGACGAGGATACCAAAGGATCGAGAATATAAAGGGGATCGAGAGATGAAATATCGCTTTAGTTAGGTTACATCTCTTGTGATTCGAAGATTTAATCTGTTCACAGATATATGATTGGAAATATAATAATTTATGTATTTATTAATGTATTATAATATTTTTAATTTTTTTTTTTTTTTTTTACTAGACTGATATTACGATTTTATATACATAGAGAATATAAAAGATGGGGCTCGTTACTCATTAAATGGAATAAAGAAATAAAAAATGGAAAAGTTAATAAAAAATAATGGTGATATATGTACGGAATGAGAGAGTTATTTGTGCTAATAAATTGATGAATGTTAGTACAAATGTGTTAGTATCGAAAGTATATTCTGCAGATTAAAGAGTTTCATTATTCTAAATTAAATAATTAGAGAATATAAATGGATCATGGTTGTTCACGATTCGATTTTTCATCACGTTGCTCGATTTTTTATTAAAATAATTTTTTAATTAAATTTCAATTCAGTTTATAAAAGTTCACCAAGATACGCCGTATAAAAATTTAATTATTTAATTATTTTAATCCTCGCGTTTGCAAGAAATATTCCTGATATTTCCTTGTCGTTATTGACTTGAAAATCGAAATCTCGATAATTTCGATATATATATACATATCTTTTTCTCAATTGATTCTACATTCTAACTAATTCTATATTTTTTTTACAGTATATACTTGTTCCATAATATATTATTATTATTATTAAATCGTTTATTCATCGATGGGAGCGCGTGTCTTTTTTGCAAATCGCACAATTTCCATGGAAAATTTCACAGGGGAAATTGTCGAAGCGTGGAAATTTCGCTCAAGTTGGTAATAACGCTAATTCGCTAACTCCATTACTCGATAGCATTCGATTCCCAAGTTGGCAGGGATCTGCTAGACGTAATCCTCACTTAATCAATCGGGTTCGCGCGTATTACGCCGTTACCTGGTTCGTGCGTGGTTTGAAGGGGGTGACGGCACGAAACTATGCTTTCGCACCTATCTATATAGCCAGAGGGGGGAGGGAACGGGGTGCATGAACCCTTTCCACCAACCGTTCCGTCGCATCGACTCCTGATTTGCATTGCAAACTCTCTCTCGCTCTCTCGATGGAACGTGTCGTCGCGTCCTCCGCGTGTCTTTGTTGACGATAGTTAATCGAGTACGTGAATAGATGCACCTCGAATTCGAGGGAAGTAACGATAGAAAATTCTGATTTTTTCTTTTCTTTTCTTTTTTTAACCGAATACATTGTGCGAATTTTTTTTTTTTTTTTTTTTGCTTTGCAATATTTGTTATTACCATTGCAATTTTTCTTTTAATTGAAATAATGTTGCAGGATGTATACGGGGAGTGTATCAGAAATTGGAAAATCATTTATGGACAGTTTTGCAAACTGAAATATTGTCCACGAAACAATGAAAAAATTGGTAATCAGATTGTTAAAATTAGTGAATATATAAGAGTACAGGATGGACATATAGTAAAAAGAAATTTTCTTTATTTTTTATTATTATTGCAGTTCTATATTGAGTGTAACATTGCATTTTACTGGTAAAACGCATTATTTAATAAAATAAATATATAAAATTCATTAAATTTTATAATTATTTTTTTAAATAATTTTTTTAAATAATTGTTAACAATTAAGGTATCCACGTAATATTTATGTACGAAAGCATGCGCAAATACGTATATTCGATGTTTGCTGAATCGCGCGAAATAAATAAAACAAATTGGTACCGCTTCGTTTGCTTCAGAAATTCTATAGTGATAAAAAGAAAAAAAAATGAGATTAAAACTGTCGTCAAAAAAAAATGTATGTGTATATATATATATATAACTGTGTATGCAACGTGTACCCAAGTTTGAACGAGGAGGAATTCCTGGACAACTTTTCCAATAAATCTACCGTCGGGAACGGGCTATTCGGTATTCTGCAAAGCTCAAGTCGAATGTGTACTTTCCCGCGCGATGCATAATGGATGAATACGGTTTTCGCGGTATCCCATAGAACAATTAATATCGCGGTTTTCGATGAAATTAACGCGGTAATAATTTCCTCGCATTTACTCGAACAAAAATTTTCTTTCTTTTTCTTTTTTTTCGTTTATTATTGTTTAATAAAGTTTAAGCAGTTTCGACTATAACACTTTAATATTGATAATATACAGGACTGAAGGAAATTCGAAATATATTGTTCGAGATAAAATAGATAGTTGGAATATTTTCATAAGTATATTTGAAAATAGTATTTCGTTTAATGTTTAAATCGTAAGTTTAAAAAATAGAAAAATATAATGTATTTTATAATTTTTTTGATACTTTTTTTGATATTTTATTGTATCTATAAGATTATCTTTAAAAATTTAATACAATTTCAATAACGAGACTATATTGTACTCTTTAATATTTCAAATACTTTGATGAATATGTCGGAAATTTGATAGTTTGATCAAAATAATGTATGATATTTTATGTAACAGGTATATGATATTTATCTAATATATTATTCAATCCAATGATTCGACTCGGGAAAGTTTGATCTGGAACGCGTACTTTAATACATTATTTATTCCAATAATCCGTGGAAGTGTGATCTAGATTAATGAATCGGGATTTGAAAGTGCGAGAGTAAAGAAAATCGAGAAACTTCATCGTTAAAACATGGAAATTCGCGATAGAATTAATTCAAGCAAAGATAATTAACGGTTAAACGAAACTCGTTTTAAGGCCGCGTTCTCGCAAAGAACCTCGAAGAGAAATTCCCTGCGGCAACCGCTACTTTTTTTCTCCTCTCCTCTCAGCTGGGACACGACAGCTGGTACAAAGCGATTCCCTCTATATCATACCACGTCGTGTTATTAATTTTGTCAGATGATCATTAATAATTCTCACGTCGGGTTGGTGGGAAACTGCGACTTAATCACCACGATTTTTCCATAAAAGCGGTACTCTGTGAATTCGATAACGAATAACCGATTCAACTTCTGTCATTCTTTTTTCCTCTTTAGTACCGATAGATATGTGTATGCGTGTGCGTGCGTGTGTGTATAATTTACGCACACATCTATCTTCTTCTTTTTTTTCTTTTTTTTCTTTTTTTTTTTTTTTTTTTGATTAATGATGCTTTTTTCCTAGAAAAATACAGTCGTATAAATTATACGCGTATAAATGCGTTCGTTGCAGAATTGCTCGATGAATGGCCGAATGATTAAACGTTCCATTTGAAATTCCTTCGATATTTATTTGTCATCTCCATCGTTTAAGTCGATCGAGGCCAATTCGAAGATCGATCGATCGATCGGAATTAAGATGGAAATAAGACGGTACATTGACAAAACTGTTATCGATTGGAAATGAAAAAATTCCAGCTCAATCATTGGCAATCATTCTACGTGAAGAAATTGAAACGAGAAAAGTTTGATTCGAAGAATTATGGTAAAATTGATTTAAATAATCGTTTCTTAGTGTTATCTTCTCATTTCATTTTGAATATATTTGAATATATTAATATACATTTATGAGTTTGGATCGAATTACATACGAATTTATATTCACACCATACAAATTCATATGGTTTTCAAAAGTTAAAAGAGATTGAAAAGATCCGAACTTCATTTGAAGTTTGAAAGAATGTTTCAAACTTCGCGTGGTAAATATTATTCAAATTGTCTGAGATTAATTCTTAAGTTCAAGTAACTTCATAATCTGAATTTTAATGTAAAGTTAGTGGATGAGCAGCAAAGTATATATAACGATAAAAATTAACAATGAATATTCGACCAAAAATTAAGGAATTAAATTTCGAATTTGAAATTTCAATATAAAATTAAGTATATCATAATTTCTTTCTTGTGATAGAATCACAAATCTGACAATATATTTTATACAATCGAAAGACTCGAAATAATTCCAAATGATCCCATTACATTAGTCGTGAAGCTTATCTCGAGGCAAATATAGATACATAAGTTAAAACATATATTGGTATTCTAGCGATGGGTTTAAGCGAATGACTCCCATCAGAACATCACTGTAACATTCCGAGCTATTGATTCAAATCCGTCACTTGGATTGGATCGCGACATATTTAGATCATCGTAATAAAATAATCCTTGAAACGACTGATCGTCGATCAAATGCAAAAAAATGAACAAATCCACGAATGTATATAGTCGAAACGTGGGAGCAGTTTCTTTCACCCTTATCGGTCGTGACCGCATACACGGTTTCCAAGTAGTCGCAGCCAGAAATAAATCTGCCTAGCTACCGTGGCGTGCCCCGCGCCACAGTGAGTGCTTTTCCAGACGCTGAAAAAGCAGTCAGATAACGTATACCAACTTCGTGTGTATGCATACAACGTTTTGCCTCCTTTCCAAAATGTTCCTCGAATCTTTCGCCCTTCTGGCGAATCCTCGTTCGTGCGATTCTTCGTTTTCGTGAAACGGGACATCAATTGGAAAGATTTCTCTCGATGAATTCGAGGGATCATTCGATTCGTCGATGGACTCTGACCATGTTCGAGATTCTTTTGAAAATTTTTCGAGGAAATTAATGGGAATTAGATTGTTTAAAATGAGAAATAGAATAATAATTATAAATTAAAAGTTTGAATTGATACAATGAAAATATTTTAAGGGGGAAAATTTACGAAGAAAAAGAAGTTCTTGCACAAGTTGTTGTATAGAGATTCTTTCCTTAAAAGAAATATCCTGTTTATAGAAATCGAATATAATAGTAATATGTACACCATAAAAATGATTTTTAATATAGCTTTAGAGTTGAAAAGATTTCTCGATAAATTCAAGAATCATCATGGATCGACAATGTGGAAAATTCTTTGAATGTTTCCAAGGACATCGATGGACTTTTGAAATAAATAAAAAAGAAGTAGAATAAGATTTTTTTTTTTTTTTCGTAGAGATTGAATATCGATTATCCCATAGAGGTGATTTTAATGTAGCTGTAGAATTACATTTTTAAATTAGATTGCCCCTTGCTTCCTTGAATCCTGCACCAATTGCACGTTACTTTACAGTTACACTGGCACCATCACTGCTTCCAACACAAGAATTAGACATAGGATTAGATTAGATATAGGAATATCAATGATCGTGGAGAAAGGTAGGAGAATGCACACGCAATCACAGAATCTCGAATCATAGATTCCATCACACATTCATCGGATACGAGTTGGATACTTTGATCTACGTCTTTCACGATTTTTCATTTTTGAAATACATTGTAACATCCTTCTCTCGAAACTCGTGGATCAACGTTCCTAATCGTAATATTCACAACATATAACTTTCCTCTGTATAAATAAATTTCTTTTATTTCCAGTGAGTAATCAATTTCGTTTCTATTCACAGAAAGCAGATTTGGCTGTTGGCTCGATGACCATTAATTACGCCCGTGAAAGCGTGATCGACTTCACAAAACCGTTCATGAATCTCGGCATATCGATACTTTTCAAGGTAAGATTTTTCTCTATTCTTCAAAATGATATTATTGCGCGATATTTTATTTTCTCCATTTGATTGATTAAAATTACTATTCTTTTTGACTCATATTTATTATCCACGATGATATATTATATATTTATAGTATTTTATAATTTTAATGTAAAATTTTAATGGAGAATTCATGAGCGAGTTGAAGTTGTACGATTGATTGACGAACGCAAAAGATTGAATCGTGATAATCAAGTGTCGTAGAATAAATTATGTTAAAGAGAAATCAATTATAAATATATTGTGCATAAAGTAATAAATTATTAAAGTATTATTAAAGTAATAAATTAATAAAATTATCGACCAAGATTCTCTCTTCAAAGAGAATATTTAAAAAAAGTCATTAAACGAAAAATCAATTTTGTATAAGATAAGATGCTCTTTGTGATGAAAAATAAAATAGATGCATATAGAAAATAAGAAAAGAAAAACCAATATTACGTAAAATAAAATTCTTTCCCATCTTTTATGAGGAAAAATAAAACAAAAGCGAATATCAAAGAGAAAAAAAACTTTATTTTGCGACAACTGCAGTTAATTTACTTGAATAGCTAAAAATATTTACCTATTTGAAAGAAATGAAAAGTTATGTGCGTTTCAAGAATTGCTAGCTCAAATAAAACATTCGTTTAATTCAGTCTGGTTTAATTTCAGGTTCGTTCTCCTTTAACAATTTACATTTTCGATTTCTACGGTATAACTTTATTTAATCTATATTTTTTTACATGTTATATTTTTCATCAATTTATCATTTTTTGTGCATATGTATATATACAATTATATAGGCAATTTGTAATACAATAGAAATTTCTTAATACAAATCTATCAAGGCATAAGCAAGTTATTCATATAATGTCAATATTATAATAATATATATTATTATATATATTATAATTCTAATTTTTCCTTTTAATTATGATCTCATATTCAAATTGAAATTTTATAAAATTTTATTTTCTTTAAAATATATATAATATATAAAATGTTACAAATTTAAAAATATAATATTGCAAGCACATTTTATTGAACTTTAAGAATTATTTTAAATATAATAGAATCAATTGTATATACTAATATAACAATATATATACAATTCATTAAATATTAACAAAATATAATTTATACAATAACAACAAATTTGTTTTCGAAACTTAAGAGTTTTATTTGTTATTTTTCTTTAAAAAAAAGAAAGTGCCCAATTTTGTTAAATATTCGCCATGAAACTCTGCTATGCCATAATAAAAAATGTACTATAAAGAATAGAAATTCGTAATAAACTCGTAATTTAGAAATAGGAACAAATAACAGGTAAATTCACGTGAACATTTTATTGCTCTACCGGCTGCAATATAACAATTCGAAAGTTATGATCGTGTTACAAGGTCTAGAACAGATATGACATGTAATATTTTTTCATGTAACAGAAATTTCAGAACAATAAATCTATTGTTATTTTCGTATTATATACATTATCAATTCAGTATAAAAAAGAAATTATGATAATAGTGTTGGGAATAAAATTTAAATTTATATAAACATCTACAAATATTAATTATAAATAAATTCATAATAATTAATTATGGAGTAACGTAAGTAATCTATAAGTATACAATAATTATACGCATGGAGAAAGTAAATAAGTCAATCATATAATTAGAAAAATCAACAATATGGCTATATTTCTGAATCTACAATTAAAAAAAATTATCAGCATAGTATTATAAAAAAATGACGGCTTATATCATAAGAGATAAGTTTGTAAAAGGAAAATATCTTTAAAATTAAAATTAAGAAAATTGATGAGAAGATGATTCAAGGTTCATAAAATTTAACAATCATAAAATGTAAGTATGCAAATAATTCACACGTAAGTATATAAAGTTGTATAAAAATGTATATTTGAAAATCGAAATATTAGAAAAATTTTGCATGCTATTTCATATGAAATTATATGTCTCTAATGCAAAAACAAAAATTTTAATAACTATTATTTCTATTTAAAATTACAACTTCGTAATAAAAGAACATTATCTTCGAAAGCGATATGCGAAATTTTTCTCATATTTAATATACTTACCTCTTTTAATAATTTTTCCATATTGTCAAGAATTATTCATATTCTTAATTTTAGGTAAACAAAAGGAATACATTCCCTCAAAACAATCTCAAAAATTTAAGTTTATCAAAGGTAAGTTTATCAAAGGTAATTTCTTAAAAATCAAAGGTAAGTATTTTATTTCCTATAAATAATTAGAATTAAGTAAAATGCAAAAAAAAAAAGAAAAATTACAGATACTACAAATAGATCAATGCCTAGAGGTAACGATAAAAGGTAAGTATAAAAGGTAAGTATAAAAGGTAAGTATATCAAAATTATACGCACTATTTTAAGATAATATTCTTCTAATAGAAAATCATATATGCAGAAATTTTTAGACAAAGTTTTGCTTAAAATTTCGACTTTTGATTAGGAGAATATGAGATGCAAGGAGGTGGCACGTTTAATTTTTCGACAGAGGGAATTTCTTAAAAGTTTTGCTAAAAATTTCGACTTTTGATTAGGAGAATATAAGTTGTAAGGAGGTGGCACGTTTAATTTTTCGACAGAGGGAATTTCTTAAAAGTTTTGCTTAAAATCTGGACTTTTGATTAGGAGAATATGAGTTGCAAGGAGGTGGCACGTTTAATTTTTCGACAGAGGGAATTTCTTAAAAGTTTTGCTAAAAATTTCGACTTTTGATTAGGAGAATATGAGTTGCAAGGAGGTGGCACGTTTAATTTTTCGACAGAGGGAATTTCTTAAAAGTTTTGCTAAAAATTTCGACTTTTGATTAGGAGAATATGAGTTGCAAGGAGGTGGCACGTTTAATTTTTCGACAGAGGGAATTTCTTAAAAGTTTTGCTAAAAATTTCGACTTTTGATTAGGAGAATATGAGTTGCAAGGAGGTGGCACGTTTAATTTTTCGACAGAGGGAATTTCTTAAAAGTTTTGCTAAAAATTTCGACTTTTGATTAGGAGAATATGAGTTGCAAAGAGGTGGCACGTTTAATTTTTCGACAGAGGGAATTTCTTAAAAGTTTTGCTAAAAATTTCGACTTTTGATTAGGAGAATATGAGTTGTAAAGAGGTGGCACGTTTAATTTTTCGACAGAGGGAATTTCTTAAAAGTTTTGCTAAAAATTTCGACTTTTGATTAGGAGAATATGAATTGCAAAGAGGTGGCACGTTTAATTTTTCGACAGAGGGACTTTCTTAAAAGTTTTGCTAAGAATTTCGACTTTTGATTAGGAGAATATGAGTTGCAAAGAGGCGGCATGTTTAATTTTTCGACAGAGGGAATTCCCTTA